>NW_028261384.1:29607835-29974502 GCF_051295495.1 Thamnophis sirtalis | reverse complement strand
CAGAAAGGGATTCCATTGGGCGAATCAGTGCAGATCCAACCCAATATCAAACGCAGACCAGGGAAACTAGGTGTGGGGCCCCCAGCTAGCCCCACTACAAAGGCTGAACCCACTCCACAGCGGATCCCTCTAAGAGCCTCGGAAACGATCTCTGTCAGTCTGCCGGGCCATAATTATCTCCTTCCGCTACGCTCTGATTCTCCGCTGCCTTTGCTGCCGCTTTTGGTTTTTCCCGATAGGGATTTTGTTACCCAGGGCATTCTGGCTTCCCCTTTTCTAACCGATCCAAAGGATCTTACCTCCATCGGGTTAATCTTTAATATTAACACTCCTTTGACTATCTCAGCGGGCCAATTGATTGCTCACGCTATCCCTATCACCCCAGCTATGCAATACCCTAACCCAGAGTTTTTTGCTATTGAGCAGACCGTAAAAGCAGCTAAGCCATATGCTACCTTCTTGCTTAACGGGAGACCTTTTACGGGACTGCTTGACACAGGAGCGGATGTTACCGTCATCCGCTCGAATGATTGGCCTGCGGATTGGGATACCGAGCCTTCCCCCCCTGTTAGAGGGGTGGGGGGATCCCAGCCCGCCCGCACCAGTCGCCATTGGCTCACCGTGTCCTCTGCTAAAACCTCCTCTGTAGTCTATCTTAAACCTGTTGTTCTGCCTCTCCATGTCAACTTGTGGGGACGAGACCTGATGTCTCGGTTGACTACCACCCTCACTATTGAATGACTTTGCCTTCTCCTCTACGCCTCACCCTCGTCTCTCCAACAGCAGTCTGGGTAGATCAATGGCCAATGCCCATAGAAAAATCACAAGCCTTAAAAATCCTCATTCAAGAACAATTGCAGGCAGGGCATTTAGAGCCCTCTATTAGTCCGTATAACACTCCGGTATTTGTGCTAAAGAAAAAATCTGGCAAATGGCGCTTGTTACAAGACCTGCGGGCTATCAATAAGATCATACAGCCCATGGGCCCCCTGCAGTGTGGACTCCCCAACCCTAATCTAATACCCCAAAATTATGATCTCATGGTCATTGATCTCAAGGATTGTTTTTTCTCTATCCCTCTACATCCTGAAGATAGGCAACTCTTTGCATTTACTCTTCTTGAGCCAAATAATTCCATGCCTAATACTCGTTTCCAGTGGACGGTTCTCCCTCAGGGAATGCTTAACAGCCCCACTATGTGCCAGCATTACGTGCATCAAATCCTGTTACCCTTTCGTAAATTGCACCCCCAATTGTTAGTGTACCACTACATGGACGACATCTTGGTGGCAGCCCCCGGCCCAAAGGGCTCAGTCGAGGCCGTATTCCCAGAGCTCACCAGCATTCTCGAGCGGGGGGGATTGACAGTCGCCCCCGAAAAAATTCAAACTATTCCACCCTTCTCATACTTGGGTCACCGCTTGTCACTGGCCAGGTCGGTTCCCACGTTACCCAGGATAATTCTCCCCAGGGTTACCACCCTGGTACAATTACAACAATATCTGGGGACTATCAATTGGGCACGCCCCTATATGGGGCTTACCACGAGCCAGCTGACACCCTTATTCGCTGCGCTCAGCGGGGGAAAACACCCCGCTGACAAAATTGAGCTGGGAAAAGACCAACTTGCATCCTTACAGTTAGTGCAGGAAGCGTTTAATAAAAATTGGGTGGACCGCTGCATGGATAACACACCGCTCGAATTGGTTGTTTTAAATACCCCATCGCTGCCCACGGGAGCGCTCATCCAAAAAATTGATACTAAGGTGCTAATAATGGAATGGCTACATCTAGCTCATACTCCAAGAAACACTATAGTGCCAAAAATTAATCAGATTGCTCAATTGATAATAAAGGGCCGTCTCCGCTCTAAATTGATGATTGGAAAAGAGCCAACTGTGATATATGTTCCTCTCCCACTCCACGCATGGGAGCAATATCTGACCACCTCAGAGTCTTTGCAATGGGCAACCAATGAGTGGTGTGGGGCGGTCTCCTGCCACCCCCCGAGTGATTTTCGCTTAAAACTCTTAGCTCAGCTTCCGATTTCTATCTCGCGACCTTGCTCATCCGCCCCGTTGCCTTCTGCCCCCACTGTCTTTGCGGATGGGGGAAAAACTCACGGAGCTTGCGCCTGGCTGCTAAATGGTTCTTGGGTTACCAGAACAACTGGTCCCCAAACCAGTGCACAACGCTCGGAACTCTCAGCCGCTATTCTTGCCTTTCAAAACTTCTCCTCTATGCCTTTCAACCTCATACTGGATAGTCTCTACGTTACTCAGATCGTAAAAACCATCCATGAAGCCTATATTTCCCCCTCCACTGACCCTGCTCTGTTGAGTCTTTTCTTAGCGCTGCAACAGCTTATAGCCGCTCGCCACCACTCCTTTTTCGTGGCACATATTCGCAGCCATCAGCCATTCCCTGGGCCTCTTACATTGGGCAACGAACGGGCTGATGCTGCAGCCTCCGCTCTCTCTCTATCAACGGAGGCTTTTACCCTTTCTCATTCCACTCCATGGGAGAGCCATGCATACTTTCACCAAAATAAAAAGGCACTAATGAAACAATTCGGACTCTCCGCAGCTGAAGCTGCCGCAATTCTCCAACAATGCCCCACATGCAGCCAACAAGGTCATAGCCTCCCCCTGGGAGTAAATCCCAGAGGAACGGAGGCATGCAAGTTATGGCAAATGGATGTCACCCGATTTGAACCATTCAAACCCTGGGTTTGCCTGCATGTTACCGTTGACACATATTCAGGCTTTATCATGGCTTCTCCCCAGAGAGGAGAGACTGTTAAACATGTCATTAACCACTGCCTTCGTACCTTCTCGGTACTTGGTTGCCCTGAGGAATTAAAAACCGATAATGGACCGGCTTACACAAGCTCGGCTTTTGCCGCTTTCCTTAAGAAATGGGGCACAATCCACAAATTCGGCATACCCTATAATAGTCAAGGACAGGCAGTGGTTGAACGGGCTAATCAGACCTTAAAAAATGCCCTGAACCGTCATCTCGCCGGCGAAGGCTCCTTAAATCCTCCAAATTTACCGGCCATCCAAAATTTTCTCAATTTGTGCCTTCACACCATTAACTTCCTAAACGTGACGGGAGTCCCTCCCACGACGGCGGCGGAGCGGCATTTCACCACACCAACGACGGATCCAATGAGACCTCTTGTTTACTTCCGTCAGCCCCCTGAACCCGACTGGAAAGGACCCGCGAAGCTCCTTGCTTGGGGGAGAGGCTACGCAGCAGTGCAACATGATGACACCACCATATGGGTTCCAGGTCGAGGGATCCGCCCATACCACCCTTCTGCTGCCGGATTCATCTCTGCCGTGCCAATTGCCCCCCCGCCGGATTCGCTGCTGCAAGAAACCAACAGCCTCACCCCCTAAACCTGGCATCATGCTGCGATGCGCCCGGATTCTTCCCCTGGTGATCCTCGCGTTTGCTGTCTTCCTCCTCCTGCTCCTGTTAAGTCACCGTAACACCGACGTCCCCGCTCCACACCATGTGTCCCGCAGAGACGCCCCCCCTACAAGCAACTTCAACTGCAGCCAATGTATCATTAACGTATCCAAAGGATCAGCAACTACCAGCACGCTGATCTACTCCAATATCCCCCCCGAGGGATGTACTCAAGATCTTCCCAAATGCATTTTTAACAGGACTGAATTCAGTGTCTGCAAACAAGGCAATGCCGTGACTTGCCACAGCCCAGAAATGCTTACCAAGTACAACATTACCATATGGGCCGGTCTCGGCATTGTTGCTGGGGGCGCAGGGCCAGCCTACCTTGCATACCTTAACCACACCATCCGCTCAAAAGCTGAACAATGGACTATTGGCATTGATGTCTGCCTGGCCATGGACAAAATAGCCTTTCGCTCTTGTGGCTCCCACGCCTGGCGAGAAACCTACAAACACGACCACAAATATCTTTGCACCCGTAACAAGCCAAACCCCCCTGAATACTTTCTTCACCCCTGCGCATCATGGGGAGACCCAAAGAAAACTGTCTGGCGCGGAATTTGTGACCACACTGGTGGCGGCTACCGAGGATGCTACAACCCCCTGAACGCGGCTAAACGGACTATTGAATCCTTCCGTCGATTGCCTGACAGCAACAGGGTCTCTTTCACCCTCTCAAAAGACCACCCTAAAATTGAAGCCTATGGCTTGGGGATTGATGGAACGGGCAATGATCCACTTACCTATATTACCATCACAATTGTTAGTCTTAAAGAATCCAGAAGCATACAGTGGTCTGTTTATGACACCATTGAGAGACTTGAAACCAACGCGAAGTCAATTGTTTCTGAGAAAGCTCGCAACCTGTTCCTAGAGTTTGCCACTGAAATCGCTCAAACCCTGGGGGTGACAAATTGTTTTGTATGTGGGGGCACAAACATGGGCGAGCAATGGCCCTGGGAAGCTCTAGAAGCTGACCCAGGATTACTGAATAATCTCTCCCGGGCTGGGAATCTCACACTACGACCCCACGCTTCCGATGCCGCCTGGACATTGACTACCAACATAGTAGGTACCCACTGTTATTTCCGCAATGGCTCCCTTGCAGTAGGCACCCTCCTCTGCAAAGGCCAGTGGGCCAACTCCTCATGGACCTCGGCTGCCAACATCTCCCAGCCTGAGCAGCTGAACACCACGATTTTTTCCTATTTTTCCTCTTCAACACGGAACTGGACTGCCCCGGTGGGAATGTATTGGGTATGTGGAAATCTTGCTTATGAATACCTCCCTCACAATTGGGGGGGGTCTTGCATTTTGGCATGGATTAAACCCTCCTTTTTCTTACTACCCCTCACTGCTAGACAAAACCTAGGGATTCCTGTGTATGATAATTGGAGAAGGAGAAGAGCCCTAGACCGGGGGGAGGGTTTTGGGGGGATTCAGGTTGGCAATTGGAAAGATGATGAATGGCCCCCTGAACGTATTATTGCTTATTATGACCCCGCGACATGGGCAGAGGATGGTTCATGGGGGTACCGTACGCCGATTTATATGCTCAATCGGATTATACGGTTGCAAGCTGTTTTAGAAATAGCCGGGAATCGCATTGATAGGGCACTCAACGCCATAGCCACAGCACAAGATAAGTTACGTACAGCGGTTTACCAGAACCGCTTGGCTTTAGACTATTTACTAGCTAAGGAAGGGGGAGTATGTGGAAAGTTTAATCTGACGAATTGCTGTCTTCAAATTGATGAAACTGGCAAGGTAGTGGCCGATCTCACCGCGGATTTGCGGAAATTGGTTCACGTACCCGTGCAAAAGTGGACAGGATTAATGGATGATGCAGGCTTCCTGGGAGGAATTTTTCGCAATTGGAAACAAGCCGCCTTCATGGCAGGCATGGCGCTCCTAGGGTTTCTCCTTTTACCCTGTTTAATCCCAGTGATCCGAATCATCATTCAATCCACAGTAGAAAGTATGACACAGGGCAAAAACATTAACACAGCAACATTTGATTCACAACACAAAGCCCTGCTAACAGCATTCTCTGATGAAGACCCAGAGAAAAACGATACTCCCTTCCGACTTCTCAAAATTTAAAACAAAAGGAGGAGATGTTGCGATATACGTGCAGGTATGCATCTGCCATACTGTAACACGTATAGAACAGAAGCAATAATTAACCATATGATTAAATCAGTAAACTAAAAGCAATAATTGGCCATATGATTAGATCAGTAAGGCAAACTGTCCAACTCCAAGCGTTGATTAAATCAGTACCTTTAACACTAAGCAGATCAGCAACCACAGACTTGTAACTAAGCGTTGATTAAATCAGGGGTTACAACTGTTTAACTCTCAAACATTAATTAAGCATTGGATGTTTGCATGATGATAAAAGGTTTATTGACTATGAGTGTTCTTCGAGTCTACATGAGAGTAAATGAGTTACCATATACTGTAAACTTGCACAATCGTGATTGGTCCCCATTGGCTATGTGAATCCACCCCTCCCTTGTGTATGATCAATAAAAGAAGCCCCCAGACTTCGTTCTGGGTCGGTTTCGTCCCGAAGGAAATTCGTGTCCGAGTCTTCTTTCCTCATTGGCTTCATGAACCACCCACGGAGAAATCGCAATACTTAAAGGCACTGTCTTCAAATATTACTGCTTTCAATAAGAGGAATTAAATTAAAATATATAGAATTATTGGCCAAGTAGAATTGGACACACAAGGAATTTGCCTTTGGTGCATATGCTCTCAGTGTGCATAAAGAAAAATAGAATAGAATACATTCGTCAAGAATCCTAAGATATAACACTTAGAGATAGTCATAGGTTACTAAAAAGCAATCAAATCATAATAGGAAACAAGTAAAACAATATTGTAAAGATACAAGCAAAATGTTTATAGTCATAAGAGGGAAGAGCTAGGTACTAGGAAGGATGAGAAGAATAATAGTAATACAGGCTTAGTAAATAATTGGACAGTGTTGTCAAATTTTTAGATTATAAATTGTAAAGAACAATGAGAGAGAAACTATAAAGAATGACAGGGAGAAAGTTTTTAAAACTATCAGTGCTATCTGTGCCAGGTTCTTCCTCTGTGGCTTGCCTATCTCTGTGGGTCTGTTTTTAATTATGCCATGATGCTTCATCTTCCTCTGCCAATGAACATAGAGAATATTTCTCCAGCCACATCTGACACAATTGAGATCTGTCAGTGAAAACAGGACAAATCTTGCCAATCAAGTCTGCCAAGTCTCCCAACCCTAGCAGAAATCCATGCTATCAGAGGCAGCGAAACTACCCCACTCCACAAGGGTAATAAGCAGAGGTGGTATTCAGCAAGTTCTGACCAGTTCTGGAGAACCGGTAGCGAACATTTTGAGTAGTTCGGAGAACCAGTAAATACCACCTCTGACTGGCCCTGCCCCCATCTATTCTCTGCCTCCCAAGTACCAGGTGATCTGGAGGAAATGGGGATTTTGCAGTAACCTTCCCCTGCCATGCCCACCAAGCCATACCCACAGAACCAGTAGTAAAAAAAATGAATCCCACCACTGGTAATAAGGAGCCATTCCGCAGTGTCTTCAGTGTAAATAAAAAGCTCAGAGCGTATTTTTAGAAACTGGTTTTGAATTTTGCATTTCATTAGCACGACTCTTTCTCATAGCTTCGGCTATCTTCTCTATTAGTTCATTTTTAGACCATTTGAAATTTGTTTTACTGTATTACTTCTCTAAATGAGGTACAGGTAGTCCTCAGCTTATGACCAGTTGCTTAGCAGCCATTCAAAGTTACAACAGACCACCAAAAGATACTTATAACCCAGTTTCAAAATACAGCCTCTTCAATACAGAGATGCTGCAGCAGGACCCTATCTTCTGACTACCCATTCTGCTGAGTACCTGCAGATCTTGGCCTCTCCCACATCCAGTCACCCAGCTACCCAAGAGAGCCTACAGCTGGGCAGCAGAGCTATGGGGAGCATGTAGGGCTATTACAGAGGCTAGAGCTCAGCCTGCTTTCCCAATCAGCCACCCAAGGGAGTTGCAGGATTTGGCAAGCCCTTTAGCCAGTTCCAGGGCCCAGCAGCACTAAACTTACCTTTTTAAAAAAAAAAGAGAGAGAGAGAAGTACCTGGCCAATGCAATACAAGGTCCAACTATCCTACTGACTGCCTCAAGGCAATCTGTGCTATTCTGGAAACAGGTACTGCTGTTGGAAGCCTATAGGGGGCTCCATTTTTATAAAGAGCCTCCAGAAAAATGGATAGGGGATAGACCCAGTCTTAATAAAGCCACTGTTTATCATAAGAAATAGAAGAACTTTCAGGAAACATATGTCCATTAAGAAATGACAAAACGAAGAAGACCATAAGAGGGAAAAAAAATCCAACTCAATTTTGCATAGAACAAATTATCTTTAACTGAAAAATTTAAAATGGCATTGGATAAGCTGAACGTGGACTTATGACTAAGTAATTTCCTTAATAACCACAGTGAATCACTTAACAACCAACTGAATAAGGTCACGTGGTGACTCAGTTTATATCCATGACTTATGATCAAAATTCCTAGCTCAATTGGGATCATAAGTCAAGTATTAACTCTGTTATTCTGTTCTATAAATAATTCCATTTGAACTGGATATAATCTAGTTATCATGGTATTAATGTTTGCCATAAGGTAAACCTTGTTACTTGATGGATGAAGCAATGCGACACAAAAAAAGTTTATTTTTCCAATATGAAAGTGCACCTCATAAAGGTATTTTCAACTATGCCAAGATGTATCAAGTAGCCTGTCACTTAGTTTTTTTTTAACTTCATTTCCAGGCAATTTATTTTTATCTGAAGACTCTGGAAAAGTCAAAATAAATTACACGTGAGAAATATATTTATATATCAGCGTGCGCGCACACACACACACACTGGAGTTCTTCACCTCTTATTATGAAATAAAATATTTTTCAGCCCATAAGCTCTCAGGATTGAAACAAAATGACTTTTTATGCAAAGGAATTTGTTATGTGAGAGAACCGATTCCACAGCTTGATTCATCCTTATGTGAAAATGATAGTGTGAACATTAATTGCATTAGTAGCATAACACAATTTACAGCACGGATTAGTAGCTCATACTGGATTTTGAAGCAGGTTACCAAAGGATAATTGGCCACATGAACACAAGAGCATGTGTTAAGGGTAAGGAGGCAGATCCTACCAATATTACTCCAGGAATAATTAGAACTCTGGATTCTGTATAGATTGAGTTGTTAATTCTTTCAAGCAATAGTATTATTGCTGCAACCCAGGGTGGGCTGCTACAGGTTCGGCCAGATTCGGGAGGACACGTAACTAAAATTATGGCTGGTTTGGAAAACCTCCAAATACCACCCATGGCTGGCCCCTCCCACTCCTCCCCTGCTCTCCCAGGCCTGTTTGGGATGCAAGGTAAGTGCAGGGATCACGCGGAGGCTAAAATGGCCCTCCCAGAAGTTATGGAAGGCTGGAAACAGGCCATTTCCGGTCTCTGGAGAGTCTCCAGAGCCTGGGGTAAGCAGTTTTCGCCCTCCCTTAGGCTTGAGGAAAGCCTCCGGAGCCTGGGGAAAATGAAAATCCCCCCCCCCCGGCAGTGGTGCAGGAGGCTGACTATGCCATGCCCACCATGTCTACACCCACCCAGCAACCAGGCAGAGAACCTATTGCTGAAGAAGCCCACCCCTGCTGCAGTCTATGTAATAGAATGTGAGAAAAACCTTGGGGGATCGGGCAAAGGGAATCAGTCAGATGAGAGACAGCATAGTCTGCAACTATAGTGGGCAGAGCAAAGGGCTCAGAAGAGACCCTAACTTCTCAGACTGTAAAGGAGATTGCAAGAGGACTGTACTTTCAGACTTGCAAGTTTCTGTTAATGTAGTCTTAACAATGAAGTAGAATTAGCTCATCTGCTCACATGGTTCACCTGATGAGGCAGACAATCTTTGGTGATCAGATTCAAATTAAGCCCCCCCCCCTTCTAAGCAGTCAGTTAGCTTTGCCAGAAATGAAACTTTTGACAAAAAAAAGGGAGCATAGTCTGGATAATATGTACAGATAGAAATCTGTATGCATGCAAAGTTAGACACTATCATTACAATCTCAGTACAAATGCAGTAATTTCACAATTGTGAAAAAGTCTGTGACCCTATCTCCACCCCCTGTTCTCCCTTTTAAGGATCTTTATCTTTAAATTGAGATTGGCTTAAGCAGCCCTTCAAACCGAGAGTCTCTTCAAGTAGAGGAAAGCTTTATTTCCATTATATTATCAACAAGAAAATTTTATTCAAAGCGAAAATAACATTTTAGGGCAATGCAATAAATCTATGGTTAAATTGGACTGTGAATCCCTATATTACCCCAACTCCAAACTGGATTATTAACCATATATTTTGGAGCCAATGTATAAGGAAATTCTGGGGGAAAGCTGTAGTGAAGCAATTACAAGATTTATACTTGTAAGCTATTACAATGTCTGTTGTGGAATAGGTTAATAATACAGTGATATAATAATAGACAAATATAGATACATTATTTAGACACAGACAATACTAGATGGCTAAAACTAATTTCATCTTATGTTGGAACAGGTTTTTCAAGTTGAATTATAGATACAAAAAATGGGCCCATAACTCCTATGCAGATAGTCCTTGACTAATGACTGGTTGTTTAACAACCAGTTGCAGTCACAACAGCCTCAGAATGGGTGTTTTACTTCCCACCATCGTTAAATGTTGCTCTGGCCTCCCTTGACTGCCTGACTGGCAGTTGGCAATCTATTTGCATTTATAATCAGCTACCAAGTGCCTTATAATCGTGCGATCATCATTTGAAATCTTTTCTGTTGGCTTCCCCAGAAAGTCAATGACAAAACTGATAGCAAGCAGTGGGGACATAGGATTTGAGGTCCGTTCCTCCAGTACAATGAGAAATGTCCCCTTCTGCCTGTGTAGAAAGAGGGAATCTTCACACATGATCTCAAATCGATCTCAAATCTGGCAAAATGCCAATGGATGCCAGAGTTATGAGCTATTCAGAAGAATGGCATTTGCCAACATTTTCCTATTCTAATGGGAAAGGCTCAAAATGCAGGTTTTGGAAAAACCATAAGAAAACCATCATTTTGAGTCACTCCCCTGAGCCTCCAAAGGGGAAATTTCTGGCAAAAGGCAGCATTCTGAGCATTCCAAAAAGATGACATTCATTCATTTTTGCCAGATTCGAAATCCATTCCTTTCACGTGACAGGGGATTTCTCCTCTGGAGGGGAGATCCCTTAGTGTGTTGTAGGAAAGGAACTCAGATTTGAGTGAATGTCAGTGAACATTGAATGTCATAGTTCTCCCAATTATTCAGAAAAACCCTTTCCAAATTGCATGATTGTGAGAATGGGGCCCACTTGCAGGATGGAACAAAACAGTCTTGGTAGACAGCAGCTCAGAGCAATAGAAGGATAAGTGAGCCTAGGCATGATGGGACCAAGAAAGGGCCCAGTCTCAGGCATGGTGGGAAGCCCATTCCCTCTCCCCAGTCCAACATACCTGGGAGACCTGAGCCCCTTGATGATAACAACTGGGAGAGCTGTGATTGCGGTCCTTAAACAAAATTGTCATTTGTTGTGTCATTTAATGACATCTCCACTCAACAATCAAGATTTCAGGCCCAATAATGATCATAAGCTGAAGACTACCTATATTCAACCAAGATCATATAAATATGTGGATTAGCTATATTCACTCTCTTTTCATGAGTTGAAACCTGATATATTACAGTTTAGAGAGCATAGTGTTGCCCTATTGATTTTCAACAATTTAATTTGTAGTCCTGCACACAGGCTGCCATTAGACTGGCAAGCTGCTTTGTAGTCTCCCTAAATACTTGTTTGGAAAGCAGAATGTAACACTTCTGAATGTGCACGTATGAGGCACAATCCATCTGTCCTTTGCAATGACACTATTTGAGATTTCTTATATGAAATAGTGCTAATAAAACATGTCCTTCAACTGTTCCTTTCTAAAAACTAATCAATTCCATATGAAATACCTTTGCATTACTTGGTAAGGCATACTCAAAACATTGTTCATATGATATATAGTATATGTCCATGATGACGAATCTATGGTACGTTTGCCACACGTGGCACACAGAGCCATCTCTGAGGACACGTGAGCTGTTGCCCTACGTCAGCTGCGGCATGCTGGCCAGCTGATTTTCAGCCTTCGAAGGGCCTCCGGGGGGCAGGGGATGCCATTTTCGCCCTGCCCAGGCTTCAGGAAAGCCTGAAAATCCTGGGGGAAGGAAAAAAGAGGCCTTTGGGGCCTACCGGAAGTTCAGAAATGGGCTGTTTCTGGCTTCCAGGGGGCCAGGGGATGCAGTTTTCACCCTCCCCCAGGTTTCAGGAGGGCAGAGGGTCATGCACGCATGCAGTGGGGAGTGGGGCAGTGGAGGGGTCGTGTGCACATGCACGGGGGGGGTTGAATTATGGTTGTGGGCACGGGCGCCCACAACAGTATATGGGCGCTTTCGGCACCCGAGCCAAAGAAGGTTAGCCATCACTGGTATATGTTATCCAAACCTAGCTAATGTGGCAGAGAAGAACCAACCAAAAACTAGCACGGATTCATATTTTTAATGATAATTAATGTTTCTTCCAGTACCTTTTTAACTGGAAAAGAAACTATGGGTAAAGTTTTCAGGGGCCCCAGTTTCTCCATGGAGCATGGGAAACTCTGGCAGCTATGAGTCGAGAAAGACCAGATGGGTGCAATCCTGTCCAAAGCTTCCACCACCCTTCTATTCCAGGCCATGATCAGAGTTTCAGCAGGACCATGCAGCAAAGGCCCCAAGGTATCCCCCAGTTCTCTTTGGAACCCATTTGAGTCCATCAATAGTCAGAGATGAATAGCTCATGTGAATCGAATCTTCCTCTGGACAGGGACAGCATAAGAGAACTTCAAGAAGACCAGGGCATGATCTGACCATGACAGAAAGGCTAAAGACACATCCCCCACAATATTACATTGCCATTGCTCCAGACTGTGGCCACTACTCCAAGAGCAGCTCTGGATGACCTAGCACCATAGCAACCACGGAGACCGTGAACTCCCAGCTGCTTCTGAGGCCAAGTCCAAGGATGGCGGATTGAATTCCCACAGGACTATAAGCCTGGTAAATTCCAGTGAGATGGGCTGTAGCAGTTTAGGCAGAAAGGTTGCCGCACAGCAGAGAGGCAGTACAGAACAACAAGCCTAACTGATTGCACAAGCCCAGCTTCAGGAACAAGCCCCACAACCAGAGACTTAGGGAGATTCCCAGAATATAACTGCCACCCTGTCTTGGCTAGTGCAAAATCTTAAACCAGTCTGAACACACCTATAAAAGGGGGGACTGGAGTAAGCCAGGTCTTGATGGTATTTGCTAGATTGGCTTGCTCTTCCCCAGTGATGACACAAATGAGATAAGCCCTGTTGTTAACCAACCTGGCGTTAAGCAGCAGCAGCCAAACCTCTGGGCCGCCATATTGTTATATTCGTTGTCTTGAGTTATATACGGAAAAAAGGTTATGTAAGGGAAAAAGGTGAGATCAAAAATGATGATGAGTGTTGATGGATGAATGCACTTTGTATCAAATATTACATGCTTCTCTGTAGAATAGCCTCAGAAAAGACACTCACCTGAACTCCTAAGCCTACGGCATTTAAAGTAGACCATGAACAAAATGTTTTGTCATACCTTGTCTTGATTATACTTTATTACCTTTGATTTCTTGATCTCAGTTTCTATCTCCATTTCATATAATGTTGTTTGCATTCAATATAATGTTGTTTGCATTCAATGTGAATATTGGAGATAAATAAAAAAGAAATTAGTAGATAACAATGTAGAATAGCATTAACCATTTTTTTAGGAAAATCAGAATATAAGTTTTGAGAGATGGTATCCAAAACAGCATATAATATTCCAATTGTTTATGCTCTATAGATGTACACAACATTTGACATTAACATTTGAGATTAGACTAGATTCTTTTCACAACAAATGCCTCTGCAGTGAAATTGCCTATTGTGTTACCTACCCTATCTCCAAAGAACATTCTACAATTATCAATTACTTCCTTAGAGACATCAATGTGCATTTAGAGTTATACAGATAGTCCTCATCTTACAATCGCAATTGAGCCCAATATTTCTGTTATTACCTTTCTTGCAACAGTAGTTAAGTGAATCACTGCAGTTGTTGAGTTAGTAACAAGGTTTTTAAGTGAATCTTGTCAAAAAATCATAAAAGGTGATTGCATCACACCAAGACACTGCAACCATCATATATATATGGGTCAGTTGCCAAGCGTCTGAATTTGATCAATGACCACAGGGATGCTGAACAAAGATGGTTATGACTGGTTTTCCAAGTTCTGGCTACCCCAGCATCTTCACATTCATATGATGGTGATCCAGATGCTTGGCAACCCATTCACTCATACAGCTAATTGTCAGCACCCCATCATGTGATTGCAATTTGCAACCTTCCTTGCTGGATTCCTCAGAAATGTGCACCTCCGTGCAATCTCCCCAACCCCCTATGGCACTTCTCATGCACCATATCCTCTTGACCACCCTCTTGTGCTTTGTGCACTTTCTCATGTGGGACCTCTCAAGCAGCCCCTTGTACCTTCACACATCCTCGTCTCTCACATCCTCATGCATCCTCCCTGTCTCACACCTTCGCCAATTGTTCCCTGAACCTCCACATACCCTTGTTCCCCTTTCCATTCGGCAGTAATACGTTACCTATCTGGCAGGCTGGGACTTGTGATTTCCTACCAACTGTCGATTTCAGTTAACAATGACAACTGGGATAGCAGGGTTTGCTATTTTTAAGCAACATTGTTGCACTTTGCAAACTCTTAGGAATGGATATTCCCTTCTCAATTGCCATCTTAAATCAAGGACCAGCTGAAAACTTATCTGAACTGTATTTTTCTCAAGTCTGAACAATCATTTAAGACAACTACTGAACAGCCAGGATAATTTATAATTTGTAGCAATAAAATATAAGCAAATAAATGATGCTCCTGTCCCAAAAGATAATTTAAATTAGAGGAATAGCCACAGTAATGAAATAATTAAGCAATAAAACCATTGACCCCTAAAAGATCTGACTAAAAATAAAAATTTTAATGCATTTTATGAAGACAAAGAGAGTGATAGTAAAATACAACTATTGAAGGAGTGCCTTTCATTGCCTAGGACGATGTAATCTCTTATTACAAGAACCAATGCGTTAATTATTTTATTGGATACTTTAGAAATGCTTACTAAAATTGATGAATGAATAAACCTTCCTGGACTCTAGCTGTAGTCCATTATATTCTTAAGAGATTTGATTAACTACTTCAGGATTAAGGTTAGCATCTTATATTGAAAAGAATTTGGATATTTAAGTACAAGTTAATTATTTTTACTTCAGTATTTCGTATTATATAATATATTAACAGTACCAAGACGCTTTTAGACCTAAACACCTTTTTTTCTCTTACATGCCATAACAAGTGTGATCCAATTCAAAAGAACTTCTAAAAACAAAATAAAGTTTGGCATTTGGTCTATGAAAAAAATTCTCTCTTGGTTACGAAAAGACCCTCTGTAAAGGTAGCCCAACAAGCTGCTTTATAAACAGCTTAAGCATTACTTTGTTTGTGAAGTCATATGAGGTCACAACTGCATAAATAAAATATATGATCATTACGAGAGACTTCATTTAAGAAGCAACCCCAACTATTGCTATTCCCACATTTTTTGCCAAAACTTTACAAGAATGGTACAAGTTTCATCACTTTTCTTACCATGTAAATAGAAAGGTAGAAGAGACTGAATTTGTGTGGGTTGAAATGAAGAACAAAGGGGAAGCAGAGTGCTGAGGTTAATGACTAACAGGGTAGTAGCTAGGAAATACAACAATGGATCTCCTGAATTATAAATCATTTGGCCATGAATATTCCCTGTGAAGATATTCATGATATCTGGGACCCATCTCAGTCCAGGGGTGAGCTTAAATTTTTTTAGCAAAGGGTTCTCTGCCTCGTCACTGGGTGGGTGGGGCTATGGTGGGCATAGCCTAGTCGGCCTCCTGCACCAAGGCAGCAGGGGGGCGCTTTTGCCTCCCCGGGCTCCAGGGGCTTTCTTCGAGCCTCCGGGAGGGCGAAAACAGCATCCCCAGGCTCCAGACACCCTCTGGATGCTAGAAACAGGCCTGTTTCTGGCCTTCCCAAACTTCTGGTAGGTTCATTTTTTGCCCTCCCCGAGCCTCCGAATGCACCCTGCACTTAGTTGCATCCAAAACAGGCTGTGTGGGGACTCCTGGGAAGGGTGGGGTGGGTGGGACAAGCCAGGAGTGGGAATTGGGGGGTTCTGCAAACTGCACAGAATCTTAACTAGAGGTTCTCCCGAACCCCTACAAACCTCAACAGCCCACCCGTCAGACTCAGTATTCATTTCTCTTATTTTTCTATTGTTTAATGAAACACAATGTCTCTAGAAGTGAAAGTCTTTTAGGGACAAAGCATAATTGAGAGGTTTCCAGGAGATAAAAGGAGCTAGAAATGCTTGGAGAACCAGAATATTTTGAACAAGTGAAAGAAATCACTTCTTATATTCCCCCAACTTTGCTCCAGGCAATATAATTAAACCCAAACATTATACAATGTATGTCCAGGGGAGGGAGCTAAAGTAAAGTTAATATGAGAAAGAGAAAGTCAGGTTGCTATTTAAACTCCACCATCACCACCACACACATTTCTTTAAAAACTTTGTTTTCTACAGAGATTCTTTCCAATTCCATGTCACTTAGGAATTTCTCACTTTTGAGCTGTTCTGTATTCAAGAATAAATCTTAAAAATCATCAGAATCTGTCTGTAAAATATCTAGTCTAGAATGAAATTATTTTACTTAAATAATCAAAACCTTTTTAAAATTTAAAAAATACAAAATTTCTATTTTGAATGTTGTAAATGACCAATCCATTTTAATTTATTTATTTTTCTATTTCTATTGTAATAGCTAGCAATCCCTTATTATAAGAACCAATGTTTTAATGATTTCATTGTATACTTTAGAAATACACCGTAGGAATGATGAATAAATCTTATTTTACTTGCTTTACTTTAGTTAGTTCACTTATTTTTAAGGGATTTGATTAGCTACTTGAAGATTATGTTAGCATCATTATATTAACAAGTATAAGTACAATTAATTATTTTTAATATTTAACACTAAAAATATATTATTACTACCAAGGAGTCTTAGGATCTATGCACCTTTCTTCCCTTACATACCACAACAACCACAAACCAATTGAAAACATTTTTCAGAAGTTTTGGATTAAATGTATGAGAAATGTTCTCTCTCAGTTGCCAAATACCAAACTGCAAAGATAGCCCACCATGTTGCTTTATAAGCAGTTTTAAGCAGTATCCTATTTGTCAGGTCATATGAGATCATAATTGTATAAATAAAACATGCAATCATGACAGACTTCATTTAAAACACAACTTGCCCTATTGCTATTAAAGCCTTTTTCCAAAACTTTTACCAGAAGAGTACAATTTTCATCAGTACAACTTTTATGACTAGAAAGATTGAGGTGACTGAATTTGTGTGGGCTGAAATAAAAAACAAAAGGGAAATAGAAAGGTGAGATCAGGTTAACCTTCTACATTTGTTCTACAATTTATCTGTATTTAATCCAGGGATACATGCTGTGTCATTTTTCTTTCACATGTAATATATAGGTTGTGCCATTTCCCTTCCCCTTGTGATCCTCAGGTCCCTTTGTTGGAGGGAGGGTGAACAACAGAAGCCATGAACTATGAGGAAATCTATATCCCCTCCCTCTATTCTGGGATGTCCCAAAAATCCCCTTTAGAGAGGAAGAGTGTTGCCAACTGACTTCCTGTGCCCTCCAGCCAGGCCTACCTGGCTAGCAAGCATCCAAGTAGCTTGCTTATCCTCTCCTAACTGGCCATCACCATTAAGAGATTTCAAATTTTACCCTTGATTTCAAAGCCACCGATGGTTGCTCGCCTTTAGGCCTTGCTACCAGCCAACTAGGCACAGAGGTCAAAGGAATGTAGAAAGAGGGTGGGATTATGATCCTCTCATCTTCACTTGTGCCACACAACTCTGTATGTCTAGGAAATGTAGGTGGATGACATAATAACACTGAAGTGCCCACAACTTTCTCAAATTTCATTCTTCAGGACTGATGGATCCTGGCATTCTATAAGTTAGTCCATTTCAATTCAGTTCAATAATTGTCCTATATTTTCCAAATTCACCCAACTAAACATTACGAATAGACACAAGAGATTTAGTAGTATATAGATTAATGGCTATAAACCTTTAAAGAAACAGTCACAACACAGCAATGGGGAGAATTTGGACCAAATCCATAAAATTTACTCCAAGATACAGATTAAAAGACAATTGTTTTACAGATGTTACACAATTCCATCAATAATCTTCAAGATAAATAAATCATACAGTAATAAATGTTCGAAATACCAAAACAAAAAGAAAAGTAACATTTTATCACATGTGGTAGACTTACTGGAAAGATGTACCTAATAGAGAATATATGTGGCTCAGAGTTGAACAGTGGAGATTTTGGTGATCTCTGAACTTGTTTGCTTGCTTGCTTTTCTTTTGTATGCATCTTTTAAATCTTTTTCTACAACCTTGAGAATAGCTCTTTTCGGTTAGAAGTCATTCTATAAATGTTGCAATTACTGTACATATATTCATGCATGAATGTTACAGTTAAGAAAAAGCAGTCATAAATGACAATGCAATCTATTTGGTGAGGTAGAGGAAATTTAAAAAAATCCACAGAATTCATGGTGAAGAGTTGCTTTATGGGTGAAAGACTAACCAGGAGTCTGAGAAACTGCTGAAGCATAAAAAATACATTTTAAAGCTATTAATGTTGATATGTTGCAGAATAACAGTGATTGATGCAAATTCCTTTGTCTAATTTAATAAAAACAAATGTGTTGAGTACCTTTTTTCTATCTTATTTTAAAAAGTAACTGAGAAATCTGTGCTTTCATCATCTAAGACCAATTCTGGTTGCAAGGAAACCTTCTCTAATCTGGTTTGTACCAGATGCATCTGAACAGATGCTCATCCTCTCCACTGGATGTTATCCTTGAGCATAATAAGATGCAAAAAAATATGTTATAATAGCTCACATTAAGGTACAACATGACCTCTAAAGCAGCTTTACTTGGCGCTTTCTCATGGACACTGCTGATAATAATTGGCGTCATAGAGCCATATTTCTTCCTGGATCCAATTTTGGGAAAAAAGATTCTGATATGTATTTATCTACAGAAGTATTATTTTATAACATTATGTTATTTAAAATTTTTTACAAGATATGTTAGGCCCAGATGTTATCCTTTTCTTCCATATATCTGAAACAATATCTACAACCTCCAGAAGTCAAGATTAAAAAAGGAGATAAACCTGAGAGATTAACCAAATGCATAGAGCATGAATATGAGTGGCCCTTATGGAACTTTTATATAAATATATTAAGTGATTCAATCACAGTTGCATGAAAATTAAGGATTAGTTATTGCTTTTGCACCTCGTTCATGGTTTCCTAGGTATGGTAGTAATTGGAATTATGATGCTAAGACAAATAGTCCTTTAGTCTGATCCATTAGGATTATTCTTAAAAGAAGCAGAAAACTTTTCTGCTCTGATAAATTGGGAGAACTACTTGCAAATTTCTCTTATTTTGTGTGGTTTGATCCTTCATTTAAAAAAATTAAAATCCAAGTTCCTATGTCTAACAGAAGGCAGCCATAGTGCAAAACCAAACAGTATATTCTGTTTTATTTTATAGATGGTTTAAGTTAATTTAGTATGACAATCATACCAAGCAATAACTCTTCCAAAGATTTATTTTGTAGAATAAATCTAATTCTTTGTAAAAGAATTACAAAAAGCAAAAACATTAGTTAACATTACACCATCATTCTTATTCCAGACCACAGTAAGGTTACAAATACTCTCAGTTCGTGAGACAAGACAAATCACAAGTTTTTGCTTTTGATTTATGAACCATCCTGTCTCAGGCTGATGATTTTCTTATGATATTGGGCGGTTGCAAAGCAAGGCATATGACAATGTTTGTGATAAGTAGACCATAACCTACTACTAGATAAAGTAGAAGAATGTGGGTTAGACAGCATCACCACCAGATGGATTCGTAACTGGCTGACAAACCGCACTCAACCTGTAGTTCTCAATGGAATTGCATCTACATGGAGGCAAGTATGCAGTGGAGTACCCCGAGGCTCTGTTTTAGGCCCAGTACTCTTCAACATCTTCATCAATGATTTGGATGAGGGAATAAATGGGAAACTCATCAAATTTGCAGATGACACCAAGATGGCAGGAATAGCCAACACTCCAGAAGACAGGCTTAAGATACAGAAGGATCTTGACAAACTTGAACATTGGGCACTATCTAATAAAATGAAATTCAATGGTGAAAAGAGTAAGGTTCTACATTTAGGCAAGAAAAATGAAATGCACAGGTACAGTTTAGGTGGTACCTTGCTCAATAGTAGTAACTGTGAGAGGGATCTTGGAGTCCTAGTGGACAACCATTTAAATATGAGCCAGCAGTGTGCAGCAGCTGCCAAAAAAGCCAACACAGTTCTAGGCTACATAAATAGAAGGATAGAATCAAGATCACGTGAAGTCTTAATACCACTTTATAATGCCTTGGTAAGGCCACATTTGGAATACTGCATTCAGTTTTGGTCGCCACGATATAGAAAAGATGTGGAGACTCTAGAAAGAGTGCAGAGAAGAGCAACAAAGATGATTAGGGCAGTGTTTTTCAACCTTTTTTGTGCAAAGGCACACTTTTTTCATGAAAAAAATCACGAGGCACACCACCATTAGAAAATGTTAAAAAAATTTAACTCTGTGCCTATATTGACTATATATAAAGTAATTTTCCCACGGCACACCTTACACTATGTCACGGCACACTAGTGTGCCGCGGCACAGTGGTTGAAAAACACTGGATTAGGGGACTGGAGACTAAAACATGAACGGTTGAAGGAACTGAGTATGTCTAGTTTAATGAAAAGAAGGACTAGGGGAGACATGATAGCAGTGTTCCAATATCTCAGGGGTTGCCACAAAGAAGAGGGAGTCCAACTATTCTCCAAGGCACTTGAGGGTAGAACAAGAAGCAATGGGTGGAAACTAATCAAGGAGAGAAGCAACTTAAAACTGAGGAGAATTTTTTCTGACAGTTAGAACAATTAATCAGTGGAACGGCTTGCCTCCAGAAGTTGTGAATGCCCCAACACTGGAAGTCGTTAAGAAGATGTTGGATAGCCATTTGTCTGAAACAGTATAGGGTTTCCTGCCTAGGCAGGGGGTTGGACTAGAAGACCTCCAAGGTCCCTTCCAACTCTGCTATAGTATTGTATTTATAAGTCATTCCCATCATCATAAATGAACATCCAATAGCTATATTTATCCTATTTTTGATTAATGAAGTTTTGCCTTCTGGGAATCTCAGAATCACTGGGCAGGAGCTGGCATATAATGTAGTAGTAGTAGTAGTAGTAGTAGTAGTAGTAGTAGCAGCAGCAGCAGCAGCAGCAGCAGCAGCAGCAGCAGCAGCAGCAGCAGCAGCAGCATTATTATCAGCCTTTTCATTTAAGATTGGTGGCTTGTTGTAATCTTTTTAAATTGATAAATTTTATAATTTATAGAGAATTAGAATCTAAATTGTGCTCCTACAATTCAGTCTACATATTCTTTTTTCCCCTTTTTTCAGTTCCAATTGCCTTTTTCTAGCAGTTTGACATCACAGTTTTAAGTGACTCATAAAAGATGGACCTGGTAAATTCCAGCTATTTTTAGGGGAAATGGTTGCTTTCTTTGAGGTTTTTAAATAGATGTATACTTTTTAAAATCTTTAGATTGGATTAAAATTGATGGTTTCATTTTATTTATTTATTCAATCTGTATTCCTGCCCATCTCAAACCAGTGATTCTGGGTGGTGATTAATTACAAAAATAATTAACACATTTTAAATCCGACACAAAAAAATTAAATTAAATACAAACAGCAATTACATGATATTATAATCCAAGAGGTGCTGCTCAAGAGCACTGATATTACCTAGTTTGGTTATAAAAAAAATCTGCAAATAAACAGCTAAGTTCAGCCCTGTTCAAGCCCACAAATATTCATTTCTATTGATATTATAAATTTATTGATATCAAATTAGCCAGAAAATAAGGCTCTTTATAGACTCAGAACCAGGGGTGGGTTTCTCGCCCCGTTCCAACCGGTTCGGTTGGAACGAGGCCGGCGGCGTCCTCGCGCACACGTGCGGCATCCTCACGCACACGTGCGGCATGCACGTGCACATGCGTGGTGCACGCATGCGTACTAGCGTCTGTGCGATGCTCCAGCTGCTCCTGGAGGATTGCGCAGGCGCTGTATGCATCCTGCGCATGTGTGGAAGTACAGAATTCGTCAAAACTGGGTAAGGAGCGGGTGCAGGCGAGCGCGGGCGCGGGTGGGCCCTTCGCCATTCCCGGAAGTTACTTACTTCCGGGTTCGGTGACCAACCGGTTCGCAGGGACCGCCGCGAACCGGTTGAAACCCACCCCTGCTCAGAACCCAAAGACAATCACATAACCAGGTCTTCAAGTCTTCCAAAGGGCTAGCAGAGTCTGGACCATTTTAATTTTAGGAGGAAGATGTTTCGAGGGCAGCTGCTATGGCAGAAAAGGAATGCCTCCTGGTCCCCACCAGCTGTCATTTCTTGGTTGGCGGGGCCTGGAATATGCCTAGCCCATGAAAAGGTAGAATTAACTTGCCTCCAGAAGTTGGGAATGCTCCAACAATGGAAGTTTTCAAGAAGAGATTGGAAAACCATTTGTCTGAATGGTTTTCTATAGAAAAAGTGGTGTAGGGTTTCTTGCCTAATAAGGGGTTGGACTAGAAGACTTCCAAAGTCCCTTCCAATTCTATTCTATTCATTAGAAGAGGACAATCCTCAGGTAACCCACCTCCAAGTCATGAAGACCTTTAAAGATAATAACCAGCACCTTGAATGACACCCAAAAACACTCTGTCAACCAATGCGATCCCCAATGCAGTGGTGTTAACATGTCCCAAATAACAAGCACCATTTATGATACATGCAGCTGTATTCTGTATCACCTGAAGCTTCCAGATGCTCTTCAAGGGCAGCCCCATGTAGAGTGTATGGCAGTAGTCCAAATGAGAAGTCATGAGGGCATCATACCTCGATGTAGATGGATTATATTTTGGCTACTTAAGTGTTAGAACTTAACTCCTAAAACCTGGAAAATGAAGGATTGCCCTACCACAGAAAGGGTTTTCTGAGATTATGTGGTTGGTTGGCTGGAATGAATCTAAAGCTATTAAAACAGGACAGGCACTGTTCTGAATATTCAGAACAGTCTTCCACAAGTTAGGTGCTTTTTAAATGTGTGAATTCCTCTGAATTGGCTAGTTGGGGAATTCTGGAAATTGAAATCCATACCTCTGGAGGTGTCCAAACTGGGGAGGCCTGGCCTACAAAATGATTTGTTGGAGCAATAAAGAGAAAATTCACATTTTCTCCTGTTAGTTTATTACCATACCTTATACTATTCTCTATTTATAATTATATATATATATATATATATATATATATATATATATATATATATATATATATATATATATATATATATATATATATATATATATATATATATATATATATATATATTTCAATAATGAATGTTCTTATTGTGTTGCTTTGAGATGCAACAGAAATGTCTATTAAAAATATAGAAATATATGTTGGTTCTCACAGAAAATTACAATAAAAGTAATTGTTAGATATTATTTTAAAAAATAAAAAGCTGTAATTGAAGAAAGATCAGATCAATGCTTCAGTTTCGCTACTTTGAGATTAGCAATAAGACTCCATTTTAAAGAAAAACTGTTGATGTTATTAACTAACTTCTCTATTTCATTCTCCTGCTAGCTTGTGAGCCTGGCTCTTTCCACTATTGTGAAACTCATTTTGAAAAGGCCTTAAATTTGACATGAGAGTAGGAGTCAGGGGTATCCTAGAAGGTATTGAGAATCCAAGATATATCAGGCCTCCCCCCCGCTTTCAGAAATAATTTTAGACTGAAGAATCAATTGGTATGTTACTGCCATACCAAATGAAGTAGGCCTCTGTTACCATGAAATCTATGCACTCTGGAGAATAGCGGTCTGACACATTGACATTTTCTTGCTGAAGCAGAACTAATTCGACTTCCCAGAATGCAAACAGATTTGATCATGGTCATGTTTAGCAGAAAAAAATACTAATGGTACAGAAGATAAATACAAAGAAGATAAAACCTAATAATGATGCCAAATCAGCATTTTTGGAAGATAGAAAAAATGGGAAAGGACAGCATTGGTCGTTGGGTCCAGAAAAACAAAAAATAACATGACATTTGCAAGCTGTTCTAATGTCAGAGTGTCCTCTGGAGCACTGCAAACTATTGGAAATAATCAGATTGACCCTGGATCATTTCCATTCATCCAACCTTGATTTTGTTTTGTACGGATATCTAGATGACATTTGTTCTGAATATAACCAGCATACTGTATGTTTACCATTCTGCAATTTAAAATATCAAAACAACTTTTCATATTAAGAAAATATCTGTAAGCTTGCGTATTTAAGTAGAAAGAAGATACAAGTTATTGAAAATGGTCTATTATTTGTTGAAGATGCATTCTGAAATTATGTTTTGATCTGCATGAGACATTTTGCTTTATAGAAAAATTGTCACATTAAAATATTGGGATAAGGTCACAGTTCTATTCTGATTTCAAAGTGCATCCCTCTTCCAGGGCAAATAAGCATTTTGCTTAATTAAAAAGAACATTCAACTCGGTAATAAACATTTGATTGAGCTCAAGTCATTTTTATAATTCTGACATTTCTGTTTCAGTAGTAGAAAGGCAATCAGTAAGCTGACCTCTTCTATTACGTCCTTCCACTTGATCAGCAAACATGTAGAGATCAATATTAAGACTGTTAAAATTGGCAATAGTAATTGTTTGAGTCACAGGAAGGATGAAGGAGAACCAGGAGACATGGGGTTCTCCTGTATTTCCCGAGGTAATGTTTTGCTAGGAATAGAATCTGAATCATAAATGACAAAATATTAGGTTTTTGATGCACATGGTTAGAGAAAAGGGAAAAATGAAAAAAAAATATGTTTCTCCAAAAATGCAAATGCATCATACTTACAGTATATTTTGGTAAGGGAAAAAATGCAAGTAACATTTGAGAGGGAATCATCTAAGCATACATATAAAAAAGATCTTATGTTTTGGAGAGTAACAAGCTAAATATGAGTCAATAGGAAAATGCACCAGCCCAAGGCAGAACGGCTGTCCGTGCTGGGAACTTCAAACTGCCTTGTGCAGGACAAACTTCAATTTTGTAAAAGGCTTTCTTATCCAGCTGCGTTACAAGATGGCGATTTTATAGCTTCTGCGTTTGATATATGACACACTCAATCAGTTCTATTCTCCTGAAGACTTCTCCTTATTAACTGTTAAAAGTCTATAAATAGTATCCCATTTAAAACCGAGGGGAGCAGAGACTTTGTTTGTTTGTGCGTTTTTTTATAATGGCTCCCAAATCGAAGCAGTCTAAGGGTTTCCTTAATAATACATCTCAAGAAATTGTTACAAAATCGCTGCCCTTGCCTCCCACGCCCTCTACTGGAGATCTCTTAACGCAAGAATTTCTTTTTGAAACCCTTAAAGAGTTCAGACAGGAAATTAAACAACTTTTATCGGACTTATATGATAAACTGGACGCCAAGATTGCTCAAACAAGGGAAGATACGATCAGAGTTATGACTGTTATGACAGGCTATGTTTCTGAAATGGAGGACAAATTGGAACTTTTGGAAAAAACTAATTCTAATTTGACATCTAAAATTCAAACGTTACAACAGGAAGTTGAAAATGCTCAAAAACAACTCGTTATGATAAATTACAATAAGACTGCGTTTGCAATAAGAGTCAGAGGATTGCGTGAAAAGGAACAGGAGAATTTGAAACAGACCTTTTTTGAAGCTTTCAGACGTTCGGTGGGAAGTCCGGGATTTAACTTTGATTGGCAGATTCAAAAAATTTATCGCCAGAACTCGTGTGTAGCAAAACAACGACAGCTTCCGAGGGACATAATTATATATTTCACCACAAGAGAATCCAGAAATGCGATAATACAGAAGTTCTACAATAACAGGCTGCGAATCGATGGACAGGACTTGATTGTTTTTAAAGAAATACCATCTCAAATATTAAGAGCAAGGAGAGACTACACTTTCTTAACTGAAAAACTCAGAGATTCTCAGATACAATATAAATGGGAAGTGCCATCTGGTATCACAGTCACATTTGAGAACCAAAAATATCGTCTCAATTCTGTTTGCGAAGCCCGAGATTTTTACTACAAAACTCTGAAGGCGGGACTTCCTGATTCACCCGGACTTGGAGAAAGACAAGGAGAAGGAGAAGATAAGCAGCGGGACACGTGGCTACAAGGCGGAGGGTGTTGCTTTCCCTTTCCGGAAAGGCAGAAGAGTAAAGAATAAAGATCCAGCTATGCCTTTAAAATACTTCTTCGAGGGGAGGAGCTGCCGCCGTCGGGAGCTCAATAAAGCTCCTGCCAGGACTCTGGTTCGTATATCTTATAAGATCTATAGATATCTCCCCTTTCTGGCAGAAAGGGGCAGGGAGAAGGTCAGTCGTTAGGATCTCTTTGTAATTCATAGCTTTTCTTTTTGCTGTGAATGGAGAAGAGGTTCAACATTAGCTGAGCCTTTACTCCGGCCAGTTTTCCGCGCTGCCTTTTTTGCAGCCTAGGCAGATTGCCTCCCCCCCCAGGACAAAGCTAAGCTATTTAAAAGCCAATCCGGGCGGGGACCATTCCCGAGGAACTTCTTCTATTACTATTTAAAATACCAGCTTCAATTTCGCAAAAGGCTCCCTTTCTTTTTTAGCTGCGTCACAAGATGGCGATCTCGTAGCTTTTGTGTTTGATCTGACGCAGCTAGTTGACCCTACCCTCCTGAAGGCTTCTCCGTACTAATTGCTAAAAGATTAACTGAGGGGAGCACAGACTTTGATTTTTGGCTCGCTTGATTGCTTGTCTTTTATTTTTATTCTGGAATGGCTCCCAAACCTAAACAGAAGCGCTTCCTTAATAATATATCTCCAAAAACTGCTATGAAGCCGCTACCCTTGTCTCCTACACCCTCCACGGGAGATTTGCTAACACAAGAATTCCTTCTCAAAACGCTTAATGATTTCAGACAGGAGATTAATCAACTGATTTCGGATTTATCTGATCAATTTGATGCTAAAATTGCTCAGGCAAAGCAGGATATGATCGGAGTAATGACAGTCATGACAGATTATATTGCTGAAACGGAGGACAAATTGGAACTTTTGGAAGAAACTAACCTTAATCTGATATCAAAAATTCAAACGTTAGAACAGGAAATTGAATCTGCCCAAAAAGAACTTGTCATAATAAATTATAACAAGACTTCCTTTGCTATACGGGTTAGAGGACTGCGTGAAAACCAACAGGAGAATTTGAAACAGACATTCTTTGAGGCTTTCAGTCGCTTGGTGGGAAGTCCGGGACTTAACTTTGATTGGCAGATTCAAAGAATTTACCGCCAGAATTCCTGGGTAGCAAAACAGCGACAGCTTCCGAGGGACATAATAATATACTTTACTACAAGGGAATCTAGAAATGAGATAATACAGAGGCTCTACGGAAAGAGGTTGAGAATTGATGGGGACGACTTGATTGTTTTTAAGGAGATACCATTTCAAATGTTAAGAACAAGAAGACAGTATGCTTTCTTAACCGAAGAACTCAGAAACTCTCAGATTTCATACAGATGGGAAGTCCCAGCTGGTATTACAGTTACATTTGGTAACCAAAAACACCGCATTAATTCCGTCTGTGAAGCCCGAAAATTTTACCACGAGACTCTGAAGGCGGGACTTCCTGATTCATCCGGATCTGGGGAGAGACAGGGAGAAGGAGAAGACAAACAGCGAGACACGTGGCTACAAGGCGGAGCGTGTTGCTTTTCTCTTCCGGAAGGGCAGAAGACTAAAGAATAAAGACTAAGCGATGTTTTTAAAGCTTTATGATTTCCGTCTGGGATAAAATGGAAAAGTGGCATATCGATGATGAGACATGGAGACTGAAAGAAGCGTTGCTGATTGTGGACATATATTGTACAGAAGTTTTGTCTGAACTCTAACTCAAATTGTGCATGAACTATTTTCTTAGGCGAGGAGAGCGGAAATTGTGATCTTTTTGAGTTGCGATTTGGGACAAACGGAGTTGGGAGGTGCGTGGGAGAGGGAAGGGCAGCGAAAGTTTAATTAGATTACCTGGGGCTAGAACGCAAGCTGATGTTTGTTTGAGTTGCTATATTAATATAAGGTTAAGAAAGTTTGGTCGGAGAATCTTCAGGAAAGTGGAGTAAATATGGGAGGAGCAATGAATGTGGATAAAAAATATATGTGGATATGGATAAAGGCAGGGTGGAAGGTAAAAAATTTATATGTGGAGGTGGGTAAGGATAGAAAGGGAGGTGTTGGAAATGAAAAATGAAAGAAGTATTTGAGTTTAATGGTGTTATAGAAAGGTTTGGATACTTGGATAAGAAAGAGATAAATTAAAGGTTTGAATAGATAGACAAAGCAAGGAGATTTTTAGTTGGGGAATTCTAATTGACCAACTTACCTGGCTCTAATACAGTTTGAAACCCTGCAAGTAGCAAAATAATCGAAATTTGGAATGAGTCACATTGTTTAAGATTTATAGATAATGGGAAGCTGTGTTAAAGTAGTGGGTTTATGACCCTTTTTGTTTCTTTCTTCTTTTTGTGTGTGAGTGTGGGTGTTTTTTTTTTTTTTTTTTATTTCTCATTTTCTACTATTTTTCCTTTTTCTTTTTGGCTTTACTTTTATCTTATTTTTTCTAATTTTAAAGTTAGCTGGCCTTATTATACTCAAATGCTTGTTAAAGAATTATGCCGGGCATGGGACCTGCGAAGCCGTAAGGGGGTTAGGGAGGGGGGATTATAGGGGGGAGGGGGGAGGGTGGAATTACAGTTTCAATCCTTAGAACAATAAGAATTCACTTGTGTACTGCCGTTTTTCCTTTTTTTTTTTCTTTTTTTCTTTTTCTACTTTTATTGTAAAAAACAAATTGAATTGTATGGATACACCAAAGTGAGGAGAAGAGGGAAAGAGAAGGGAGAAGTAAAGAGGGAGTGAGAGGGAATGTAAGGAGGGTAAATGGAGGGAGGGGGAGATGTCTGAGGGGGAAGGGAAGTAGAAGAGGGGAATGCTGGAGGGGTGAAAGGAAAGTTGGAGGGGGAGAAGAGAGGGTGTATGGGGGAATGAAGTGTTATGTGGGGTTTTTTTTTTTCCTTTTTTCTTTTTTTTTATGCACAGTATATAAGTGATTGTATAAAATGAAAATGAAAATGAAATAAAAATATTCAGATAAAAAAAAAAATACTTCTTAAATTTTTAATTTGAATAAAATTTCAGGACTCCTGTCTGGTATAAAATGACAAAGCTGTATACCGATGAAGAGATATTGAGACTGAAAGAAGCGGTGCTGAATTTGGACATATATTGTATGGGACTTATATAAGACTTGTTTGAATCTTAATTTAAACTGCGCATGATCTATTCTTTGGGGCGAGGAGAGCGGAGATCATAGTTTTCTTGGATTGTGGTTTGGGATGAATGGAGTCGGGTGCGTGGGGTAGATGGAAGGGTAGTGAAAGTTCAATTAGATTATCTTGATCCAGAATGTAAGCTGATTTTTGTATAAATTGTTATTTGAATACAAGGTTAAGAAAGATTATCTGGAGAGTCTACACGAGGGTGGAGTAAATATGAGAGGAGCAATGGATGAGGATAAAATATATATGCGGACACGGGTAAAGGCAGGATGGGAGGTATAGAATTTATATGCGGAAGCAGGTAAAGACATTGTTTAAGATTTTAAAAATAATGAGAAGCTGAGTTTAATGTTAGAGAGTATATTGACTTCTCTTTCTTGGGGGGGGGGGTTCCCCCCCTTTTTTTCTTTTTATTATTCTTTTCTTTTTTGTTCTTTATTTTTTATTATTTTTTATTATTTTGTAACTTCTAATCTATTTGGTTTCAATATACTCCAGACTTTGCTTGATAAAGAACGATGCCGGGAATGGGAC
The DNA here is from genome assembly GCF_051295495.1 of Thamnophis sirtalis. Lineage (NCBI taxonomy): Eukaryota > Metazoa > Chordata > Lepidosauria > Squamata > Natricidae > Thamnophis > Thamnophis sirtalis. The sequence goes on along the minus strand of NW_028261384.1, from coordinate 29,944,570 downwards.
CTGGGAAGTCGGAAGGGGGTCAGGGAGGGGGGTTCAGGGGGTGGGTGGGGGGGAGGGTGGAAGTATAGACTCAATTTTCTGAACAATGAATGCACTTGGATACTGTTGCTTTTTTTTCCTTTTTTTTCTTTTCTTCTTTCTTTTCCTTTTATTTTCCTTTTGTTTTAGTACAAAACAAATAGACCAATGAATACTAGAAATACACCGAAGCGAGGTGTAGAGGGAAAGAAGAGGGGGGAATTAAGAGGGAGTGAGAAGGGAATGTAAGGAGGGTGAGATGGTGGGAAGGGGAGAAAGGAATGGCTGAGGGGGAGGGGAAGTAGAAGAGGGGATTGTTGGAAGGGAGAAATGAAAGTTGGAGGGGTAGAAGGAAGGGTGTATGTAGGATAGAAGTGTTATGAGTTGTTTATTGCTTCTTTTTTTTAACTGCACAGTATTTAAGTGATTGTAAAAAGGAAAATGAAAATGTAATAAAAGAATCTTTGACTAAAAAAAAAAAAAGAAAATGCACCTAAAGAAAAGAGAAAAGAAGGGAGGGGGGGAGGAAGGAATGAAGAGCTAACCTAAGATGCATTGAGAGAAGTATATATGTCATAACCAAGGAACATCATTTATTTTCACTCTGTGTTCTAGGTTGGCTCTCTCTTTGATTAGTTTCCATCCATTGCTCCTTGTTCTGCAGGTGCCTTGGAGAATAGGTTGACCCCGCCCTTCTTTGTGGTAGCCCCTTAGATAGTGGAACACTGCTATCATGTCACCCCTAGTCCTTTTCCTTAAGCTGGACATACCCATGTCGTCCAACCATTCTTTATATGTTTTCATCTTTGGTTCTCTAAATGAATATGCTCCTTCAGTCTCCTAATTAAGTATGACTCCCATGAACATTTCTTCCAGAGAATATGCTGCCTCTTACTTCTTTTTATCCAGAGTTCTTTCCCAACATCTAAATACTATCCACTAGTCTTCTAAATCAGAGTACTGCTCATTTGTTTAAAAATATTATATCCATTCAAATCATAAATGCAACAATTAAAAGCAAACACTGTTGTATTTTATTATTAGGCATGAAGCAGGAAATCTGGACTTTTAGATGTAGGACACACTTAGAATCTACATCAGCAATGCAGTATCCTGAAAGTAATACTTGGAACCAAAATTAAATCAAAATAAAAACACTGACACTTTTTTAGGGCCAACATTTTGAAATTGCTAAAATTCATCAGTGTTCTTATTTAAAGTTTTTAGATGAATTGGGTAAAATTTCCCAGACTTCTTAGGACAGAAGTTTTCATGAAGTTATAGGTAAGATGCCTATAATACTGATGAGTACGCTTCATATTGAAACATTTTATTGCATTTCACATTTATATCAACTGAGTATTTCATTGCAGATAGAGGCTCCTCAGGAGAGTAGCTTAAATGAGAAACTTTCTAGAAAAACAGATTTTTAGCAAGATCATGGGCAAGGCTGATTGCTTGTCAGGTTATTTTTTAACAGATCCTAAAATAGGCTTTTATTTCTTGCATGAGAAGTGAAATATCTTAAAGAAAAATCAGAAGACTGATTGCTTTTAATAGCAATAACACTTAAACTTATATACTGCCCTATAGCACTTTACAGCACTCTCTATCCAATTTACAATGTCAGCATATTGCCCCCCAGCAATTTGGGTCCTCATTTTGCCAACCTCGAAAGGATGGAGACTAAGGCAACCTTGAGCCCTGTCAGGATCAAAATCCAGGTGGTGGACAGAATTTTCCTGCAATACTGCACTCTAACCACTGCGCCACCAGACCACTGTGGTTTAAAATAAAAGCATTTTTGGAACAACAATGATTTGGATGAATGAGAACCATAGACAGATCCTAACCAATTTCGTTGTATACATGATGTACATTGACAATAAAGTATATCCTATCATAAACTATAAAGAAAGATAAGATGTTATAATTTAGAGCTCAGCATTAGCACTAACCAGTGGGTTGATTTTAACAAGAAAAATGGCTGGGCAATTGATATGCTAAAGCAATAATGTCTTCCACATTATTATCGTCAACAATATTTGCAAAATAAAGCTTTTTTTACTTGTGGATAGAAATTAGTTCTTAAATCCTCAATCAGCTTACACCATTATTATGCTAATTAGTGACTTAAAGCAAATTAAGTCTACATAAATAATTGGAATGAACAATATTTCCATAGAGGCTTTAAAACATCACGAAGTAGTATTAACACTATCACCTAAATGAGAATTAAAAAAATTCTTCAATTAATTTTAAAGGGACAGTTCATTTATAATTAAATCCAATCATAAATATGTTATCCTGTCCAAATTCATTCATTTGGAGAGCTCCTTTTATTAATTTATTGAAATGAATGTGTTTTCACATATCTTTATCCCAAAGATGTTCACAGCATAATAAAATCATATATTGAGCCTAAAACATAAACCCAATTTTGTTTTTAAAGGTACCTCCTATAATTCCAGTTTCAGATTTTTTTTTTAAATAAAAAACTAAAAACCAGAAAGTTTCTGCACTCAAGCAAAATAATCACATAGCGAAGGAACTTTGGAGTTTGATATGAATTACTCTACCACAATTGATGGCTCCCATTGGTCAGGTTGCATAAAAAGGAACAGTTCAAGAGCTTCAGATGAGGAAGATACTAAAATTTGGTTTGGCACTTTTATATCCTCAAATGATTCCAAATGAAGCTAAAATATCTAGACAATTATCTGTTGGGATGCACCAATGAAATATATATCTATTCAAATGTTTTGTTTGTAAAGAATATATAATTAGGAATACTTCTGTCAGCCTCTGCTTTGCTATTTTCTTTTGGCTGTCATTGAAACGGGGAGTGCAGGACTGGTATTTGGGAGGGGAAGATTTGGTACAGGAGAGATTGTTAAAAGGGAGTTTTGTTCTCACAATCTACTGCGCATGCTGAAGACTGGTGTTTAGAGTTAGTCAAGGCCAACCGTCCTGCATACCAATCTGATGATGCTCCTTGGAGATGAAACCCACATGACACCTGAGGGATTTGCAGATTGGATAATGGAATGGGGGTTACCAGAGAGATGGGGTTGGACAAATATTGATATATATGATTTTGCGCGCTTTTGCCTCAGACCTTGCTTTGCTTAGCTGCTATCTTTTCATAACCAGTAAAAGTACTCTTAATTCTGCAAAATGGAGTTAAGTGATTTCTTTCTTGGTTGCTGAGGGAGGTTGGCTTGACATTAAGCAAGGTCTCACTTTCACACTCATCCCAGAGCTAACACCTTCCAAGGGGAGTGTAAATAAAACCAAAACCTTCAAAATAATGTCCAGCCCAGGTAGGATGACATGGGAGTGGCTGGATCCTCGTGTCCCTTGGAGACAGAGCGGATGGAACTGAATTTGGAGGAAAGGTCCAGCCATCCCAGGTGGTTGTTGGGAGTGGGGCAAAAGTATGACCAAAATGGGCTTAAAACTGAGAACTTTGAAATGCCCATTGCTTTTTGCCACTTGGTTGGGACTATAGCTGGGGGGGGCTCCTGCCCATTTTGTGACTGAACCAATAGACATGTGGATTGGAAATCACCAAGAAACTTTAAGTTTCATTGTTGCACCTGGGGTGGACCGGCCTCTCATACTGGGCTTACCCAGTTACGAAAATGGAACCTACACATCAACTGGAGGAAAGGATGGTTGCGCATCCAATCTGCTAAAGCCCCAGAGGGAGAAGGGAGAATTTCCAACATAGCCAACGATGAACCTAACCTAGCGGCCATGGTGCAGGAAAAAATTGAGGGGGAGGAAAAAATCCCAAAAGAATATTGGGATCCAAGGGACGTTTTCAGTGAAAAATCTTCTGATAAATTACTCCCCCACCACCACCACCATACAATGGATTGCAGCATTGAGATCCTCCCAGGAGTAAAACTTCCAAAACCCCAGATTTACTCGATGACCCCACGCGAAATGGAGGAATTATGGAAGTTTATTGACAAAAATTTGAAGAGGGGGTTTATAGAATCTGCTAGGCCACGTGTGGCCACTCTTGCATTGTTTAGAGAAAAGAAAGATGTCTCCTTTCGTCTATGTGTTAACTACAAAAATCGCAACAGTGTGTGCGTGGAAAATGTATACCCTCTCCCGCTGATGAAGGATATGTTGGCCCAATTGGATAAAGGGAAGATCTTCACGAAATTGGACCTAAGAGAGGCCTACTGCAGAGTCAGAATCAAAGAGGGGGATGAATGGAAAACTGCTTTCAACTGCCCTCTGGGATGTTTTCAATTCAGAGTACTCCCATTTGGTCTACAGGGAGCGCCAACAGTTTTCATGCAATTAATAAATGAAGTTTTACATGAACACCAGTGGTGGGATTCAAATAATTTAACAACCGGTTCTCTGTCCTAATGACCAGGTGGGTAGGTGGGGCTTAGTGGTCATGTGACCATGTGGGCGTGGCCAACTCAACATTACTCAGGTCGATGGGCACTTTGCCTTAGCTGTTACAATGTAATAAGGGTTAACCGGAGAGGCAGTTTCTGTAAGCAGGGCAATAAAGATTAAGCTAGAAACAACACCAGAATGTTTCCTTCCTGCCTTCCTTACAGGATTAGCCCTGTAAAGCAGAAAAAAACCAAAAGAAGATTTCTTCCAACAACCGGTTCTCTGAACATCTTAGAAAGTTAAGAACCGGTTCTCCCGAATAGGTGCGAACTGGCTGAATCCCACCACCGATGAACACCTATACAAAGGTGTGATGGTCTACCTTTACAACATCCTTATCTACATGAAAACATGTGATAAACCCGTGACTTTAGTGCGATCAATATTCAAGAAACTCTGGGCCGCCAAACTTTATGCCAAATTGTCCAAATATGAATTTCATCAAGATCGATTACTTTGATTACCGCATCTCCATAATGGCATCAAAATGGACCCGGCGAAAGTCCAAGCTGTCACTGAGTGGGCATGTCCTCGCACCCGCAAACAATTACAAAGTTTTTTGGGATTTGCGAATTTTTATTGTCAATTTATTTCCTCATTCACCAGCATCGCTCTTCCCATTACAAATCTCCTAAAGTCAAAAGAGGAGGCCAAGCCCAGACTGGGTAAGCCTTTGAATTGGACTATGGAGTGTCAAGCAACTTTCAAAAAATTAAAGCAACTCTTTGCAGCTGAACCTGTTTTGAAACACCCAAATATGGAGGCACCATTTATCGTTCAAGCTGACACCAGTGATGTGGCAGTGGGGGCAGTATTACTTCAAACGAATGCTGATGGGAAATTGCAGTCATGCGCTTACACCTCATGTAAACTAACAAAGATGGAGAGGAGATGGGCTATATGGGAAAAGGAAGCTTTTACAGTCAGATGGGCTTTGATGACCTGGCGACATTTCCTAGAAGGGGCGAAATACCCTTTTGAAGTACTTTGTCTGCATAATGGAGTTAAAGTGATTTCTTTCTTGGTTGCTGAGGGAGGCTGGCTTGACAACTTCCTATACTCAAGGAGCTGATCTTGTTTAATGACTTTCTCTTAGCAATTAAAGTCCTGTTCTTTTGTTTTAAAAAAGCTAATGCTATTTTCTCACTGCTTTGATTAAATTCTATTTAGTAAAGGGAGGATAATCACAGAAATTTTGTGTACTGTACCTTTATTGGGTAATAAATTTATTGGCTAATAATTTAGCAAATATTTTGCTAATCCAAACAATATTGTAACAGTGATTTAGAATATATTTTGAAGTTTAAGGGGTCTCATCATGGGAGTTGTTTAAGAATATATATGAATTCTCTCTAATTGCAGAGTACGAAATCTTTCAGTGGTATCTTATATCTCATATCTTCACCAACAATGTGATCTGCTTATTTTGCTTTACCTTGACACAAACTACTGTGGTTTGTAAACACAGCATTTGCCTTGTAACCCTATTCAAATGTAGTTTAGTCATTAAAATATTCTTCAAAAAACATGACCTTGTACAAAGTATTGGTTGTTATATTCTTGCTGATAGAAAATAACAAATAAATAATAGAAGCAAAAGACATTAAACTATCAAAAATAACTTTTTAGCTTTTTTCATTTGCACTGCAAATAGCCTTGCAAAAATCGTAAACATTAATAGAATAGAATAAAATGGAATAGAACAGAACAGAACAGAATTCTTTATTGATCAAATGTTATCGGACATAAAAGAATTTGTCTCCAATGCATAAGCTCAAAGTGTACCTATAAACAACAAAAAAATAGGTCATAATCATACAATCGTTAATCATAAGTTATAAACAACAATTGATATATCACAAGAAACCAATAGCAGAAGATAGTAGGAAAGATGAGAAGATGAGAAAAGATGAAAAATAAGTCAGTGCTATGGGAATTAACTCTTCAGCAGAGTGTTGGCACAGGGGGAAAAAATCTATCTTTATGTCTGGTTGTTTTGGTATTTAATGCTCTACAGCAGTGTTGTGGGGGGAGAAGTTGAAATAGATTAGGTCCAAGATGTGAGGGGTCTGTAAATATTTTTTCAGCCTTCTTTCTGGTTCGTGCATTATACAGATAACTATCCACTGAAATCTGTACCTACTAATTGAACTGGTCTGAACTGATAACAAAACCAAAATGATCCTATGCTAGTGGATCTCAGTAAATACGTACTTAATTGCTCTTCAGTGAGCTTGGATTCATTACAAATGGAAGCACTGGCATATGGCTTAGGCTATAGAGTAAAACCTATGTTTGAATATACATTGAGGCGCGGTTTGAGAACCTTTTTGACCAATTATCTGAACTTCAATCCAAAAGTACAGACCGCTACAACTGTCTGAAAATTAAGCTAAAAAACACATACGGGTTTTTGTTAGCATCTACTAATTATAAATGTGCACTTTTGAGAAAACATCTGCAAGCACTGCCTGAACTAATGCTGAAAGATGTGGTCATACTAAAACCTGACAAAGGCTCTGGAACTGTTGTATTAGACAAAGAAATATACAAACAGAAAGTTTCCTCAATCTTGAATAATCCAACAAAGCTCCAAAAAGTTGATAAATCCAAAAGTATCAGCACGACAGAAGGAAGAATACGTCAGCATTTAGAGATAATACTCTTGTCAAAAACTATTAATGAGAAGACTTAAAATAAGTTAAAACCTAAAAGGTCCATGATGCCACAACTCTATGGACTCCCCAAAACACATAAACCTGGAATGTCCATCACAGCTATTTTAGCTATGTTGAGCTCTGCTTACCATCAAATTTGCTCGATGGGTTCGTGACATCTTGGTGTCTGTAAGAAAGAACTAATCAAAACAACAGTATTCATTGAGCCTGTTAACGAGTTGAATGTCCCTAATGTACAAAACGGTATCATGTGTTCAATGGATGTTCAGTCCCTTTTTATGAACGTTCCACTTTATGAAATGGTCAATTATATATGCAGCTTAGTGGAATCTAACCAGGCACCAATTCCTATATCGATAGACATTTTAAAACAGACAGTGCTACTCTGTACTGAAAATGTTCATTTCCATTTCCTTGGTCAGTCTTACCAGCAGATTGATGGGGTTGTCATGGGAAGCCCTCTGGGCCCAATCCTAACAGGCTTTTTAATGCATATGATCGAATCACAGTCGACTGGTCATATATCCCGGTTGTCATATTATAGACAATATGTGAATGATACGTTGATCTTTTGCCCATCAAGACAGACTATTAAAGGCTTTATGTATCACTTAAACAGCTGTCATCCCAACCTGAAAGTTATCGTTAAGTATGAAGCTGATGAACCTTTCTGAATATACTGAAGGAGTGACAGTTCTATCAAAAGAACAGTGTATAGGAAGTCAACATGGTTTGGCCATTTTAACTTTTCAAGCTTCGTGTCAGCTCTAGATCTGTCTTTGGTCAGACTTTAAAGGGCTGCCACAGTGGGAACGGGAGAGTTTTAAAGGGAGTAAATCATAACATTCTTTCATATGAGATCAAGGTTGGCTGCTGGCACCTGGAGGGGAGTGAACACAGTTTTGCAGCAGCTGAGACAGGGAATTCATTGGGCCATGTGATGTGAATATCACTGGACAGGGCAGGGTGTGTGTTTTAGTGTGGGTGGGGGAAAACGTGGGATTTCAGATTCAGGTTTTCCCCAGATGTGTCAATATGACTTCTCTAATAAAATCTTATTTTTATAGACTTTGTCTTGGAGTTCTGAGAAGTTAATTGGAACGCTGACACTTCATACCGATCAAGCATAAACGTGCGCTGGTACAGACAGTGTTCACATGATCACATCAAATATCACTGTTTAAAAAAAGAAGTGGGATTTTTAACCCAAACTCTTCCTTCAAACTGTTACCCAAGCCGCTTCGGTGACAGGCACACCAAAACAAGAGACTCAAAACTGACAGTTTCAACTGCCAGTAAAAAGAAAGTATTTATTGAGTTGCCATTTAAGGGGGATCAAATATCATGCCTGGCGACCCAACGTTTAAACACCTTAATTGAAACAACGTTCAGTATGGCTGAGCTTTACATAATGCAACAAACCCAGAGGCTACTGCTATCATCAATCAGGGAAGCACAATCTATCTGTGCCAAAACCCATTGTATTTATCAATTTGTTTGTAATTGTGGAGACAAATACATTGGCAGAACTGATAGGTGCCTGGCTTCCAGAATGAAGGAGCACTTGCTGAAATGGGTTCAGACAGTACTGAGTAATCCAACAGCAAACCATGGCCACAAAATACCTCCTTCTGCTATTGTGACACACATACTAGCTACGGGTCATCAAGTCAATTCAAACACTGCATTCAAAGTTTTGCTGCACCACTGGAACTCTCATTTTCTGCATTTTGCCGAAGTGATTACCATTAATCGATTGAAGCCTCCTTTGTGTGTGCAGAAACAACTGTATGTCAGTCCACACCTTCTGTGGGCGTAAGGTTTGTCATGGGCTGGTTTCCTCATATGTCACATGCTTAACTAACATTATCGCTAGACCCTATGTTCTATGTCGCTTTCAATCGTGTTATTATAAGTTTGGTACTGATGAGTCAATACAAAATGCTTGAATGTACCACTGTTTGTTTTTTAACTGCATTGTTCAAAATGTTTCTGATTATTTTCATTTTCTGATTTTCTGTATATTGGGAACTCAGAATCACGTTTGACTTTTGAGTCGCATATTAGGCTGTGTACCCTGAAAGTGAGCAATACTGAAGCACAAACCTGCAGAGAATTAAACAGAAAGTTGTGTTTTAAATCAGACAAGGATTACTTGAATGCAGTTAATATAATTTCTCATTGTTACTTAACAACTATCCACTTCTGTCACCTTAAAATAACTGGTGTCTGTTTCTAAAGGTGTTCTGGAGTCTGTATCCCAATTTTTGGAACACCTAGGTCACAACTAAGAGTCAAATCTGAATGTTTTGACTATTCTCTCATTCACTTTGTAAGGCAAAAAGAGTCCTTAAAGATACTTAAATATCAAATGCACAAGTTGCAAAAAAAAGGATAAAACAAAAGAAAATGTGAACTCTAATCTCCCTTTAATTTTTGATATTTAAATGTCAGTTTTCCTATTGAAGTGGAAATCACAAGAAGACAGCAACTTTAAAAAGCTTCCAGGGGGAAGGTGCTCATATTGCCTGCCTTTCACAAGAATGACACCAAGGCCACATATATATGTAACCAACTATGAAGACAACAATACAATTAATGCTTCCAGTCTTTGGGAAGGTAGGGGGGAAATTCATACACTTATATGTTTTGAGATCAATTTTTGGGATACTTCTAAAAAGCAATTTTCTAAAAATATCATGATACTCTATTCCATTTTTCTTATATAAGATTTCCATTATTACTCCTTAAGTAGCGTTTTCTGGTAACCCAAGATTTGAAACTGATATTAACATATATGATATTCTTTGCAGTGTCAGTAAGCATGAGAATGATAGAAAACGCAACTTAAAATATCTAAAGAAGCATCAATTTGGCTCTAAAGTAAGCATACACTATTCTGTGTTCAATTCACATAAATTATAGTCTGTCCTATTTACAGATATGTATCTTTATGGATTAAAGTCTGTGTGATTGGAGAACATAAAATACATTAAATTTTACTCATAACATTTGTTTAAATAAACTTGCACAATATTTCATTATTTAGCATAAGAAACACAAAGGAAATACTTCAAATGTCAAGAAAATGCTGGGTATGTGAGGTAATTGTAAAGATTAGAGGCCTTTACTTAATTCACATGCAATTATCATTTACTTCAAAGGAAATTATGTGTTTTTATTTCTTAGCAAATTGTTTCTGAATAGATAAGAAGAGGAACTTAATGTTATTACATTGTGCTTATTAATTTATTATATAAATTAATAAGCACTGAAAACTGGATATATTGGTTTGTTTTGCTAAATATATACATTAGGAAATATCTGCTGATGATGCCTGCTTTAGTTAAATGTGGCTGAGCTGACACTATGTTCTACTGTAATCTGAATTTAGATACTTAATAGACAACAGGATATTTGCTGTTGAGTATCCTCAAAATCAAAAAAATGTCAACATCTTATGAGCTATGGATAAGCTTTCCCAGATAAGAAGTCCTTTGTTTGCTATACAAAATAAACCAAGAACACCTGTTTATATAATGGAGTCCAATATTGTTGTTCTTCCAATTCTTGTCAAAAAATTTTTTTCCTGATTATCTAGTTAGAAATATTTTAATAACTTACTCCCTTCCCTAGCTGAATCAAAAACTAAAAATCAGTGTAGTCAAGTTTATTAGTAAAACCTAGCAATTAACAATTACAAGTAATCAAAAGTCTATTTTATAGGCCTTTAAGATACCTATTTGATATTCACTTCAATGAATATTTATGCCAAAAAGAATTTAAACTAGACAAGAATTTTGTGTTAGTCTTAGTTAGCACAAAATTCTGGTCTTCCTACTTAGAAATGGAAGCCTATGCTAGAGAACAGTTCTATAGCTGAGGAGTAGAAATAATTGAAAAAGAAACGCGAGATATTTGAATAAATTCCTAACAGTGTCAGCAGATGGATGATGGAATAAACTCTGGTCTTTAGGGATGGCATTAAAGAAGGAGCCTTAAGATTATCTGTCAGTGATGCAACCTGCCCTGAGCAGGGGAATGGATAATCTTATTCACTCTGATCATCATCACGGTATATTTTAGCTCTTGAATCCCAGGAATGACAGATTATAATGGGACCTTAAAGTATATGATGGGAAAGGAACCTGTGGATTCCTAAGGTAATATTGTTTTACAAGTACATGGTTGAAACAGCCTGAAGCCATCTATAAATATTCTTGTATAAGGGAAGAATTCTCCATCCTTTTGTTAAAGTAACAATGTCCCATTCTGCAATTCTCTGCAAAGAATTCTGAGAATTGAAATCCACACGTCTTAAAGTTGCTAAGGTTGAGAAACACTCAAGATGCATAAAGACCTCATTTTGTCACCCATAATTCTTGAAATCAAGGTCAAGTATCCAGAATTGTGTTTGGGAGTGTTGGTTTGTCGGCAATCTAATCACTCTATTCATTAGCCAACTTCATCAATTCACTTCCAAGCATTGTACTCCCCATCCCATAAGCATTTGTCTGCTGGGTTCCTTCAATACCACTCACCTCCCACCATTACCTCTATTTTTAGCATCAATTCCTCTCCAATTTTTCAACTACTTTGTTTGGGGAGAATAGGAGGGCCTATAGTGCAATTTTATTTTAATGATATTTGAAATAGTGTCACTAAGTATCTGTATCTTTTTATGCAGCAGCATTGCTTTTTGTTTTTGCAGTATCCAAGAAAATATTGATATGCAGTATTTTAAACTGTTTTTCCTGTTTTTCTTTCTGCCAGTTTCCTAATATTTGTGACTTTTGATGGCATCCCTGCCTGTCCTCTTTAAAGTAAGAGATGAGGTTGCCCAGCAACTAGTCACTTTCTATTAGTTGTAGCAGGTTATGTTCCTTTCTCACTGGGACTATTTCAACCCTGACTCCTCCTACGTTTCTGTACATATTTTAACTGAGAGCTGCATAAATGGAGAAGAGAAGAAACTGGAGAATCTCATGCATAATTCTAAAGACAGACCCCATCCCATTTCTTCTGCAATGACACATATGGTAAATGTTTCATCAATAATGTGTGACATGCTGGAAAGGATGGGAAATCAGAACTTGCAAGATTGATGTCAGTCTTTCTAGGCAAAACCACATGAATTAATTCTACTTTATTACAGGGCTACAGGAACAGAACTTTGCAAGTCTGATAGTACAAATCTCCCACTGTCTCTTTTACAGCATGAAAAGTTATAAAGGTTCTTTTCTAAATGCCTTTCTCTCCTGATTATGCAGCTGCAGGGTATATTTTCCCTTACCTGATCATTCTCTAGGCAGCAACTATCCCTAAATCATTCCCAAATACCATTACATTGCAAAAGAAAGAATGCAGTTATTTAAAAGTAGCTTCTATTATGGATCTGAATCAGGGTTGAAATCCAAAAGGTTCTGACAGGTTCTGGAGAACCAGCAGCAGAAATTTTGAGTTGTTCGGAGAACCAGCAAATGCCACCTCTGGCTTTCCACAGAGTGGAATGGGGATGTTGCAGTATCCTTCCCCTACCACGCCCACCAAGCCACGACCACAGAACTGGTAGTAAAAAAATTGTGAAATTTTGAATTTCACCACTGATCTGAATCTACAAGCAATCTAAGAAATAATAAAATTCTCCAGAAACGTTGTCATAAGTAAGAGTTTTTCTTAGAGTTTAGACCAGTGGGTCCCAACGTGGGGCCCACGTCCCACAGAGGGGCAATTTAATTTTTAATGAGGGCAGTTTGAAAATGTGCTATAAACTGCATTTTTTGAAAGCCTGCTAATTGTTCTTATATATTTGTGATGAAGCAGCTGTGCTTCATTTACCTATTGTAGTCTTTGTTAAGTGCATTTCCTAGGGCTTGGTCTGAAAAGAATATCCCAGGTTGGGGGGGGGAGGGAGCAACTGCCAGCCAATCAGATTCCCTCTAAGGATTATGGGACTGGTGGAAAGTGATGATTCAGTGCTAGAAGGGAGTGGGGTTGGGGGGGAAGGAGGAGAATGGACAAAAAGGAGAAAGAGAGGGAGAAAGAGGAGGTGTTGTTGTTGTTGTTGTTGTTTATTGGTCTTGTATGCCACCCACTCCCGAAGGACTCCGGGCGGCTTACAATAAACAAGGGAAGGGGATAAATAGACAAAACAACACTTTAAAATACACAACATTCACAGTTACCCTGGGGCTGGGTATTTCAAAAGCCTCCCGGCCTCCTGGAGCAGCCAGGACTTAGTGGCTTTGTGTAAGGCTGGGAGGGTAGTAAGGGTCCGGATCTCCACGGGGAGGTCGTTCCAAAGGGCTGGAGCTGCAACAGAGAAGACTCTCCCCCGGAGAGTTGCCAGCCAACATTGGCTGGCAGATGGAATCTGGAGAAGACCTAGCCTGTGAGATCTGATCGGTCTATGGGAGGTAATCGGCAGGAGGCGGTCTCTCAGGTACCCAGGTCTAATGCCATGTAGGGCTTTATAGGTAACGACCAGCACCTTGAAGCGGGTCCGGAGACTAATGGGTAGCCAGTGCAGCTCGCGGAGGATAGGTGTAATGTGGGTGTACCTGGGTGCACCCACAATTGCTCGCGCGGCTGCATTCTGGACTAGCTGAAGTCTTCAAACACTCTTCAAGGGCAGCCCCATGTAGAGCGCATTACAGTAATCCAGTCTTGAGGTCACAAGGGCGTGAGTGACTATCTGAAGGGCCTCCCGATCCAGGTAGGGTCGCAATTGATGCACCAGGCGAACCTGGGCAAATGTCCCCCTGGTCACAGCAGACAAATGATGTTCTAAAGTCAGCTGTGGATCCCGGAGGACTCCCAAATTGCGAACCCTGTCAGAGGGGCGTATAATTTCACCCCCCAGCCTGAGAGATGGAATACTTGGCCAATCTTTGGGAGGGAACATCAATAGCCACTCGGTCTTGTCGGGATTGAGTGCAAGCTTGTTCATGCCCATCCAGATCCTGACAGCCTCCAGGCACTGGCACATCACTTCAACCGCTTCACTGAGTTGGCACGGGGTGGACAGATACAACTGCATATTGTCCACATATTGGTGGTATTTAATCCCGTGCCGGCGTATGATCGCACCCAGCAGCTTCATGTAGATGTTAAATAGAAGGGGGGACAGGACCGAACCCTGCGGCACCCCATAGTTAAGGGGCCTAGAGGTCGATCTCTGCCCTCCAACCAACACCGACTGCGACCTGTCCAAGAGGTAGGAGGAGAACCACCGAAGAACGGTGCCTCCCACTCCCACCTCTCGCAACAGAAGGATACTATGGTTGATGGTATCGAAGGCCGCTGAGAGGTCAAAGAGCACAAGGATAGAGGGGTGACCCCTATCCCTGGCTTGCCAGAGATCATCGATCAATGCGACCAAAGCAGTTTCTGTGCTGTAACCAGGCCTGAAACCCGACTGAAAGGAATCCAGATAATCGGTTTCATCCAAGGACCGTCGGAGTTGAAAGGCCACCACTTTCTCAACAACCTTCCCTACAAAGGGCAGGTTGGAGACTGGACAATAGTTGCTCAAAATGGCTTGGTCCAGAGAAGGTTTCTTCAGGAGGGGTCTCACCACCGCATCCTTTAGGAGGAGCGGGAAAATTCCCTCCCGGAGAGAGGTGTTAACAATCGTCTGGATCCAGTCGCATGTCACCTCCCTGCTGGTTGAGACCAGCCAGGAGGGGCACAGGTCCAGTATACAAGTGGAGGCACTCACCACCCCCATGGCCTTGTCCACTTCCTCAGGAGAGACAAGTTGAAACTCAATCCATGAAATATGCTCAAGACCTTCCCCCGGTACCTCGGCTGGTACCGTGCAATTGGAGTCCAGCTCTGTCCGAATCCGAGCGACTTTATCCGTTAAATACTGAACAAATTCCTCAGCTCTGCCTTGTAAAGGGTCATCCGCATCCCTCCCTTTCAAGAGGGAGTAGGTTATTCTAAACAAGGCGGCTGGGCGCGATTCAGCGGATGCAATAAGGGCGGCAAAATGCGCACATTTCACCGCCCGTATTGCCACGAGATAGGCTCTGATAAAGGCTCTCATCAGTACTCGGTCCAATTCAGAGTTACTAGCCCTCCAGCAGCGCTCTAGGCGTCTCTTTTGGCGCTTCATCTCCCAGAGTTCCTCGGTGAACCAAGGGGCCCTCCTGGATCCACTGCTTCGGAGAGGTCGCAAAGGCGCAATCCAGTTTAGAGCCCCCGCCACCGCTGTATTCCAGGCAGCGACTAAGGACTCCACTGGATTGTGGACGAGAGTGTCAGGTATTTCTCCAAGCGCCGTCTGAAATCCCATAGGGTCCATCAGGCGCCTGGGGCGGAACCACCTAATCGGTTCCACCTCCCTACAGTGGGGGATTGGTTTCCAAAAGTCAAGCCTCAGTAGGAAGTGATCAGACCATGACAAGGGCAAGGTCTTGATGCCCTTCAACTCTAGATCACGTCTCCACTGCTCCGAGAGGAATACAAGGTCAAGCGTGTGACCCGCTGAATGAGTCCAACCCTGAATTACTTGGGTCAAATCCATGGCTGTCATGGAAGCCATGAACTCCTGCGCCCCGTCAGAGCATTCACCAAGTGTAGGCAGGTTGAAATCCCCCAGAACCATAAGCCTGGGGAACTCTACCGCCAACTCGGCTACTGACTCGAGGAGCGAGGAGAGGGCTGTTGCAATGCTGTTGGGAGGTAGGTACATTAGCAACAAACCCACTTGACCTCCAAGGTCCAACTTCATCAACAGGGACTCACACCCGACAAGCTCTGGAGCAGGGATCCTATTAGGAACTAAAGACCCTTGGATGATAACGGCCACTCCCCCACCCCTTCCCTGGGGTCGCGGCTGATGAAGCACCTGAAATCCTTCTGGGCACATTTCAGTAGGGGGACTCCTCCCTCCGGGCCCAGCCAGATTTCAGTAATACATGCCAGGTCTGCCCCCTCATCTAAAATTAGGTCCCGGATGAGGGGAGCTTTGAGAACCACAGACCTGGCATTTAGCAACAACAGCTGGAGACCAGGGCCCTGACAGTTCTCGCCATCTGGCCCTGGAGTGGAACTAGCAGGGCCGGAAGGAGGGATCTCTGTGACGTAGCGAACCCTCCTTCCCCGGTAATGGCTAGCCCTGAAGTTCCTGCCATACCTGCCCCTCCCCATCGTGACCGGAATGTTCCAGCCCACTCCCGCACCCGTAGACCCTGTTCCCCCCCCCCGTAGCCTCCGCTCTCTCCGGCAGGCCATTGATTTCAAACATTCTAGGACGGGAGATAGGCCTGGGCCCCCTACCACTTCTGCAATGGCACTCTGTGGAGGAGGCACCCGGTTGCTCCCCCAGTCCCCTCATGCATACACAGACACTCACTCATCCGAACCACACGAGTCAATTAAAAATTATAAAATACAATGACAATAAAGGATAAAAGTGGGCACAAGCATCACATATACATCACATACATACCACATACATATCCCATACCAAAGAAAGAAAGAGAGAGAGAGAGAGAGAGAGAAAGAAAAAGAGAGAAAAGGGAAGATTGCACAGCTGTTAAAAAAAGTGCAAGTTCAAGTAGTGCAAATAGCTCTTAACGTTCAAGATGGTTAAAGTGACTGAAACCCAGCAATGGTCCAAAGAAGGCATACAGGGGAATATCTCGCATCCCGCTCTCCTGTAAGTCTGGGAAGGTCCAAAAAGTCCAGGGCGGTTGAGGGGAGCAGAGGGCCTTCTTACACACTGTGAGCACCCCCACTCGTCCAGGGTCCAAAGCACTGCAATGAATGGAATTAAACAAGTGCTGTCTGAAATAATATTCCAGAGGCAGTCGCGAATAATGATAGTCCAAGAGACTGAGGCTGAGGCAGCAAGTTCAGAGGCCCTGGGATTACAGTTAAAGGAGACTGAATATTCCAAAGCCCAGATGGAAAGGAGCCAGATGGCAAGCAGGGGGGGGTAGAAAAAGGCTCCACAGCAGCAATGATGGGCTGAAGGGGAAACTCACCCAGGGAAGAGGTCCAGTCAAGCAACAAACGGAAGGAAAAGGAAAAGGTGGCAGCGTTGATGTAAAGGCTGAATCAAACAGCAGGGGGGAGGAGGGGTGTCCGGAAGGGCCATGGCGGCGGCAAATGCAGCCAGCCACCAAATTCGCCCGTCCTCGGTGGGCGCCCAGATCGTTCTCCTCCGTTTCAGGGTGATGGCTGTGCAAAAGGGTCTCCAGGGGCTCAACAGGCCGGGCAGGCGAAGTCAGAAGATGTCGCAAGCCCTGAGGGCTGGTAGAAAACGCTGCTATCATCCATACGCCGCTGCCGTCGCAGCCATCAAGCAGCAGAGATCGCTGTGAAGCCGCTGAGGGTTGCAAGGCCTGAAGACCTCCCCAGCAAACTGGCCTCTTTGGGTCCCCCAGATCTCAGTCATCCCCGGGGACCCATCCAAAGGGTTATGCCGCCTGCTTGTAAGGTTTCCCAACATTTTCTCTGTCAGCTTGAAATGGAGCAAGAGCCATTCCGAGCTCGCACATGCGCAGAAAGCCAGGTGGGGGATAGTGGAATCCTTGCTGCTTTCTGAGCTTGGTGGTTTTCTTACAGACATTTCATTACCAAATTAGGTAATGAAATGTCAGTAAAAAAAAAACCACCAAGCTCAGAAAGCAGCAAGGTGTCTATCCCCCACCTCCTTTATCCTCCCTCCCCCAACTGCCCATTTAAAGTAGTCTAAGATACCTTCTTTTCCCCCCACAGCAAACTTGTGGCAGCTGTCCGAGCTCCCTCCCCGCATCTTCTCGCCTTCCCTCACGTTGAATTTGCTGGCACTCACCCTGTCTCAAGGCTCTGGGCTCCTGTGGGGCGCCTTGCCATGGCAGCTCGACAAGCTCTGGCTTCCTCCTGCTGCTGTTGCCACTGCCGTCTGGCTCCAGGAGAACGCAGCATGGGAGGGCTTGGGGATGCAGCGCGACCGTCGCAAAATACCATCCGTACCATACCTAGGACGTCCTAGGACACTGGCCACACCGCATAAGCTCTTGTGCCCGCGCCCATGCTTTTTGGCGGCCTGGCATCTTGGGCAAGTCCAGGGACCTTGCAAAGGCCTTGCGAGGTTCCTGAACTTGTCCAAGATGCCGGCTGCACCGCATAAGCTCCCACCCCTGCCCCTGTGCTTTCTGGCGGCCATGCGGCCCTGCACTATAAGTGAGCCCGGGATCCTTGCAAGGCTGCAAAAGGTCACTGGACTTGCTTATAGTTCAGGGCCATGGCAGGCCGCTCCACATGGCCTGCCGCTGCCCCCCCCCCTGCCCCGCGCTTAATTGCAGCTTAAGTCGGCAGGCAGCAATAGAGAGCTAAGCAGGAAAAAAGGTAAGTGGGTTTAGATAGGGTTCTTAGAGGCAGGTGGAGCGATTGGTGAGCCAGCCAATTAGTGAGTGGTGGGTGGGGCTATGATAGTGCGGACGGGCAGGGGGAGCAATGGAGCAATTTCCAGGCGGGCGGGGGTGACCAAGCAAGCAACAGGGTCAGGGCAGGCGTTCCGGAACTTACTTCTGGGTCCAGTGATGAACCGGTTCGCGAGAACTGGTGTGGACCGGCAGCAACCCACCACTGATTGTAATACATATAAAAGGCATGGCTTTAATCTGATAGTTGTGGCCACCTTCTTGATTTTATATGCACATTCCATTCACACTCCCATAAACCTCCCTGGTTAGATACCTCTTTATGAAGTAGAATGGTACAATCCATTTGTAAATGAAATCATATTTCATTCAATACCACTAGCACTGTTCCCTCTAAGGTGTGCGGCCGCGCAGATGGGAAGTAAACATTGCGCAGCAGTTTCCCACTGCTGCACAGAGTCGTTTGCTGGACACAGACTGCAGCGCTTCGGATCTTTCAACAAAGCCTTTCCCCACCCTGTGCTGGGGGGACGTGCTTGCGTGCAAGCCGGTGCCCCAAACAGAGCTGGCTCCAGTCATCTCCTCCCTGCCTTTTCTTCCCTTTTTATGCCCTGTCTCGGACGTGCGGGCGCGAATGCTGTGGACTCGCCCACTTAGACGTCGAGGTTGCTGCGTGCTTAGCTGCGGCCGTATCGCCTCTTGTTTTTCCCCCTCCCTCTTACATGCCCCCTTGCGGCAGCGGGCTAATGCCGTCAAAAGGAGTGGGGTGGACTACATGGCACAACTGGGTAAATTATAAACCACAGATTTTAATCCTATTTAATTTTTAATGGTATCAAATTTAGCTATAAAGTGGCTTTACCTACTTTTTTTTCCCTGCTAAATTCTGGTCCCTGGTGATACAATGAGTTAAATGCATTCTGGCCTGGATTTCCTATTGTGCAATTTGTGTCATGGACTTAATCATTTTAAATTCCATAAAATGCCAGTACACATCCTTTCTGCCAAGAGATCAGAAAAAACAATGCTCGAATCTTCTGATATTTAAATGATTTATAATGTTGTTTAGATATATAATTTGGATTACATTTGAAAGCTATGCATTGATTAAATACTACGGAATACAATCCTGCGGCAGTTTTTCTTTCTTTTTTGGTTTTAGAAAAAGATAATTCCCTTTTTAGCCAGGCTTTTTGAATTAGATTAACACCAGTTTTTAAGTAGATTTCAATTTTAAAAAAATCTGTTAGCTGCTTTGAATACCTTGAAGATGAAAAGATGGGGTACAAAACTTAAATTAAAAAATGTACATTCATTTTGAAAAATAAATGCAATACTTGATTAATTTCACATCTTTATTTAAAATAGTTTTGGCATGGCATATGATTTTATTGACTCAGTTGGAAATGATGTGGATGTTGTATCTGATTCTGAGGTATATATATTCTTAAGTAACGTAACATAGCATATAGTCCAAACTATATTTAATTGATCTTACTACTTTAAAGGGGGAGAGTTTCATGATAAATTATTTTATTACATTTATGTTGCATTTATATATTATATTTATTACATTTATATTCCAAATTATATATTTGTATTGTTATTTTAGTGTTTATTGTCAATTTTGATAGATATTATATTGATATATCAATACTGATTTTAATCATACTAAATAATAATTACTGCTACTATTTATCAGCATTAAATATTTACAGTTTTTAATATTGAGTTAATCATATTTTAGAATAATAGGATTATCTTTTAATAGGATAATTGGCAAAATCTAATTCAAATGTGATGGGTTGCATTCCAAAGAAAGGTGAGAAGACAGGTTGCCTGCAAAATGCCAGGACCCCGGCTGTTGGTGCCACGTCTCTCTCTAGCCAGTCTAACAATGTAAAAGCTGAGCAGAGAGCCTTTTTTTTCCAGTGTGAGCGGAAAAGTATAGTGTTTGAGTGGCACATTTTCATGCCTGGCATTCATCAGGCTGAAACCTCACTCGCAATTGGCGATTGACGCTTGGAATGTTGCGCAAATGTCCAGCAGACGTGACAGCAGTTCAAACTGTTGCTCTCTTAGGTGCTCAGGCATGAAACTGTGCAGCTCAAACACTATACTTTTCCGCTCACACTGAAAAAAAATTAGAGGGAACATTGACCACTAGGTGGCACAGAATCATATGAATGAAAAAACAGATAGTCATATGATCTAAATAATTTAGATTATTTGTAAAATTGTATTTAGTGGCATTTTCTATGGTTTCTCTGAGGCAGATCTTAGATAACACAATCACCCTCAGATATTACAAATGCTTGGCTGGCTCATATTGCTTTTATTAAATAAATATAATCATGGCTACCCATGAAAAATAGCCAGTGACTAAGAAATAGAACTTTGATTTTTACCTGAACAAAATACTCAATTTCTTTTAAGAAATCATTTCTAGAACTTTTTTTTCTGTAGCATATAATCATATTTATAACTATCAATATTTTATGGCTTTGCCTAACTTTCTATTACATATTACACAATAAACTAATATTTACCTGAATATTACTTATTAACTGACTACATTCTTTGATATATACTTGCTGTCATTTTTAGATGACATTGAATATTTTCTAGGCAAACCATTTTTTTACAGAAGAACTGGCATCATTTGCCAATGTATAAAAAGGCTATGTATCACTATTATTTTCTCTATAAATTCAACATGATTGGAATACATTCTCTTAAAAATGTAGTGGTGCCATTGGAAAAGTTTTTTAATTTTTGCTATATGCATGCATGACCAGCAAGGCCAATGGTTAAGAATGCTAAAATTGTCATTCAAACTGCTTTCATGTTTTAAGCACATATCGGGTTTAATTGTTCTTGCTTCTCAATAATATTATTGAGATTATTTCTCTATCTCCTTGATCCTCATACTGTGTATTCCTCTTTCCGTTAGCTTACCTTTTCCCTCTCAACAATCCTGCAATTTGGGTAACATTATGTAAGGTTCCAAAAATTTCAAAGCGGACTTTTTTTGACAGAATCCAATTACTTTGTTCCTTGTGCTACCCCAAATTGGCTTTCTGGAAAATGGTATTATTTATCTCTGCTATGTACAGCCAAGAAAACAAACTGATGGATGTTCAAGTAAATTTTCATTTGAGGCACAAATGATCAAAATTATCTTACTTCAGATACATTATATGAAGACCTGGTTCTCTGGAAAAGGATCTAATGCTGGGAATGGTGGAAGGAAAAAGAGAAGAAGGCAATAAGCAACAAGTTGGATAGACTCAGTTACAGTGGTGATGAATGCCTTTATTGGAAGACTTGAAAGAAAAGATTAGGGACAGATTATCATAAAGAAAATCTATCCATGTAGTCACTAGGAATTTATCATGATTTGATAAACACAATCAATCAATCAATGATGCAGCACCACTCCAATATTAGCAACAAGAAGTGGGACCTAATGTTTTTCAGACCAATTACTTCATTGTGGAATGTTAAGTTGGATTGTTGTTGTTAGTTGCGAAGTCATGTCCAACCCATCGCGACCCCATGGACAATGTTCCTCCAGGCCTTCCTGTCCTCCACCATCCTCTGGAGTCTATTTAAGCTCACGCCTACTGCTTTGGTGACTCCATCCAGCCACTTCATTCTCTGTCATCCCATTCTTCTTTTGCCTTCAATCTTTCCCAGCATTAGGCTCCTCTCCAGAGAGTCCTTCCTTCTCATTAGGTGGCCAAAGTATTTGAATTTCATCTTCAGGATCTGGCCTTCTAAAGAGCAGTCAGAATTTATATCCTCTAGGACTGACTGGTTTGATCATCTTGCAATCCAAAGGACTCGCGGGAGTCTTCTCCAGCACCATAGTTCAAAGACCTCAATTCTTTGGTGCTCAGCTGTCCTTATGGTCCAACTTTCACAACCATACATTGCAACTGAGAAAACCATAGCCTTGACCATACCCACTTTTGTTGGCAGGATGATGTCTCTGCTTTTTAATGTGTTGTCTAGATTTGCCATAGCTTTCCTCCCTAGGAGCAAGTGTCTTTTAATTTCTTGGCTGCAGTCCCCAACTACGGTGATCTTGGAGCCCAGGAAAATAAAATCTGTCACTACCTCTATTTCTTCCCCATCTATGTGCTAGAAATTGAGAGGGCCAGATGCCATGATCTTAATTTTCTTAATGTTGAGTTTCTGGCCAACTTTTGCACTTTCCTTCTTCACCCACATCAAGAGTCTTTAGTTCCTCTTCACTTTCTGCCATTAGAGTGGTATCATCTGCATATCTGAGGTTGTTGATATTTCTCCCTGCAATCTTAATTCCAACTTTTGATTCATCTAGCCCCGTCTTTCTCATGATGTGCTCTGCATATAAATTAAATAGACCGGGTGACAGTATACAGCCTTACTGGACTCCTTTCCCAATTTTGAACCAATCAGTGGTTCTGTGTCCAGTTCTCACTGTTGCTTCTTGACCTGCATATAGGTTTCTCAAGAGATAAATAAGATGGTCTGGTACTCCTGGCTCTTTAAGAACTTGTCACAATTTGTTGTGATCCACACAATCAAAGGCTTTAGTATAGTCAATGAAGCAGAAGTTGATGTTTTTCTGGAACTCCCTAGCTTTCTCCACCATCCAGTGTACTTTGGCAATTTGATCTCTAGTTCTTCCACCTCTTCTAAATCCTGCCTATACTTCTGGTAGTTCTCGATCCACATACTCCTGGAGCCTAGTTTGTAGGATTTTGTGCATAACTTTACTAGCATGTGAAATGAATGCAACGGTGGGATAGTTTGAACATTCTTTGGCATTGCCTTTCTTAAGTTGGATAACAAATATTTAACCAATTCCCCTTCTACTGCCAATTGTTCTGGCTCAGCCTTCCCTTAATCTTGGTATTCTTTACAAGAAGGACTTTATTTCCTAGAATTCCCAACAATGGGCATTGCTAAGATCCTATATCTGGAGAATGGCCCAGTTAGGAAAGGGTGATTAAGTCTTGAAGGTGCATGACTGATCTTAAGTGAAGTCTTCAGAATCTCCTAGATATCATGGGATTATTGATTTGTCAAAAATAAATTGTCTTATTCATATAAGATCCAAACACAGGACAACCTTTTTGGGGGTCCAACAAGCTGACTCAACTTTCTCAACCACATGCCCTCCAAATCTCAGCATTTAAATCATAGAGCCAATAACTAGGAATTATATTTACTCTGCACAATAAAGAGGATCAATTAAACAATCAAATAAGTACACAAAAATCCTTCAAAGTCAGCAGTGATCCACTTTAAATAAAATATTATGAAAAGGAAGGGAAAATTGCCAACCTCTGGGTTCCCTTTAGCTCAGATGCAGAAATTAACACACAAAGTACAATAACTGGTTTAATGTGCTCAAAAGGTGAGTTCCAAAATGTCAGAGGAATCTACACAAGGGTCAAGCATTACATTATAGCGATGCAAGTTCTGTTCCTCTCCAACAGATGTCAAATATTTATACAGAAAGGATACTGCTTGCATCAAAATTTTGACAAAACTGCTGCAAATACTGGCAAATGCCTCTTGAGTACAGCTACTCTGAAGTCACACCAGACAATGAGTCTGAATGTTGGATAAATGTGGTGTGTAGGAAGCAATTAAAATTGCATTCATTATCTAAGGATTTTCTTTAATGTGTCATTGCAGAGTCTTCACTGTGTAATCAAGGGCTTGTTCCTTTTTTTTTAAATGTGCATTTCAATCTCTAATGTGTACCCTGAAGGCACAAGTAAACCCCCAAGTGGCCTCAACAGCTCTCAGAGGTGCTGACGATCAGATGACTGCAAAGAACTACAACTCTTCCATTCCCCCGCCCCATCCTATTAAAACCTATCCTTCTATCCCACGCACCCCCTCTCCCATTCAGTCTCAACTGTCAATACCTATACTTTCATCTCCCTGCCATCAGAATGGATGAAGCTTCTTGGATGAGAAGCAAAATATTTTCTTCTTCCTCAAGGAAAAAAAAAGTGCAGTTGCTTTTTGAAGAAAAAAGCACCTTTGATGACCTAGATGGCTGAGAATCTTCACAGATATGCATCTCAAAGGTTGATCACAAACTCTCAGTTGCCTTCTTAACATTTCTCTCTCTCTCTCTCTCACACACACACACACACACACACACACACACACACACACACAGCGCAAACAGCAAACTATTGATCATTGAAACTTTGTCTTGGAAAAGCTTCAGCCAGATTAAATTAAAAGCCTGCAATAGAAACACCCCACAACTTTTCATGTGCACAGTCATTACTATGCACAATAAATGCCTGTTAATTATGTAACAGTTTTTCATTGTCCATATGTTTTCTCCAAAACTGCCATATTGTGCTAAAAATTGCATTTTGCTGTATTGAATTGGATAGTGTTATGTAGAAATATATATTCAGTAATGCAAAACAATTGCAAGAGTTTTCCCAGCAGAGTACAATAGAAGGGGAAAAAATGGAATAGTGAATGGGGAAAACATGAAATAAAAGGATGCAATCTATTCATTTCCTTTTGGCAGAGAGGCAGCATATTCATTCAAAAAGAGCTGACACTTGCTTTATTAGTTCTCCAGAACGGGCATCCTTCAACATTTCTCCTAGCCTACTGACATACTTCTGATACAATTATTCTCATATTCACTCCACTATCAATAAAAAACCAAAAAATGGAAACTAGAGTATGGCGTCAATTGAGGCATCCGTTCTTTTGTCCCTCACATTGTGTTGCCTAAACAATTTGTTGTCATGAGTCAAAGCTGATGTAACCTACTAGCAGGTTTTGGGTTTTCCTTCATCACAGCTATTGGTCTATTATTGCAATAATTTTTCAATTATGCATTTCATTAGAGGAATAACATGCTGTTAATGGGAAAGAGAAGTGTTAACTAAGAATATACAGAGTTCTTCAACTGTAACTGTAAAAACCAAAGGTGGTTCCTATTTATCTACTTGCATTTTTTACGTGTTTTCAAACTACTAGGTTGGCAGAAGCTGGGACAAGTAACAAGAGCTCACTCCATTACCCGGCACTAGGAATTTGAACCACTGAACTGCCAACCTTTCTGATTGACAAGCTCAGCATCTTAACCACTGAGCCACCACGTCCCTTTAGCAGCTAACTAGAAGTGTGTAAAAAGTAAGGAAAATGATATTGATGGAAATATGCAGGAACCATTACCTAAGCAAAAAAGCTAAAATATATTTTTAAGTTCACAGTGCTGAGGACATCCAAAACCAACTGAGGCAGATATCTCCCTACTTCAATACAGTACAAGAAGGGGGAGGAGATACGATACAATCATATTTGCAAGACTCTGTTATTACAATCAGTCTCAACTGAAGTAATTATAGTCTTTTCTGTATCGATTTTCTTATCAATTCTACTTGGTGGAACTGACAATGTGAGATCCTCTATTTAAAGTTCATGAATTGATGGGATGGGATGGATGGATTCATTTTAACTGGATCATATCTACTTGAGGTGCCTGGGGCACAGTTCCATGGGATTATCTGAGATAAGTGTGAATTTGTGACTCTCAATGAAGTGGACAGTGAATTTTCTCTATTTCTTTCAAGCAGGTTTCAGAACAGTATGCAATCTATTTCTTATCCTAATGCCTGAAAGGCAGATCAAAGTTCAATCCTGCCAAGACCAAATGGCCGCACTTTTTTTAGCCCCTCCAAATCTGGTGATTTACCATCTTTAGATATGCATAGGGTTGCAGTCTCTCATTCAAGACTGGTTAAATCTGCGGATTGTCTTGGATTCACAGTTCCTGCTTAAAGAATAGGTAGCAATTGTGGCTAAGATCAGATTTACACAGCTTCATCTAGTACACCTGTTATTCCTGTTCTTGGACCAGGAGACATCTCAGACAATTACTCATACTTTACTCACTTCATGTTTGGATTACTGCAATACACTCTATGTGGGGCTATTTTGAAGACCACTTGGAAGTTACAATTAATCCAGAATGAATCAGCATGGGCAATGTTGGATGTGCCTTGGTTTATTCATGTACCCACTGCTCTATGAGCTGCTTTAGTTGATGATAAGCTCCTATGTACAATTCAAGGTCTTGGTTAGTATTTATAAAGCTCTTTATAATGCAGAGCCAGGTTATTTGAGAGACCATCTATCTTCATGATTTCTGCCCATCCAATAATTTCAGACAGAACTGTTCCACTTCATGTGTCCTATGTTCAGAGAACAGACTTACCTAATCATTTGGGAATGGTTTGATTCTGTTGGATGTCAGCAAGTAGTTAGAATCCTGCACACTGCAAACACCATCTTCTACATATTAGATCCATGACCCCTCCTGGCTGACTAAAGCTGCCCCAGAGGTGGCAGGTGGGTAGTGGCAGGTGAGTGGGTGGCGGGCGGTGGCAGGTGGCTGGGTGGTGGCAGGTGGGTGGATGGTGAATTCATCCTTGTTGAAGGGAGTGTTTCCAGCTTTCTTTAAAGAGGCACTAGTCTGCTCCTTACTGAAAAAGACATTGCTGGATCCTACTATGTTAGACATTTTTTGCCCAATCTCCCATGGACCCTCCTAGGAAAAGTGACTTACCTAATCATCTGGGAATGGTTTGATTCTGTTGGATGTCAGGAAGTAGTTAGGATCCTGCACACTGCAAACACAATCATCTACACATTAGATCCATGACCCCTCCTGACTGACTAAAGCTGCCCCAGAGGTGGCAGGAAGGGTGAGAAATTGATGGTGTTGCAACTCCAGAGGACCCTCATGGTAAAAAACTATCTGGAATCTGGACTCTTTTCGGTCAGGTTTCAGGCTTTGACATCAGACCAAAATCGCATTGATCATGCTCATAGAAGATCTCTGGCAGCCGTGGGATGTGCTACATCCATATTTATTAACCTTAACCTTTCAGAGGCTTTTGATACCATTGACCATCGTATTTTTGGGGCCAACTTAGAGAGTTGGGGGTTGGCAGCACATTTTTGTGCTGTTTCACTTCTTTCCTCCAAGGCTGGACTCAATTGGGAATGAGAGGTCCAACTTGCAGCCCCTTCTCTGTGGGGTGCCAACGGCTTGGTGCTCTCTCTTTTTAACATCCTCACAAAAGTGCTGAAGAAATAATCCATCACTGTGGGATGTGCTGATGCTGATGATACTCAGCTATATATATCCATCCCAGGTGAAGTGAGTAATGCAGTGGGCATTCTTTCACAGTGCCAGGAAGCTTTGGGATTTGGGTGGAAAACAACACACTTCAACTGAACCCTGGTAAGATAGAGTGGCTGTGGATTGGCCCCGCTGTATCCAGGAGTTTATCATCTTCAGTTCTGGATGGATTGCACTACTCCAGACAAACCTGGTGCTAGCTTGGGGGTCCTTGTGGACTCTTGGCTCTTACTTGAAGAACAAAGGGCAGTCATACGCAGGAGAGCCTTTTATCAATTTCATATTGTGCAGCAGTTATGTCCCCTCCTCAACCAGAACGTTCTCCATTTGGTCACTCATGCCCTGGTAATCTCCTGTTTAAACTATTGCACTGTGCTCTACATCAGATTATCCTTGAAAAATATTTGGAAGTTTCAGCTGGTGCA
Organism: Thamnophis sirtalis; assembly: GCF_051295495.1. Taxonomy (NCBI): domain Eukaryota; kingdom Metazoa; phylum Chordata; class Lepidosauria; order Squamata; family Natricidae; genus Thamnophis; species Thamnophis sirtalis. Next base: position 29,916,453 of record NW_028261384.1, on the reverse strand, counting down.
GCTGCATGAGCCATATTGGATGGTCCAAAGAAGAGCAGATATAACTTCTTTGATCTGTGAACTGCACTGGTGCCAGTTTGCTTCTGGGTCCAATTTAAAAGGTTAGTTATCACATCATAGGGCTAGGCTACCTAAGGAATTGGCTTCTCTCCATTACATCATTACATCACTTGATCAGGCAGGGAAGGTGTGCTATAGATCCTGTCAATCAAAGAATTTTGACTGGCAGTGGTCTAGGAGATTAGTCCTCTCTGCCATTTCCCTAGAATTATGGAATATCTTGCCCCCAAATGTGATGTGTGCCCCTACTCTCCTGGCCTTCTGCAAAGGGATTGAAACTTGGTTGTGCAGCCTTGCATGGAGGGCATATATGCAATCATGAAACTGTGGGGCTAGCCGGCCCATGAGAACTGCCCCCCCTCTATATTAACTATTGTTAATATTGCTCAGCTTGGAAATTTTTACCTTTTTGAAATTTTGTTATGTTTTATAATTTTTTTAAAATCTTAAATTTATTTTAATATTTTAATGTTAATTTTATATGTTGTTTATATAATGATTACATTGTAAAGCCCTCTCTGGGGGAGATGGGTGGTTATGAAACAGGTAATATAATCAAATAAATATAACCAATTTTCCTTACCACAATATTGTCAAGTGGGTTGGACTGAGAAAAGGGACAGAGCCAAAGTCATCCAACTGGCTTTCATGGCTAAGACGGGACTTGAAATCACAGTGGCCTGCTTTCTAACCTGGTGTCTTAACCACTGGACCAAACTGGCTGATCAAGTTAACTGGTTAAAATTATCTATCTGGTGTGCCAATTGCATCCATTCCTGAATTGGGAAGCCTTACTGACAGTCACCTTCTGTTTGAATTACTGTAAGGTGATCTACATGGGGCTGCCCTTGAAGGCCCTCTGGAAACTTCAATTGGTCTAGAATATAGTGAATACACAGTTTTGGGTGCCCCACAGTTCACCCAATAACACCTCCTGTCAGAGCTGCACTGGGCTCCCAGTTGCTTTCTGGGTGCAATTCAAAGTGTTGGTTACCATTTTTAAATCCCTATATGTCACAGGACCATCTCTGCTTGAAGATATCTTCCATCCCACTAGGTTACATAGGATGGATATGTGACAGGTCTCCTTCCTTTTAAATGTTGCCATTTTATGGGATCTCGAAGTTATGCTTTCACTGTGGCTCCCCAGACCTTTGGAACACCTTCTCACCAGAGACCAATGGGACCTCTGCCTTTCAGACTTCCAGAAGGTTATGAAGATCTGACTTTTCCCCTAAGAATTTAACCAGCATGAAGGGGTTGAATGATGATGTTTTGGTGCCTAGAGTTATTATATGAAATAGGCAGCCATATAAATTGGGTAAATAAATAAAAAATAAACAAATAATGATTACACACAAAGTCACACAAAGAGACTGTAGGATTTATTAATGCAACACTGGGTAAAAGGGATTTAAATTCTTGCCAGATTCTCTAGTTAAGAGAAGACTCCTGGAGAAAGAAAATCATTTTAACAGGAACAGAGGACAATAAATAGAAAATCACCACATTATTTGCTCAAGCATTAGGATCAGTTGTTACATAAATGATATTACTTGCCCAAGAAAGGCATGCTAAGTATTTGATGAAGCAAAGCCTGTTAGAACTGTAAATAAAACCTATCTACTGAAGTCCAGGGTGCGGATGAGTCAGTTACAAAAACAGGTAGCAACCATGTCAGGAATATAATTGTTATGCCATGCCATCGCTCTGGAAGAAAATGCTTCAGGTGTTTAAGTGTGCTTTTGCTTTCAATTTAAGTTCTACCTGCCATGCTAGACCAAAAAAACAGTATGCAATCTCTTACGTTTCATAAGCAAAAGGAGATGAAAAAGAAAATTTCAGACACATCCTGAATGGATTGAAAACTTAAAGAACGTGAACATAGTATTAGAAAACAACCAGTTTCAATGAAGCAAGCTGCACTAGTATTAGCTTAAAAGGAAAAGAAGGGGAGGAGAAGGAGAAAACACAAACATCAGAAAGGCTGTCCTACTGCTTTTTTTGCTTTCCTTGAAATTCTTTAGATATCCTTGCCTGAGTTGGAGCTAATTGTTCCAAAACATTTCTCTGAAGAAACCTTGAACACAGGAGGTACTAAGCTAGGATGAATCTGGGCAAAAACAAAATTGCTGCTCTTCTTCAGTCACTAGATCGTGTCCAACTCTTCACATCTACAAAATAAAAAATTACCATAGTTGGATTTAATTTTATAGTTAATTTTAAATCAAATTAATAAAAAAATCAGTTATTAGCATTTAATAATTTCGTCTAACATACGAAACTGTCCCTTGAGTTGTCTCCATATAATTACATCCATGAAATTTGTTTGCCAAAGTTATTGAAACTATTTGTCATTAAAACACCTACTTCTGGTTTTTTTTAAAAACATTCTAGCATCATTTTAGTGTTACATTAAAAATTACAATTTGAAAAAAGAGGTGTATGGGGAGTGGAAGAAGTATATTGGGGTTTCTATTTTCTGGGGTATTGTTGACAAGAGGAATTGCTGCAATTATTGTTTAATACTGTATGGTGTTGGCTATGCACAGTATACATGTGAGCGTATGAAAATGAAAAAATAAAAAATATTACTCATTAAAAAAAATTGCAATTTGGTATCCCATTTTGGACGTGCTCTTCCAGTCTTCCTTCCAAATTGACATCTGTTTTTCTCATTACCTGGCATTCCCTCAAGACTTATTAATAGCTTTCAAATAAAGGATTAAGACTACAGAAAGTCCTCAATTTACAATCACAATTGAGCTCAGAATGTAAAGTGAGAAATTTGTTGAGTAAGTTTTGCCCCGTTTTACAACCTTTCTTGTCAGAGCTGTTAAGTTAATCATTCCAGTTGTTAAGTTAGTAACACGATTGTTAAGTAAATTTCCCTCACTGACTTTGTCAGGTGGTCACAAAAGGTGATCATGCCATCCTGGGACATTGCAACTGTGAGAAATATGAGTCACTTGCCAAGCATCTCAATTCTGATCAGGCGATTCTGGGGATATAGCTATGGTTGTCAGTGTGTCATAATTTGCTTTTTTGTAACTTTGAACGTTCACTAAGTGAACTATTGTAAGTCGAGGACTACTGTAGCTGTTACAGCCACTCATTTTGCTGAAATGAATAGGCAACAGCATTTTTATGGTAAAAAGAAATATTCAATTTCTTCATCTATTGGATCACTGGTCCCACATTTAGTTAAATAAAGGAAGATAACAGTTTTAACACTATCATTCATCTTTTATTTGTATCCCACTTTTATTACTTTTACCAATAACTCAAGGCAGCAAACATATGTAATACACCTTCCTACTATTGTATCCACAACAACAAACCTGTGAAGAGATTTGGGCTGAGCAAGAGTGACTGGCCTAACATCACCCAGCTGTCTTTCATGGCTGAAGTGGGCTAAAACTTAGTCTCCTGATTTCTAGCCTCATGCCTTAGCCCTGGACTTTTTAAAGGAGGGCTTGAAAATTGCTCACAAGATTTCAGTGGGTTAGCTATCCAGCGTTGATAAAATTATGCAGCCAACAATCTTTTTCTCCTTTTTGCTGACTGGAGAATTATTCTTTTTCCCCCCACCAGCTTCTACTGTTTTTATAATGGTAAGCTCAGAGTACATTCAAATTACATCATTATGAATCCAAAAGCATAGACACTGTACCTCCAGGTTATTAAAGAGATAATAGCTTATTCTCACTTATGCTCAAATTATAGCATTTTTCTTTTTGATAAAACAGAAGAACTTTGAAATTTATTCAAGAACTGTATATACAAATAGCAAATTCATTTTAATTGTAGACCGTGATACAGTTGAAATAGCAGTCTTACGCGAAAAGGTAGTAACCAGCACATTCAAAAAAAAATTTTTTTAACCTTTTTTAAAACAGAAAGTACAAACCAGCCCAATTAGGACAAAGAATTATTGCAGAGTGTTTGGAGCTATTTTACAACTTTCTTGACATAGTTAAGTGAATCATTACAGTTGTTAAAATTAGTAGTACAGTTGTTAACTAAATTGGCTTCTTCATTGACTTTGCTTATCAGGTCATTAAAGGTGATCACATGACCCGGAACACTATAACCATCATATATATATATGAGTCTGTTGCCAAGCCTCTGAATTTTGATCACATGATCATGGAGAAGTTGCAACAGTCGTTAAGTGTTGAAAAGGTCACTTTTTTTCACTGATGTTGTAGTTTTTAATTGTTACTAAATAAACTCCTGTAAATTGAGAATTATGCTAACAAGTTTTTGCCTGGTGGATTTTTATAATATGTTGTAATTTATGAAAAGACATCCACACCCACAAAAAAGATACAGGAAATAAGTAATGTAATTCATTCCTTGAAATGATTGACATAATTTATGACAACCTAGGTCAAAGGCATCCAATGGACCAGTGGTTCCCAATGTGGGGCGCACGGGGAGGCAATTTGATTTTTAATGGGAGCAATTTGAACCTTGTTTAAACCAAGTTAATGGCCTTTTGGGCTTCCTCCACTTGAGTAGTTCACTTTTGGAGTGAAGTAAGAATTATATGTCACAGGGGGAGCATCGGGATTTTAGTGATGCTTAGGTAGGGCATGGCCAAAAAAAGGCTGGAAACCACTGTTGTTGACAATATACACACATCCTTGTGTGTGTATATACCGAGGATATGAGAAGTCCAAAGTGTAGCTATGCATGTGGGAAAAAGCACTTCTTTACTAGTTCTAAACCTCTTGTGTGGAACTTTGGAGGATACGGGATCATTTTCTTTATTATTCACCATTGGTCAATGAATATGTACTATATAATGAATGTGAATTGAATAAAATATTGACACTTAGTGCTTCTGGTGCTTCTGATTACTAAAATAAGCAGGGGATTGTGGTCCAAAATGAAGACTTTCTTTGGAAAGGCGAAATGGGGACCCATCAGTCGCACAAGAAGATCAAGGTATGTAAAAAGAGAAGTCACCTTCTGGTTGGTGATTCAATCGTAAGGGATGTAAATTTAGGAAAGGATATGGAGGTTTTAAAAGAGGTCAGGTGTCTGTCAGGTGCTACTGGCAGCAGAGACGAGAGGCGTATTCTTAAGATAGTCAAGAATGCAAGTAAGGACTGTGACGTTGATGTTATTATACATCCGGGCACAAATGATCTGTCCCAAAAAGATGTACTTTCTATGAAGAATGATTTCCAGAGCTTGGAGTATGAACTTAGTAGGTAGGTTGTAGGCTTATCTTTTCAGAGGTTTTACCAGTATATAAGGAACAAAAAGGGAAGGACCACCACGTAGCAGAGTTTAATGTGTGGCCTAAGGAGTGGTGGCTTTGGTTTTATTAGTCATGATGCCTGCAGCTGGTCCAATGAAAAACTGTACAAAAGAGATGGTTTGCACCCATCCAAGAAAGGGACTGAGCTACTTGGCATTAAATTCACAGATTTTCTGGATAACCATTTAAACTGAACACCGGGGACGGAGAATTAATTGATACAGAAGATTTCTGTCCCCAGCAATCTAAAACTCATAGGGTTATCAATGCATGTTACATAGATGTTTGTGCGGGTAAGATTATCACTCCTGCTGTCAAGCAAAACCAAGCATTTAATAGTGAGTGCCATACCATGTGCATGAATCATACAAGTGGCAAGAAAATAGGGCAGTCAGGCATTATACAGGTTATGTAGACAGTAAACACAGGGTCAATCAAAATGGACTGAAATGTCTATACACCAATGCACAGAGTATGAGGAATAAACAGGGTGAATTAGAAATTCAAGTAAATGGGGACAGATATGATATTGTTGCCATCACAGAAACATGGTGGGATGAAACCCACAAATGAAACATACAGCCAGAAGGATTTAAATTATTGAAAAGAAATAGACCAAATAAAAGAGGAGGTGGAGTTGCACTATATATAAGAAATAACTACAGCTCTTCAGAAATATAGCACAACAATGATGAGAACTATCTTGAATGCATTTGGGTCAATATTAAAGATTGGGGGGGAAATGACATTGCTATAGGTCTATACTACAGGCCACCCAACCAAGCAGAGGAAGTAGATGAACTTCTTGCCAGTCAGCTAACTAAGGTATGTAGGAAGCACACCACAATAGTAGTGGGGGATTTTAACTACCCTGACATCAACTGGGAAACAAACTCTGCACCAAGTGGAGGATTCAACAAGTTCCTAACGAACCTAGCAGACAACTTTGTTTCCCAAAAAGTAGAGAAGGGAACAAGGGGATTGGCCATATTAGACTTAATTCTCATTAACAGAGAGGAAATGATAGAAGGTGTTGAAGCCATAGGAACCCTTGGAATTCAACATTCTGCAAACACAAGTAGTAGAAAAAAGTCAGACTAGAGTATTGGACTTTGAGAGAGCTAATTTCAATAAACTTAGAGAGAGCTTGGGAAGAATTCCATGGATGAGAATCCTCAAGGGGAAAACAACTCAAGAAGCTTGGGAAATTTTGAAAAATGAGATTACCAAAGCTCAGTCTAGCACAATACCAATGAAGAAGAAAAATAACAGCTCCCAAAAGAAACCAGCATGGCTGCATAAAGAACTCTCTGACAAAGTGAAAGATAAAAAAGTTAAGTATAAAAAGTGGAAAGAGGGGGACATAACTAAGGCAGAATATCAGCAAATAGCCCAATCCTGTAAAGATGAAGTAAGGAAAGCTAAGGCTCACAATGAAGAAAGGCTTGCCACAAAAGTAAAACTAACAAAAAAAGCTTCTTCCAACATGTTAAAAACAAGAAAAAGGTTAAGGAAACAATTGGTCCATTGCTGGGAGAAAGCGGCAAGAAGGTAACAAGCAACAGGAGGAAAGCAGAACTATTTAACTCATTTTTTGCATCTGTCTTTACACAAAGGGATAAATAGTCCAACGTATCAAAAACAGCATCACAAAAATCAGATTAGGAACACAAATTGAAATAGGGAAGAAAATGGTAAGTGAGCACCTGTCTACCCTAGACGAGTTCAAATCACCAGGACCAGATGGATTACACCCCAGGGTTCTGAAGGAACTGGCAGATGAGATCTCAGAACCACTGAACTATATCTTTCAGAGATCCTGGAGCACCGGGGAACTGCCAGAGGACTGGAAAAGAGCTGATGTGGTTTCCATCTTCAAAAAAGGGGGGGAAAATAGATGCAGGAAACTATAGACCTATCAGCCTGACCTCAATACCAGGAAAGATTCTGGAAAAGATAATCAAGCAACAAATTAGCGAACACCTAGAAGTAAACAAAATAATAGCCAAAAGCTAACATGGGTTTTCAAAAACAGGTCATGCCAGACTAATCTTATTGCATTCTTTGACAAAGTGACAAAATAAGTGGACCAGAGGAATGCCATCGATTTAGTTTACTTGGACTTCAGTAAGGCATTTGATAAGGTAGACCATAACCTACTACTAGATAAAGTAGAAGAATGTGGGTTGGACAGCAACACCACCAGATGGATTCATAACTGGCTGACCAACCACACTGAACGTGTAGTGCTTAATGGAACTGCATCTACATGGAAGGATGTATGCAGTAGAGTACCCCAACGTTCAGTTTTAGGCCCAGTACTCTTAAACATCTTTATCAATGATTTGGATGAGGGGATAAATGGGGAATCATCAAATTTGCAAATGACACCAAGCTGGCAGGAATAGCCAACACTTCAGAAGACAGGCTTAAGATACAGAAGAATCTTGACAAACTTGAACATTGAGCACTATCTAATAAAATGAAATTAAATGGTGAAAAGAGTAAGCTTCTACATTTAGGCAACAAAAATGAAATCCACAGGTACAGTATAGGTACCTTGCTCAATAGTAGTCACTGTGAGAGGGATCTTAGAGTCCTAGTGGACAAACATTTAAATATCAGCCAGCAGTGTGCAGTAGCTGCCAAAAAGCCAACACAGTTCTAGGCTACATAAACAAAGGGATAGAATCAAGATCACGTGAAGTGTTAATACCACTTTATAATGCCTTGGTAAGGCCACATTTGGAATACTGCATTCAGTTTTGGTTGCCACAGTGTAGAAAAGAAGTGGAGACTCTAGAAAGAGTGCAGAGAAGAGCAACAAAGATGATTAGGGGACTGGAGACTAAAACATATGAAGAACGGTTGCAGGAACTGGGTATGTCTAGTTTAATGAAAAGAAGGACTAGGGGAGACATGATAGCAGTGTTCCAATATCTCAAGGATTGCCACAAAGAAGATGGAGTCAAACTATTCTCCAAGGCTCCTGAGGGTAGAACAAGAAACAATGGGTAGAAACTAATCAAGGAGAGAAGCAACTTAGAACTGAGGAGAAATTTCCTGACAGTTAGAACAATCAATCAATGGAACAGCTTGCCTCCAGAAGTTGTGAATGCCCCAACACTGGAAGTCTTTAAGATGTTGGATAGCCATGTGTCTGGAACGGTATAGGGTTTCCTGCCTAGACAGGGGATTGGACTAGAAGACCTCCAAGGTCCCTTTCAACTCTGCTATTGTATTGTATTGGTGGGCTATCATGTGACAGAATGTCAGGCTTGCCCACCTTTCAGCTTCAACCAGATCTTTTATGTTCAATGGACTTATCACTCCGATAGAGAATACATCATTTCTCATAGCAACAGCAACCAGTTAGTGTGGAAAATCAGACCTTTTAATGTATAATGCTTTAATGTTTTCTGTTAGCTCATTTGACGGCCTAGATCAGCACTCCTTAATTTGGTGTCCCATAGATGTGTTGGGGATTCCCAGAATTTGCAGTCACAATGACCATAGAAATTATGAAAAATGCAATTGAGTTGCACTAGAGGATATTACAGAAGCTAAGGAAATGAAGTCAGCATCAAACAGAATCTAAGGTAAGAGTAATTCAAAGCATAGCTCAAGACACTTTGATGGAAAATTCAGATGGCACATCCCCTTTTTCTTAAATGTAGCATTAAAAGAATTTGTTGAGTTTCAGTGCTAAGAAAAAAATGAAACACATGATCCCAAAGTTCTAATTTTCAGCTTAACTTTGTGTCCAATGGCCAAACCAGCTCTTATCCAGACCTTATAGTAAATGATAGTTATCAGAAAATTTGCTGCCAAGGACATTTAACCTTGATACTCGTCTCTTTGAATTTTTCTTGCCTTTTCCTAGAGAGAACAGCCTCCCACCACAAAGAATTTTTAATTTTTTTAAAAGTTATGTTTATATCTACAGCTTTTTAATAAATGGATTCATGTTTATAAAAGTAATAAATATGCCTTTGCCCAGAACAGGGACGGAGCACACACCTATTTTTGTGGGTGAATAGTTACAAAATGACACTTCATTATCCAAATCATGGTTTCCGCTGGTGGTTCCCACTTCTGAACTGGACTAGTCTGGTTTATAAATTGATGTTAATCAAAATGAACTCAGGAGCAAAATTCTGTATGCTTCATCCAATTTAAAGTGAGAGCTTTGTTATTCTTCCACAATTGCAACCCTGGACATATTGCACTTGGGGCAGCATTCATTAATATTGCAAGGAAGTAGGCTTGAAAATCTCTATGTGGCAAAAACCCTCCTGTTTTGTGATTGGATTCACAGAAGAACCTCTTTCTACTGCTAGTAAAACAAGCAGACCTCCACTTCCATATTCTTAGGCAAATTCTGCTCATTTTTAGCACATCAGTTTATAGGATTTGATGCAGAGCAGCCTGATATCAAGTTAATTCCACTAAACATGACATTTCCTGTGAAATGTGGTTTCTGCAATTTGATTAGTACACAACAGGGTTTGTTGTAACTGGAATTACTGATTAGTCTATAACATGTTCTTACCTGTCCATGCTTATTCTATATGTTTGATTGATTACTATCACTGAATTACAGCATCGTATTGTAATTCTAAGCACCATGAAAAGTTCTATTAAATATGTAAACTGTTGCCTTTGGGGCTGAATGGTAGGAAGTCTTCTGGCCTGTAGTGGAAAAGTTACACCTTTACCACTTTGTGGTCCTAACAACTACATCATTAGGTATCTAACCTAACCCCAATAGGTAGCCCATTCTGTCTGCCCCCCCCCCACAGACCCTGCAATTACAATCATTAATACATTATTTTGAAATGGAAAACACACTAAAATTAAGATTCAAATAAATTGAATTGTTTGTGTGAAAACTCTTCCCTGAGAAGTAAAAAACCCCAGCTCTGCTGATTTTGCATCACTGAACATTTGTAAGAGTAATATTTATCTTCTAACCAGTTTATGACTTTGGAGCTAGGTTATATATTAAATGGCTCATATAAAGTCTTTACATCTCAACCCTTTCCCACTATTTAAAAAGCAGAAACAGGAGGACAAAATTGTATCATGGAGATACTCCAACATCTACATTCATGACACTTGATTTTCAGGTGCACCTTCCTATTCACTATTCCTGGTGTGGATCCAGTAGCAAGCCTAGTACCAAAGAAAAAAATTAGGCTTTGCCAAGAACTTTCGCTTTCTTTCTGCAGCCTAACCAGAAACCCAAAGTTTAGGACAGATGTTTTCACCCCACAGACATGTATCAGAGATCCAAGCAAAATTATACATTTATTCCAGAATGCTAAGAATATTGCTATTATACAAATACAGTATAAATTCCAAAGTCACAAAATAAAAAAAGTACAAACTCCATTTAATAAATATATCTAACCATTTCAGTTCATTCAAAATTGAAGAGGGTGGTTTCTACCTTGGATGTTTGACCCAGCAAACCATACAAACTTAGTATAAATATATTTGTACATAATACCATGTTAAGCCAATTAGAAACAAAAGAATGTGATAAACCTGCTGATGAACTACCAAGGGGCAGACAGGAGCTCCTAAAAAGAGCAAGACTACTTTTAAAGTATCTTTTGTGTGTCTGCAGTTTTTTAAACCACATTGTTTCTGTGATTAACAAACAAAAAAGTCAAATACATTGAAAACCCATCTTACTCCAGCTAACTGAAGCCCAATTGCTCTCCACCTTTGCTAGAAAGCATTACAATTTTTCATTGAAAGAATGATACTGTGAATGTGTCAGATATTAACATAAAATAACTTATGCTATCAGCCACCTAGGCCAGAAAAAAATCTATAGGCAAATAAAGAATGAAATTAAATTTTATTTTGGCTGTGAACAAAGACTAGAAAAAGTGCAAAAAGAAAATCTTCTCTTAAAGAACAGAGTGTATGGAAATAAAGGAAACATTATATACACAAAATGAAAGATAGGAAAATAACTAGTATCTGATAATCTATAGATAAGCATTCATTATAAATCTCACTCTCCCTTCCTTCTCTTCAGGTTTTTGCTCCATATAAGAATTACAACTTCTAGAGAAAGAAATGGAGAACAATTAAGGCACCAGAACAGCAGGCAAGGGATGCAATGCCTATCTCAGGAACAGGCATTCTGCTCAATGTACATTTTGGACAAGGACACTGCCATAGTTTTGGCCAGCTCCTCATCCCTCCTGCGCTGCATCTGTGTCTTCCTGCACCACTCCTCATATTCTGGATTGGGACACTGATGATCCAGCACAGCATCATAATGGCCATTGCTAAGCCAGCTCAACCAAATGCTGGCTCGGCTCGGATCCTCGGGGCCCAGGTAATGGGTCATGGTGGAGACGGTGGGACTCTCGGATCTGCCTCCGGTGGTGAGGTGGATATTGACATTCAGCATTTGCCCCATGGCCAGAAGCTCAGGGTAGCCGGCCCAGGTGCCGTCTTGGGCAGCGTTGATGAGGAACTCTCCGACGTCGCCTTCGATGATGGGTGCGAAGTGCTCCAGCTGGTCGGCAATGTAGTGCACTGTCTGCTCGCGAAGATCCCCATGCAGACGCTGGTCCCCATTGATGGCTTTGCAGACGGCCCGGTACAAACAGTTGCCGTCGGGAATGATATGGAAGCGGAAGCGGCCCTTGTGCCGCAGGTACTTGTCTTGCTTCTCTACCTCGGCCAGGTACAGCGCCAGCTTTTCGCTCCGTTCCGTCTGACGCAACTGGCTGGGGCTCGCCTCCTCGGCAACTTTCAATGTGGTGGCGGGCTGAGGTTCAACTGCAAGTCCGGAGTAGGAGCCGGCTGCCGCCGCCGCTTGCAAGGCCTGGCAATGCTCGTTGAAGCGGAGACCACGATTGCTGGGCTCCGGCTGCAAGGTTGGCTGGGCGGCGGCCGCGACTTCGCCCCCATTGCTCTCCAGTAGCAACCATGGGTGGGCATTGGAAGCCGCCTGCGGGTCCAGCTCCCTCACCTCTCCGACGGACTCAGAGTGCGGCACCAGTTGGATGGGAACCACTCTCTCCAGCTGCCGGCGGCGGGTCATTTGCGCCGCAGAGCTAAAGACCTGCGGCTGCGGCTGCTGCTGTGGCGGCTTCCTCTGGACGGGCCCCGCCGAGGGCAGCAGTTCTAAGCAAGAGAAGGCGGGCATGTTGCTGGCTGCTCCCGCTGTGACGGCACTCGCGGTCCCTCCTCCGCCACCTACGACGTCGCTCTCAATTCCAACCGGGTTTTGTCCCGCGGACTCCGGCGAGACTTTGAACACGACTCCCGGCCCGTTGGACGCGCCGCTTCCCGCTGCCGCTGCCGCCGCTGCCGCCGCTGCTGCCGGATAATGAGTGACGATAGTGCTGTAGAGCTGCATCCTCGGCTCTTTATAGGCTGTTGCGGTGGCGGCGCTCACAGCAACCCAGGAAGGCTGCAGGGGCCGGGCTAGAGAGCAACCACTGCGGCCAGTGCTTTGCCGCCGCCCCTCCGTGCAAGTAGCCAGAAAGGATGAGGCGAGCGAGTAAAAATAGCCTCGGGCATCCCCGCCCCCCCGGCGTCGGCGTCCGGAGACCGCTTCCGCCCCCTCCTCACGCGGGTGGGGAGGCGGGTCCGCAGAAACAGCGCCCCCTCCCTTCGCCCTCCCGTTTTCCTCGGGCCGCGCCGGAGCGGGAATTCCTGCTGCGCCACAGCTCTGGGCGGCTCCCTCCTCCCTTTCGCAGGCCTAGGCCCTCCTGGAAGGTACTGGAGGCCTGGCACAGGGGGAGCGGCCAGGGAAGGCCGGGCCTTGTTTACTTCCCGCCCTTCAGCACGTTGCGAGACACACGTCGCCAAGGTGGGAGGAGCTTGGCGGGAACCCAGCGGTCGCTCCTCGGCCACGTCCCCCGCTGGGGCGTTTGACTAGGCTTCCGGCAGAGGTTGGCCGAGTTTCCCTCCTACCACAGCCGGTTGGCCAAGGTCGTTAGCCGCAAAAATGCACACGCGCGCGCGCACACACAAACAAACTTGGTTTGCTGTCTCCGCCGCCTCAGGAAGGGATGGGGGAGGGGCAATAGGAATTACTCAGTTTGGAGTCCCAGGGATTCCCTTTCAACGCTACGAGGAAGTTGCAGTAACAGAAAAGAGCGAAGGAAAGAGAAGAGCCCACCGGTGGGTAATAGTCAGGCACGAAGAGACAGGTGGGGGACGGCCACAGAGCTAGGAGCCCGGCTTAAATACAGGGAGAAAATGCCTCTGAGCATGGTTACAATGCCGAAGGAATGCAGAAAGAAATTCTACTGCCCTTCGGCCGCGTTTTTTTGCTATTTTTTTTACTTTTTTAATGCAGTTGCTACTTAAAAGAAGTGTTGTGAGTGAGTATGTGTGTGAATGTTTGTGTGTGTGAGAGGGAATAAATAGTACCCGTTTGATGGAATTGTAGAATACCAAATACATTTTCTCCACAGTTCCTTAGATTTAAAGCTTCCCCAAGTGCATGTTTTCATCTTTGAGTACTATTTGCTCTTTAATATTGCTGTTTGGCTTAAAGTCTGCTGTATCTATATACATTTAAGATGGATACCTACCAAGTTTTTATAGCAGGGGTGGGGGGGAAGCATTGCTTTATATATTAACCTTGAGAAGGCTGCTTTTTTTAGAAAATTCAGATATTTCATAGGTTTCATTCAACCTTACGACTAGTTGTGGGATTCAGAAATGTTTACTACAGATTCTATGGGGGTGGCTTGGTGGGGGTGGCATGGCATGGGGAAGGATAGTGTAAAATCTCCATTCTCTCCAGATCAGCTGGGATTCAGGGGGCAGAGAATAGATGGGGGTGGGGCCAGTCAGATGTGGTATTTACCGGTTCTCTGAACTATTCAAAGTTTCTGCTACTGGTTCTCCAGAACTGGTCTGAACCTGCTGAATACCACCTCTGCATACAACACTCTTTATATCTATAGACCCAGAACTAGTGAAATGTTGCGGTTCATGGCAGTAGTACTGTACAACATACCAGAACTAATCAATTATACTAACATCAAAATGCCCAGTATCACAGATTTCATCAACCTCTACCTTACTACCTACTTTCAGGTTGATAAACAAATATACCAGCAAATCAGAGAAATACCCATGCGATTACCACCTTCAAGATTTGTGGCAGAGACTGAAATGCAATGTCTAGAAACTACAGTACTCCCACACTTGCAACCAAAAGTATGAATCTGGTATGTAGACAACACCTTTGTTATAATAATAAAAAAAGAACTACATGACAACATCTTCAAAGGAATAACATTCACAAGGAAGAAGAAAGCAAACCTAACCTACCTAACTATCCACATCAGCTAAGGAAATGGCATCTTTAAAATACAAGTCTATCGAAAACCAACTAAGTATTCCCCTTCCAAAGTAACAAACCATCTTTTCCCAAAAGGAGCTGTGTAAGAACATTATTCAAACGAGCACAAACATAATGCAGAACACCAGAAAGGAGAGATCAACTGCCTATACAATATAGGCATCACATGCAATTTTATACCACTGAAACCCACAATTTCAAAATATGTTAAGTAAACCAAAAGAACCAACAGCCGTTAAGAGGCACATACAGATAAAGCACATTTACACATGGATTCAAAAGAGACAATTAAAAAAATTAAAAAGAAAACAAAAATGCCAGAAAACCTCTGCAAACAACACATAAACAGGGAATACCAGAATTAACATAAGCAATAAACAATGCCCTTATCACAGAACTATCAACTCAGACAAGCAATCAAATAGCCTAACCAAAGAACTATTAAAGTGAAAACAAGCCCTCTACCAACATGGACTGGCCCCAAAAACAGGAGCAAACCCCACTCCTTGTTAGCACTGAAGATGTTACCTATAGAAGTCTGGAATGAAACGTCTGCAAACAAACAGCACCGAAGACTCTAGAAAATTCAAATAGGTTATATGTAATAAACTAGGGATATGTTGATGCTGAATTGCAACATGTGCTGCTTTCTTTTGACGCTGCAATAGCTCCTGATTGAGCAGCAAAACTAAGGAAGTAGTTTACATTTGTCAATATAATCCATATTTTCCCAACAATATTAATCTAGACACATTTCTCACACACAAAAGTATGCAGGAAATGATAGTGTGTTTTACATCTATTTTAGGGGTAAATGTATCCCTAAACAGAAATATATATATATCCAGATAATTCCCTGGTGGAAAGTGAAAATTTTAGCCCAGTATAGCTGCTTAATTTTTATGGTACTGTGCCTGTTCAGAAGCAATTACATCAAATTTGATTAATCTTGTTAGAGTTTAGAAGCTGAATCATCATAAATACTTTAATGGGAAACTATGAGAAGGTATTCATGCTATGTAGCGAAGAAGTTGAAAAACAACTCAGAAGAAACCATAATTGCACACCAAATAATTTAAACATTTTTGTCAAGGAAAATCCCTATCCTTGGCCATCAGTAGTTCATCTCCACTCGAAGGGCATTTTTTATCTTCCTTTTTGAAAAAAACAAAACAAAGCATCTAGAAACCCCCGGCTTGGGGCTAAAGTCTGCTTGAAGGACACTTTTTATCTTTTAAAAAAATATCTAGAAGTTGCTATGCACAAGCAATTAGATTACTTGACAAATTGAGGACAAACTGTTATCTGCTTTCTTGTCTTTTAGAAAGAACCCCTGCTCCAGTGATTATTTGGGAGTGAAAGGGGAAAAAAAGTTAGGTTCCATTGTTAATTATTCATAGCAGCAGGATTAACACTTTCTTTCTTTATGAATCAAGTTTATAGTTTTTAATATAATGAGATGTAAATGAATATTTATCTAATAATAGTCAAAAATGCCATGCGTTCTGATTCTATTGTAACATAAACCAAAAAGCTAGTTATTTTCTTTACTTATTGCATATTTATTGTCAATTAGAATTAGATATTGGCATAAGTATATTGTCCTTTAACATGCAATTTGTGAACTTTTAGTTCAAAAAATGAACTAAAGTGAAATCTACCATTATCTTGTACTGCTTATCATAAAATCCAAGAATTGGAAAAGATCTGGAATTCTAGTCCAATCCCAAGAACGAATCCAGATATCATTCATACAAATGACTGTCCAATTTTCACTTCCAAACCTCTAGTGATGGAACATTCCAGGAGGATGTTCAAATTGATGAGATATCCAAATTGATATTTATTTATTTTTATAAAATAACACTCTGCATTATGTTATTGAAAAATCCCAAAGTTCAATGGAATTCTTCAATAAGAATTAATCAGATTTTAACTTAAGGCATTAAAATGTATCATAATGCTGCCCCTTCTTAGCCATTTCAGCGAACAAAGTGACTTTTCATCATATTAAATATCCCAAATTGAAGCTAAATACCTTATAATAATATTCCTAATTTTAAATTATATTGAAAGCATTTTAATTTTGAACCAAAGCAAATTCTATGTTAAGTCTAGCCTCACCCATTTTCTGAAATGTGCGTATCTAATATCTCATTCAAAGACCAACATTTACTGCTATCATTGCTGTTACTGAGCCAATAAACATCCTTTCCAACTGAAGCCTTCCTCAAATATTTCCTCTCCCTACATTTCTCTCCCAGATTGGAATAAAAACAGACTGGATTTAACTTCCAACACAAAACAAGCAAGACATTAAAAAAGTACATTGGGAAAGAAAGAAAGAAACCTAACACCTATAAACATATTATCTCCCATACTGATTAATACATTATTATAAAATTAATTTATCACCCTTTGCCAAACAAGCTCAAAAGATTTTAAACTACCATTTGCAAATGGCTAGCCTGTCATCTATATACAATATTGATAACAAAATAGTTAACAGCAAGAACAATAATAATAAAGACGAAATGTACTCCTATGTTAACAAACTGTTATTGTGAATAACTCAGAAAATCTTCCATTTTCTTATCTATCTCAACTCATCCCAAAGATTAACAGTAATTTGTCCTGGATCAAATTTGTTTCTTAATGCCATTTCCTATCCATTGCTGTCTGATTAAATATAAGTTCAAAATTGGTCTATCTTCCCAAAAAAGTCCAGATAAAATTTATTCCCGATTAAGTGTGATAAATCTATTCCCTCATCTTCAATCCTCCTGAGAAAGCTAATTTACTTCTCCACTCAGTGTAATTTCTGCTGTTGTAAAATACTGCAGGCTTGAACTTCAAAAAAATGTATGTCATCAGTTCCGTTAATTTTAAAACTACAATCCCAATTTCTTTTCAACAAATTAACTAATTCCAAATCATTCCTTTTGTGAATCTAATTTCAGGACAACATGCCTATATATGTTTGCCATAGCCATTATCATTTCATCAGTTTTTTAAAAGAAGCATTCAACTAAAGATTGCATGTTAACCAAAAAAAATTTCAGCCAGTCTGTTCATTTTAATTCAATCCAATTGTTGATCTGTATAAGTTAGCCAGGAAGCAAAAAACATTAAAGCAAAGTGAAGAAATAAATCAAAGGAACAGGGAAGATATTTTCCAGGTATGTCAATCCAAAGTTAAAACAAAGGTTAAAAAAATAAACTCCAAATATTTTGCAAATTAATAAAGTACAAAAAAACCTATGGTGAAAGTCTAATATGATCTAAATCAAATAAAAACACTTCAGCATCCAAGGACGTTTTTCATTTCCATACAGAAAAGCAAAAATTATTCAAAATAATCTAAATCAAAAGAAAGGGGGGGAAAACAGATAAAATCCAGCAAGGGGTTAAAGTAGGTTCAACCAGTCGGTCAACTTTTAACCAGCTGGTCAACTTCTAAAGACAAAAAGCAAGGTAAAGCAGTAAATTCAAAAAGTGGAAGTTAATATCCAGGCATGGTTAGAAAATGAAATGCTGAAAGGAAGTTGGATGCCCTAATTTTCTACCGCTCCCAAAGAGAACTGGAATCTTCAAGACTCTCCTTCCTAGATGGGACCATCACCATCCAAAAGTCATTTGGGTTATTCCTAAGTATTCCCATTCAAATCCAGGGAGCTGCACTTCCAGAGAACCAGCTCTGGCAGCAAAATCAGTAAATTGTCAGCAGGACAGGAAAACATTTATACCGGTCAGCAGCCATATTGGGGGAATCCTCAGTCCTGTGATTTTTCTTAAATGATTTTTTTATTCAAGTACTATCTAGATTACTCTGTTTGATTTGTAGGCATCAGCTATGTTCAGCTAAGTGCTGCCATCTCATTTTGGTTGGGTGGGGTGAGGAACCAAAACTGCAACGAGATATAAAGATAGCACATTCAATTTCACTCCAAATTGACTGACTATTTTTCAGAAGCCTTGTTCTTTGTTCAAATAATCTAAATCTAAATGTATAACAATTTTTTTGAATATTTTTTGCCATATTGTAGAAAAATTATTTTTGTTAGCTCTCGTCCCAAAAATCTATAGGTCCTGAAATTTTAAGTACTAGGAACACAGCTAAGAACAACAAATCCATCTTTAAAGTTTCAGTCAATTCATATGAATAATCCTGTTAATTTCAAAGGACACATCAAGATCATAGAAATTAATGTTCCTAAGCCATATCTTCAGAGCAGGCAGGTACAGCCAACTCTTATTGAATGTTCACTGAAGTAACTAATGTACACAAAGCAAAATTTATATTTTTCCTGGCTTTTCTTCTTCCTTTATCATGATTATTAATTTTAATAATATCAATTATTATTTAAATAGTTCCATGTATATTAATTTCTGTCAATTTGTTGTGATAATCTCTTGGCCTTTTTCTACAAGTGAGTTACAATGTTCTCCATCCATTCTCAAGTTGGAACAAAACTACCTGTATAAAGGTTCGTGTCCTCATTGCAAATCATTATTTTGACTTCTCTCCTTTTATTCCCAGTTGCTGTCAGTTCCCAGAGTTTCTTCCAAGGTGACAAAACCTAATGGACTTCAAAGATTTAGAGGCTGCCTTTAGATAATGTCAGATGGGGATAAGCTAACAATAATTGCAAGAGCTGAGAGAAGAGGAATGGAGGAAGACTGAAGGTATGGTACCATAGTGCTATTTTGTTTTGCTTCATCATTAAACTTTCTTTCCAAAGAACTTCCATGTTGTTTCCAGTGCCTTTCTCCCAACTTGGAACTGAACTAGATGGATTTTCCTTCCAACAGTACCATAGTTAAGTGCCTATGGAAACATGCCTTTTCTCAGGCATCTGGCCTTTTAATGCTCCAAGGAACTGACATAAGGAAAGACTGCAGTGGGAAGCATGCAACAGAAGGAATGTTGAGGGGCAACATATGCATTTAACTATATTCTTGGTCACCACATAGTACTTGCCCTTCATTCCTAGTACATGTCATCTTTTGCTGTGGCAAAATGAAACTAAAGTACTAAAGACTACAAAAATGAAGAACTAACTCTGTCCTTTCCCTTCTCCTATTTTGCGAGATCACATGGGACTAAATCATGTGACTATTTTTTATTCCACTGTATTTCTCAATCTTGGCAACTTTAAGATAGCAGGACTTCAACTCCCAGGATTCCCCAGCCAGGCTTGCTGGAAGTTGAAATCTGCCAAGTTGCCAAGGTTGAAAAATACCACATTAAGATGTTAAATTAGATGTTAATAGCAAATACTTTATTCTTCATTTAAATATTAGTTGATTTAGACATAGCAATGAAATAATTCCAGTTACCTTCATGTGGTCATAAACACCACATAATCTTTGTAATCATTTTTTCAAGGGACCATGCTTTGTCCTTTAACATGCTTTGGAATGCTAACAATCATTCAACAATGTTTCTCAGTACTCTGTAATACTTACATTGTGCCTTCTTCCCAATATTTGATGCTATTTCAAAGTTCATAACTTCCTTGAAAAGTATTCGTGTTTGTAGCATGAAATAAAACTACTTTTTAATATAAAATTTTCACAATTGGAAAACAACATATTTAAAGAATGTGAAGTAATTCTTGATATGACTTCACTGACAATGTGCTATGACATTATGTTCTCTCCCAAGTAATCCGTCTGAATGATTCAGTGTAAAAGTAATCCGTAACATTCCCTTGTATCCTAGCAACTAGCCTGGCAGGCTTGGCATCTCTAGGAAAGCAATACTTTCAGAATGAGTGACAGTGACATCACAGCACATCAGGCAAAGTAGAAGCAAACTTTTTGTTTAAAGAAACAGGCTTACATTTTTTCAATATGTTCACCAAGTAGTAGAAAAAATATTAAATATTTAGCTTTTGGCAGACTCTAGGTGGATTGCAGAGTCTCTATAACACCTATATTTGTTGCAAACTAATGCAGCTGAAAAATAGGTGAAAGAATATGCCAGAGTGATAAACAGATTGCTATCAGAAACGATACTTTACAAAAGTTTCTTCTTATATAAAGCAATCAGGGCAGGTTTTAAAAAGATGGAACATTAAACATGATTTCAGGAATGTGAAAAGGTATACTTACTTCATATTTTGTATTTGCATTTACTGAACTGTAAATTAATTTCCTTTTTTTATTCTAGAGTTCTGATATTAAGAGTTAAAATAATGACTAGAAAGACTGTCCTTGCAAAATGGCTGTCAAAAGGAATGCAATGAGGCAGTGGTGGGATTCAAATAATTTAACAACCGCTTCTCTGCCCTAATGATTTCTTCCAACAACCAATTCACCAAACTGCTCAGAAAATTAACAACAGTTTCTCCCGAAGTAGTGCGAACTGGCTGAATCCCACCACTGCAATGAGTGCCATCCATGCCAGTAAAATATCATACTATAGGTTGATTAGTAGCCATTATATTTAGCAGAATAGACCAAAATTGAAGTATTTGTATGAAAACTGCTATCTTTCTGTCAGCTTTTTTCTTCTTCTCTGCAATTTATATAAAAAGATAAAAAATACCGGTACTCTTCTGTTGGAATTACAAAAGAAAACATTATTACATACTTAAGCATAGTTTAATCTTGCTAATCAAGAAAACACGTATCCTACAATTATGTTTCCACTACTGGCATAGTAAGAACTGATTCATGGGTAGAATTTAGAGAGCTGCATAGATTATATGGGAATTAAACTAGCACTGTGTACAAAGCCAATGGCAAAACATTCATGTCCAGTGATGTCAGCCTGCATTAAGATTGCTTTTTTGTCACTAACAAATTCTACAAATGTAACAAATTGACTCTGCAGTTAGACAAGAAAAATATGCTTTATTTTCCCTCTTGTTTAAAAAAATCTGTTTTTTCTCACTTCATGTTCCTATCTCAGTTTTTACATCTATTATCTATTAACAAATCTTGTTAGTGGAGGTGTCACTGTATTTTGTAAATACCTTGTACATATCAGCTCTATAATAAGTAGTAGTCACAGTAGAAGCAACAGTACTTCATATTACAAACTAACGGCTGAGTTGATTCAAGTCAATATTTGTTTTAACTATGATTTGAAGACATAATAATATGTTACTTTCACTTATCACTAAAGCGTCAGACCTGAGGTTTTCAATGCGGTTCCCTTGGGGGGGGGGAGTGACCTGCGTGAGGCTCACCTGGTGACCTTGGGGTGCCTGTCCAATTGACTTGCTAATTTCCACAAAGACACCACAATGCCAGCCATTCTATGAGCAGGCAAGCCATAAACACACTCCTGGTAGCCATAGTGCCTATAGTATACTATCAAAATGAGTTTCCCCCAGCAAAAAAGATAAAATATCTGCAAACCCACAAGTATTAAATTTACAAACATACTAAGCCAAATCCAAAGAAACTACCTTATAGCTTTGTAAGGCATAACCTTAATTTTATCATCTCTCTTTCTCCAAGAAAGAGAAAATCATAGGGATAGCTCATTACAATATTTCAGCTATTACTAAGTAGAAGAGAAGAAACCTCCAAACATGTATTTCCCCTTTGTACAAAAAAAGAGTTAGACATTAATCACCTCTGCCAAGATTAATCTCTTTATCTTCAGTTTAGCAGGTTGGACATGTGTAATATTCTAGTGGCCATCAAGGTCAATGCCTGCATAAACTTCTTCTTGGACTAGGAAAGGATGATATTAAAGGAATAGATGAAGGATTATGAGACAAGTACTATGGCAACAAAATGACATATAACAAAGTGTCCCGTCCTAAAGGGCAACATTTTTTATAAGCAACAAGTTATTCTCTTTTTTTCAAGGAAATCCTGTGACACCCATATTGGGCTGGGGTATTTTGGGAATTGTAGTTCATATTTACTAAAGATTTAAAAATACTGGTCTATATAACAATGGATATTTAAGTCAGGATACTTGCTGGTACTAAGTAACAAGGTCAACACAAGCCAAACACATAATTAAGCCTAAGTAAATTATTACTTCACTGAGTTTACAAACACATCATATTCCTTTTATCAAATCATTTTCTATATTTTATTATTTGTGGAAATTTAATTTTAAAAAATAACATGCTGACTTCCTTAGTAAAATCCTGAGTTTATAACACACCTCAGTCTTATTAATTTCAACAACAGCAAAATAGTTCATTTAGATCAATAGAACCCAAACTATTAGTGCCGGCTTTCAAAATGTCCAAACTAGCAGTGAGAAATGGAACTTTAATTGTGCTGCAGTCTAGTGGCCACTTGAATGTTTTCAGGCAAGGTGTCCTTACCCTTAGTAGTCCTGGTTATTTATGCCTTTTTTAAAAAAAAATCCATAAGTACTACATTCTTACTCGATAAAAAGTAAACCTCCACTAAGCTCAGTGACGATGACTTGGAAGAATGTACCATGTTTTTAAAAAAATATATACATAGGTAATCAATGTTACTAAGGTTAAGGACATAATGCCTGAAAACATTCAAGTGTTCATTAGTTTGCACCATAGTTAGAGTTCCATTTCAATATTTGTATGATCCATGTAAAAAAAATTGGAAATCACTTCTTTTTTCTTTCTTTTTTTCCTGCACTTTTGGCTTTGTTTCTTTTTACTTGCTTTACTTTTTCTTTCTTTTAAGTAAAATATTAGATTTTTGTTAATTTCTATATTTCTTGTTTAAAATTCTAATACGGTTATTATTTAGAGAGAGAGATAAACCAAAGATGGAAAGTCCCCATATCCAGAAAATACCAGTCCAAACCAATAGGTCTTATTAGGGCTGTGTCTGAACTTGTTCTCCCTATCTACCGGTAGATCTCAGAAGCATCCATATACCAAGACCAAACTTCAGCAGCATTATTTGGAGGAGCCAGGGTTGAAATGTACAACTGAGTGTCATCAACATACTGATGATATCTAGCCCCATGCTGATGGAATACTCTACCCAGTGTCCTTATTTACAAGTTAAATTGGAGAAAGGGCAGAACCAGTGCTTTGCAAAGCAGGAACTTTCAGCTAGATCTCTAGATTGATGGTACCAAAACTATATTGCAGTGGGCAGCTATTTTTTTTTCCAGAATAAGAGACAGAAAGTGAATCTATACACCCAGCTTTAATTATTTGAAGTCAGCTATCAGGGGTGACCATCTTCACTGAGTTGCACGGATGAAACAGTATTTATATACAAAGCAGCTTTTGAGTTACAATGGCAATTTGTATCAGAATTTCTGCCATTAAGCGATAACAGTCATAAAGCCCAATGTCACATGAGCTCATCACTTAGCAGTTGCACACCTATTAGACTCAGCTGCTGTCCTAATCTCTGGACCGCACAAATTGTTGAGCAGGAAGTAGTGGAAGTCACAGGCAAGCAGCATAGAGATGTGCGTAGATGTTGCAGGGCATGGGTGGTACTATAGACAGGTGCCACAGTGTAGCTGGGAAACTGAAGGCCATTGGGACTGTGGCCATCAGTCCATGGGATCTTGTACTCTGTAGCAATAGCAATAGCCCTTAGACTTATATACCACTTCACAGTGCTTTTACAGCCCTCCAAGTGGTTTACAGAGTCAGCATATTGCTTCCAACAATCTAGATCCTTATTTTACCCACTTCAGAAGGATGGAAGTCAACCTTGAGTCTATAATGGAACTTCTCAGGAGAAAAAATGATGGATAATCTTATGGGACTGACCTTCCATACTTGCTTCCCCATCTGTGCTTATAGGAACTTGGCATGGAAGGTGTAAATGGCAGTTCTGTGATTGTGGGATACTGTAACCATCATAAGTGGAAGCCAGTTGCCAAGTCCCCAAAATTGCAGTCAAGTGACTGCAGCAATGCTACAATGGCTGGGACTTCAGACTGATCATAAATATGACTCATTCAGTATTGTCATCTTTGAATGGTCACTAAACGAGTGGTCAAAATCCAAGAATTACCTATATAAACAAATTTCCTTTTTCTGCACATTCTGTTGGCTAAATATTACAGAGACAGCAGAGAATCTATTAATTATTGGTACTAAAAACAAGGTGATGGGTTACAATGGAAAAAGAAATGATTTAATTATTGAGGAAAAAAAGCATTTTAGCTAGTGCAGTTAGCTTGTCCTCTAATGCGAGAGAAGGAGAAATTGAACTGAAATAAATATTGTCTTTTACACATTGAAATTAAAAGTACATTAATAATACAGTAATAAATGTAGACGGTATTAGTGAACCATCATAGACACTTGTTTTTATTAGTTAAGATTAAAGATCAAACAACATAAGGCTCAAATTAAAGAATGGGCCATCTGACTATTGTTTTGAAATACATGATAAGAAACCTATTAAATCCCTCATTTCTCCTCTCCAAAAATATTATTCGTTTAGCTAATATAAGAAGGAAAAGATAAGTATTTTATGAGTCTTTAAATTTTGCCAACTTATTAACTATTAGCACTAAAAATATAGAAGACACAATAATTTAAGGGAGAGACACAGTAATAGGAAAGACAGTAATTTCAGGGAGAGGGATTAGATCAGAAAGAAAGAGTAAATTCCTTTTCACATGATGATGATGCTTTAAAGGTGAAACTACCCATAGTTCTTTTTAAAGCATTTAAACTGAAATCTGATAACAGATATTTTACGTCACTGCCAATTTTAGCTCTTAGTTTAACTTTTGGAATTTACTGGAACTTTGCTGCCGTAACTTCTCTGTCCACTAAAAATAATTGCTTTTAATTCTATGCTACCATTTCACACTTGTCAGATGACATATATTGAAGGAATTGTGCTGACAATGTACCCATTAATCATCACATAGGAATTCCTCACCATGATAGCCCCTAGTAGCCTATGTATAAAGGTTGGTGAATAGTGTCAAGCAGAAGTATGATCATCAAATAAGAAATATGATCATTCTATAAATGTGTATACAAATAAAAGGTATGGTTTCTAAATATGAACAATAGAGAGGCGTATCTCTTAGCTGTTTTTCAAGAGATAATGAGATAGATAGATAGATAGATAGATAGATAGATAGATAGATAGATAGATAGATAGATAGATAGATAGATAGATATAATAGATGAGAGAGAGATCAGATAGATAGATATATGGGGAATGGATAAATAGATGATGGATGGATGGATGGATGGATGGATGGATGGATGGATGGATGGATGATAAATTTTTTATTTCTTAATCCATATTATTTCCAATCAATTATTTCCTTTAGAAAAAAATGAAATTCTACACTCATATTCATTATACCTTATTGATAGTATTTGATTTAGTAAACTCTAAGCATAAATTATAATCCTAAACAAAATTGTATCGAAAGCCAAATTATTAGAAAGTCTTGGAATGAAATTCCTACAGATTTAGTGAGATGAAAAGCCATATGGCTTACTTCTAATATGTGTTTACATTTGTAGGCATAAAATGCAACTGTCATCCAAATTATTTAGGAGAAATCATATAATTTGATAGGTTGCAATTCTAACAGTTGTAAAAAACTTTCTTGAGCATGAACTGAACACAGTTGAAGCTTCTTCAGAATAAACAAATATCAAATGTAAAATTATCTTTTTTATTATATAATTTCTCAATAGCCTAGGCAAGTAAGTGTCTATGCTGGAACAGTACAATAAGACCTCTAGCAAAAATGTTTCCAATTTCATACTATAAAAATATTCCTATAATAAATAATAGTTTGGGTGTGCTTCACCAAGAACCCTGTATACATTCTATTCTCAGAGTCAGCAAAAAAAGCTTTTAACAATGAAATAATACATTTACAAACAATATTTATATTTATTTATATTTATTTATATTCTATTTATATTCATAAATAGCAACTTAATATAATTTTATCACACTTTTTTATAACACCATTGCCATCATGAACGATAGACTTGATTGTAGAGGAAAATGGTTCATTTCAGGCTAAAGTGTATTCCTAAATTTTCATTTCAATCATTAATATCAATCAATAGTAAACTATTTCACCATAACTTGGTCATTACAATCAAGAATTAGAATAACACATGTATTACTGAATAAGCTACTTTCACTTAAGAATCATTTTCCAGATTGCTCTATTCATAAATAATTATGAAAATAGAATATGACCAGCAAATTCCGGGACTAAACAACATTACCAGAACTTCTTGGTTATAGGAACTTACAGTGGTACAATATATGGCTGTGATGGCGAACCTATGGCATACATGCCACAGGTGGCACACAGAGTCCTCTCCATGGGCACGTGATTCATCTCCCCAGCACAGCTCTGCTGCACATGTGAGCACACCTCCTGCCGGCTAGCTGGTTTTCAGGTCTCTACTGCGCAGCCACAGTATGCATTCAGGGGGCCACATGCATACACGGGAACACAGGGTGTGTGCATGCATAGCATTATTAGTGTGCTCTTTTGGCTCACGATGACAAAAAGGTTTGCCATCACTGATCTATGGAGTAGAACTAAGGATTTTGTTCAGCACACGGTACAATAATCCCCTTCTTTCTTTCTGCCCTTCAGGGATTCAGAAAAGAAATTCCTGAAGCACATTTGGAACTCTTTTTTTGCAGGGTTAGTAATAGAAGCTTGCCATTTTCCTCTCTGCTCTCAGTTATATAGGTAGCCCTTGACTTATAGCCATTGATTCAAAGAATGTTCAAAATTACAACATCACTGAAAAAAATATTTAGGACCAGTCCTCACACTTACAACCCTCGCAGTCTGTTCCCATAGTCACAATCAAAATTTGGATGTCTGACAGCTGGCATGTATTTATAATAGCCAGTGTCCCGAGACATGTGGATTCCATTTGCAGCCTCGCCACTGGTTTCCAATCAGCAAAGTCAATGGGGGGAAATGGATTCACTTAATGACCAATGAATGATTCAGTTAACAACTGCAATGATTCATTTAACAACTGTGGCAAAAAAGGTTGAAAAATCA
This sequence comes from Thamnophis sirtalis, assembly GCF_051295495.1. Classification (NCBI taxonomy): domain Eukaryota; kingdom Metazoa; phylum Chordata; class Lepidosauria; order Squamata; family Natricidae; genus Thamnophis; species Thamnophis sirtalis. Next base: position 29,888,802 of record NW_028261384.1, on the reverse strand, counting down.
GATGCAACTCACTTAGCAACTGCCTTGTTTAGCAATGAAAATTCTGGTCCTAATTGTGATTGTTTAAGTTGAAGACTACATGTATTGTGCATAATCAAGGTGAAGTTATTCTAAATCTTTTTCTTATGCTTACTATTTCAGGGATGAGATTTCATTTAGTCTCTTTTACCAATTAATGGCTTTTGTGTTCTTTCATCAGTGTTCTTCCTGTCTCCTTTTACATCTCCAATATTTATTGGACAAGACTTTTCTGTACTAATGGCAACTCATAGGAGACCTTGTCTATTTTCCAAAACCACCAGAACGCAAGACAAGAAACAATGGATGGAAACTAACCAAGGAAAGAAGGAAAACTAAGTAAAAAAACTTCCTATCAGTGAAGACAATTAACCAGTGGAACAGCTTGCTTTCAGAAGTTGTAGGTGCTCCATCATTGGAAGCTTTTAAGAAGAGACTGCACAGCCATCTGTCTGAAATGGTATGGGGCCTCCTGCTCAAGCAGGGGGCTGAATTAGAAGACCTGCAAGGTCCCTTCCAACTCTATTATTCTATGTTATTCTATGATGTGGAAGACTGGACTGGATAGAAGACAATCAGGGAACCAGTAATGGTATGTGAAAATGACCGAGAGATGCGAGGGGGGTGGCAGGGGGGATGCTGCCTTCAGTTAAGAAGCCTGCAGCTTCATAATGGATGGAGAAAGACTCAGAAGGGACCTATCCTAAGTTCTCAGGCTATAAAAAAGGCAGAGGATTTGCACTTTCAGACTTGCAAGATTCTGTTAATGTATCCTCACAATATTTATTTATTTATTAGACTTATATACCGCTTCATAGGGCTTTCAGCCCTCTCTAAGCGGTTTACAGATTTTTTTAGCAAATTGAGTCAGCAACTTGCCCCCACAGTCTGGGTCCTCATTTCACCCACCTTGGAAGGATGGAAGGTTGAGTCGACCTTGAGCCGGTGAGATTTGAACCGCTGAACTGCAGATCACAGTCAGCTGAAGTGGCCTGCAGTACTGCACCCTAACCACTGCGCCACCTCGGCTCATTAAAGTAGAATCAACTCATCTGACATGTTTCCTATGTGGTCCATCTAGGCAACCTGACAGAGTCTAAGAAGAGAGGCTAAACTAGGAAAGTAAAAAATGGAGATAAGTCAGAGAGAAAAATTACCTTGGTATTTTTGCCAAAAATACATGCTCTTACAAAATCTATGAAACAACAAGTGCAACTTGAAAGAGACCTTTATCACTGCCTTCATCCTAGCATCCTTTTGATGTGATGGACAACAAATATGTAATTTTTAGAGGCAGCATGAGAGTGCTAGTTATAATGCAACCTAGTTCCAATATACAAATTCATCTCCAGCTGAGATGGGGACTTCGTTGATGACTAAAATTGCACTTTATATTGAAACTGGAGATAAAGGCTGGATTGGGCCTAGGTATAGGATACATAGGCAGGGATAATCATAGATATATTGGGATTTTTCCCCTTTTTTCTTATTTTGCAATAATAGACTTAATAGTCTAGTCTCCTTTAAGGTGGTAACAGTTTTATAATCAGAGAGAGAAAAGGTAAATTATAGTTTCCACTCATGTCTCAGTTGGGAATAACAGGAAATCACATCTCTGACTTTGAGCAATCATGCCCCATTCAGCTGCACTGGCAGAAGGATATAAAAAGCCACAAAAAGATGATTTGTAATTTGCTTACCTTTGAACCAAGAGGTTTGGATGGATGTGTGATGTCTAGTATATCACAATAAACTTGTAACCTCAGCTTCCAATTCTTCATCAATCCTCTCTTACACTGAGTTTCCTTAGCCTAATCCTCAGTGCAGTCACTCAGAGCTGTAATCGTTTGTTCAGCCAATGGGAAAACTTTAGTTAGAGCTCCTGGGATCCTGGAGAAATGATGGAAGTTTATCTACAGTAGCCAAGACAGCTGGAAAATTCTGTTAGCTGAAATCCACGTAACTGAGTATCTAAGTTGGAAAAACAATAAGTCTGACCATGGTGTTTTACTGATGGTAGGTCAGTAAAATAGCTTCTTCTCCATTTCAACATCCAGCCTAACTTCAACTGTGCACTTTACTGGCCAGAGAATGTAGTTCAGAGAAAGGAGTTAAGACATCTTTAGTTTTCTGTTGTCTTTCTCCAATCAAACAAATAACTAAATTGGCTATGTGGAAAACTCTGCTGATCTGAAGGTGAAGGTCAGTCACAACTTCCTCTCCTCAAAGTTCACTCCAGCAGAGTCTTCTTCCAGCTAGAATTACTTTTTTGTTCGAGAAGGAATAGAAGAAATACAGTAGTAAATACAGAATGTCCACATTGCTGCCATGGTAACCCATTATTGGTTCTTTGCTAATGTTCTTTCCAAGACTCAAGAAGAGGAAGAAAGATGGCCAAAGCCCATGCACTTCCTACTTCTGCCTACCACTCCAAAGAACATAATGGTCTTAATACCCTTGAGCAGACTTCTACCCTGTTGTCAACCCAGAAGCTGAGCATCTCACCACACATCCTAGAACTTTTAACTCTGCCTTGCGGTTTAGAGGAACTGGAAAAGGACTACCGGTAAAATGCCAAACCAGCTACAGGGAGCATTTTGGGAGGATTCATAATAAAGTACAAGAGTAAAAGGGAGGGAGAACATCTGGTGGAAGTATGAGGTAGGGTTAGATACTCAAGACTTCTTCAGGTGGGGAAGTATATAAACATTTGATTTCGAACAAGTTTACCTTTTTAAAAATTGAAATATTCTGCCACTCCAGCCTCCTGTTGTGGGTTTATGCCCATAATGGCTTTAAACAATCATCATATAATGACGGAAAAAAACCAAAAAGGCAGGAGTAATAGAGGAAACAGCAAAACTAAAGCAGAATAAAGCCCAAGGTCAAACTTGGTGAAAAATCATTAATTACCTAGAAATAATTAATTGAAGCTGCCCTCAGAAATAATACAGCTCTAATGTATTCAAATTATCTGGGTAAGAACCTGGTGAGATAACTTAGGTTATGTGATAGTGACAATTCATTTAGAAACAATGCACCTTCAAATTACATTGATGGAGTCAGTGATGGAGTCATCAGAACACGATCTCATTCTTAACTTTCATATCCTCCTCCTCCTAAAGGACAATTGTCATTTTTAAATAGAGCCAACTCACATGCCTTTAGTTATCATGGGTATATATATATATATATACAGAAATATGTAATACATTACTGAAAGTATACAGTTACTGTATGCTATTACATCATAGTCCATATTAAAATAATTACGGTATGTAGTTGGGCCCTATGTAACAACTTATGAGGTAAAACAATTTTCTGCTATTAAATAATGGAGATGAATATTACTGATGTGCAACCAACTCAGAGGCAGATAGAATTGGGTTTGGAAAAGGCAGCCCAGTTTATTAGATTCCACAAAATGAATGAAACTAGGAAATAAATGTCCTAGGGGAGATAGGACTATTTTTACATTTTTATATATATTGTCTCAGGGGTGCTTTTTTCAAAAGACAGCTGAACTTCCTTTATTTTTCCTTGAAGATGTTTAGCTTCTCATCCAAGAGGTTTCATCAGTTCTGACTGGATGGTGGGGAAGATGAAAGGATTATATTTCTTTGCAATCATCTGGTTGTTAGCACTCTCTGAGAGCCATTGAGGCCACATGGGGGTTTATCTGTGCCCTCAGAGTTGAAATCCCTAGTGCCGCGTAATGGAGTGAGCTCCCGTTACTTGTCCCAGCTTCTGCCAACCTAGCAGTTCAAAAGCAAAAAATACTAAGTAGATAAATGGGGACCAACTTTGGTTGGAAGATAACAGCATTCTGTGCTTCTTCGGCATTTAGTCATGCCAGCCACATGACCACAGAGACATCTTTGGACAACACTGACTCTTTGGCTTTGAAACGGGGATGAGTGCTGCCCCCTAGAGTCGGGAACGACTAGCACATATGTACAAGGGGAACCTTTACCTTAAAACATTCATAGACCACCCCAGTCCACATGGACTCTAAAAATTCAGTTGCATCTCCCTGCTCCTGCAAGTGAATATTTTCATATTCCCATTGGAAAAGTTTGAAATATGGCACAAATTCACACGCTGGGAATCACTTGTATAACACAAACGAGAAGTGATTATGGCATGGAGTCATTCAAGACAATTTAAGAATGGCATTATCGTGTGTCTTATTATAGTTTTGCATTAAGAGTTCCCTTTCTGAATGAGCTAAGTTTAGCTTGGATGACGAACATGTTGACTCAGTCTGATTTGATGGTCAGAAGACTAAGCAGTCACTGTATGCATCTGTTTGTCAAAACTGCCAAAGCCAGGGAATCTTTGGATAGTTTCCACCTTCAAGATAGCTAGACATTATGAGCTGTCCCTACAAGACCTTGCTAAGGAAAATAACTGGCTTTTCAAATAAATTGATAGTGGGAATTAAGGAAGCAACAAACCTTTCCTAAATACTTCTGAAGAGTTTTTTATGCTGTTGTAGGCTGAAAATGTCAATATGATGAATCATGTATACGCAGTTAGCTTAGAGTGCAGACTCTTTAGAGAACTACTTGAAGGCACAAGATAGTTAAATTATTTAATCCAGTGTCAGGCAACATATGGGCCCCAAAAGTCTCTCTAAGTCAATCAACCTGAAAAGAGTAATGTAACTAAAGGAGAAAAGTAATAAGTACACAAGAAGCCAATATAAACTGCATTCAATCAATCTGAACTAAATTCAATTTTAGGTATCGTAGCTTTCCTAACATTTTGTAGTGTGGCTATAAGGCTACAAAATGAGGCCTATTTTGATTTAAAAGCCTTCTATGCTAGGGCTAGCAAAAGGTTTATTACGTATGCTGTACATCAGAGGTATTAAGCTTGCAACCTGTGGGCCCAATGTTTCATGCACTGGCCATGCCCATCTTCGGTTTAATGAAGAGGAAAAAAATTGTGATATGTTATGTGATGACAGTGGGACGCTGGAAGTTTGACACACCTATTCTACATGCTATAGTCTCTCCCTCCCTCCCTCCCTCTCTCTATCTCACACACACCTGAACCATTAGCTCTGCATGAGAACAGACAATAATTGTAAACCAAGACTGATCAATCATTCAGCTAAGAATCAGGATTCAGAGCAAGACCAATCATGTAAAACCCAGTAGATATTCCAACTCTCACAAATAGTTGAAAAGGACAGTTTTTCTCCTGGTTTTTGCCTAGACAAAATAGTCTCTCCAGATTTAGGTTTCTTCCTTTAAAAGCAACAGATCTGTTGGTCACTTCATGGGATAGCAGACAACTATTTCACTCAAATTCTTTAATAGAATGTAAGAATTTTAACTACAGTATATGATATGGCTCATAGACCGAAAGAAAGAAAACTTGTTATTCCTATATTCTATTTTAAGACCTGTATGTATAATACACATGTCTTACTCTGAGACTTAGATAAGTATTTAGTGTTGTTCTTTGATATGGGCCTATGTTTAGGTAGAAATCCAAAAATGCTGGAATTAAAATATTTACTATGTATTGGTTTGGTTGTATGATCTGCTTTTTTTGCAAAACCAGACAATGGATAGATATGACATCAAATAGAAACTGTTGGAGTGCTGGAGGTGACACATTGACGTATCTAAGAGGGCTGGTTAGCTATGTACATAGAATCTATGTTTATAAACCCCACAACTATGAATTAGTCAACCACATTTTGGTCTAATATGTTGGCCAATCCTAGTTCCTCGGTTTAGATTCATTCATTCACTGGGAACCCAGAAAACTGAAATGAATAAACCATAGTAATTACACCTAGAAAAATGTTGTGTGGACACACCAAAAAGAGAAAGACTAAGGTGGAAGGGGATGGGGTTCTGAGAACCATTAGTAGAGGCTACAGATGCATGAATGACAGGAGTTTATAAGAGGAAAAAGTTTCTCTTGGGTATTTTGAGATAGGTATGTTAAGTACATGGGTCCTATACAATTGGGTAAGAGCTGTGGGCTGACCCTGATTGAAAGGAATTAAATTTAAGTTTTGGAGTTAATCCTGCATCCCTCTTTTTTGTTGCTTTTCTTTGTTGAATTATTTGTTACATCATTTATCTCTTGTTTGTTTGAAATGAGTTTGTATTGGAATAGAGCATTATGTAAATTACCTGGTCAGACAGTTACACATTCATAGATTAGATGAGCAAATTGTATTAGATGTAGTTATCTAGATTTCAGATGCAGATTTTCCACATCATCTGCTGTTTTAAGAAATGCCCCGAATTACATCTGGAATTTTCTTTAGACAACTTCTTCTATATAATGCCCATCAGGTGGCAGCACATAGCCAACCAGGGCTAATTTCAAAAAGATAAAGGGGATTAGACCTGGCTAACATTTGGCCAAAATGCTTAGGAAACCCCGGAGGCTAGATTGGGAGACTAAAAAAACAAACAAAAGCAAACCCTTAGGAAGAAAATAAAATGGCAAGCCACTTGATATTACTATCAAGAATAAAAGTTCTGGTTGTTTAAAGGGCTCTTTACCTTTGCTAGTTCCGAGCTATACCCGGTGGTGGGATTCAATTTTTTTTACTACCGGTTCTGTTGGCGTGGCTTTGTAGGTGTGGCAGGGAAAGGATACTGCAAAATCCCAATTCCCTCCCCACTCCTGGGAAAAGGTTACTGCAAAATCCCCATTCCCTCCACACCCCACTCACCTGCTTTCTAACACCGTCTCCTGTTCAGGGGAACAAAAGAAGATCAGCTGGGAGGCTGCAGGGACGGGGCCAGCCTATTTGCTGGTTCTCTGAACCACTCAAAATGTTCTCTACTGGTTCTCTAGAACCTGTCAGAACTGGCTGAAAGCCACCTCTGGCTATATCATCTTCCAAATGAGAGAATTATAACATTTTACTGCAGAATAATAAAACAAAGTACAAAATCAGTCACCCAAAAGCACTGTATTCAAGTTGAAAACTAAGGAACTATAAATAGGCTTGCTTGAAAATATATGGGGATTAATTCCATCCCAGTTATGTTTATTACACTGAAGATATATAACTAAAACAGAAATGGATCATTTTGTAAATTAAAATGCCAATTTCTATTAGGCAAAGCTCCTCTGCTATTTAAAATAACTACTTTTTTTAAAAAAATCTGCAGGCCTTGCATTTCAGAAGATCTAAAAATAGGTTTTGTCATCTCTGATCATGCCACTCAAACTGAGATAAGTGAAGTAGGAGAACTGAAACAGTCTGCAGCAATGACAAGAACTTTATTAGAGGTAACTTTAATTACCATTTTTCAGATATTCTCTTTTTATCTTTATTGTGCTTTTTACCCTGCCTTGTTTTATTATAAGCCTCCAGTTTGAAGTTAGCGTATAAACTGAATTGCATTGAATTGAATTGTTGCAGTGCATGTGATTAATTGCCCTTGTTTATATGAGAACTAGTTCTCATTTAAATCTGTATGGGATTCATATGTCTATTGTCACCATTCTTCAATATTTGCAGTGATCTTCACTGGTATTTACCTTTGCATTTCTGATCAACTTTCTTATTATTTCTTCTTTATTTTCAACTACCCACAAAACATGGAGACAGAAAGTGAAACCAAAATAAAATAAATCCATCATAGTTAGTAATCACCTTTTGTAATCACAACAATTCCAAAAGAAATTATGGATTTATATAACATTTTTTTTTTGAATTTTTAGTTTACATACTCTCTCTGTGATGACTTTGCAATGTATAAAAATATTCTGAAAATGCAGTATGAGGAAAAAATACAGGAATATTCATCCAAACTCTGGCTAGAGATAAATGATCGACTGGAAGACATTGAGAAACTTTATAAGCAGGTACAGGTTAACTTCCTTCATTTTCATTTTGCACCTTGCATGATTGTTTTTGTGCTGTCTATAAATAGCTCATAAAAGAATAACCAAGTACCGTATTTTTTTTAATATAAGACGCACAGGAGTATAAGACACACTGGAGTATAAGATGTACCAAGGTTTTGAAGAAGCAAAAAAAAAAGTTTTTGCCCATTTTCCACAAAAATGGGTTAGTTTTTTGTCAAAAAAGGGACATGCATAGCCTTTACAGGCTTATAGAGTGCTCCTCGGGGCTGGGGGGAGGGGACAAAATTGAGCCAAAAATGGCCCGTTTTTCTGCCCTCCCTTACCCCCAGGAGCACTCTGGAAGGCTCCTTAAGGCTATCACGGCCATTTTGGTGAAGGGAGCAGGGTTTTGGGAGGCAAAAATGCTGTATTCAGTGTATAAGACGCACTCAGATTTTCAGCCTCTTTTTTGAGTGAAAAGGGTACGTCTTATACTCCAAAAAATATGGTAATTACAAAAAAACAATCCAATTAATATAAAAATGAGTGCAAGCTTTTAAACTCTTCAGAACTATTATTTAAGGAGGAGGAAGAAGAAAAGGAGAAGATAAGAAGATAAAGCAAAAAAAATAGAATAGGATAAATACAATACAATACAATAGTTGAAAAGGAACTTGGAGATCTTCTAGTCCAACCCCCTGCACAGGCAGGAAACTTTATACCAGTTCAGAAAAATGGTTGTCCAATCTCTTCTTTAAAATGTGCAGTATTGGAGAATTCACAATTTCTGGAGACAAGTTATTCCACTGGTTAATTGTTCTAACTGTCAGGAAATTTCTTCTTAGTTCTAGCTTGCTCCTCTCCTTTATTAGTTTCATCCATTGCTTCTTGTCCTGCCCTCGGGTGCTTTGGAGAATAGCTTGACTCCTTCTTCTTTGTGACAACCCCTGAGATATCAAAACAGTGCTATCATGTCACCGCCCTAGTCCTTCTTTTCATTAAACTAGACATACCCAGTTTCTGCAACCGTTCCTCATATGCTTTAGCCTCCATTTCCCTAATCATCTTTGTTGCTCTTCTCTTCACTCTTTCTAGAGTCTCAACATCTTTTTTACATCATGGTGACCAAAACCGAAGAGTTTGTGTTGTAAGTTAGTCCTAAAATTCAGGCAGTGGGCTGACCTTAAGTGGCATTGGAGCTGCATTAAGGTCCTTTGTGTTTTCAAAACTAATTCCTTGTCTCACGATGGACAATACAGATAGTCCTCAAGTTACAATATTTTGTTTAAATGACTGTTCGAAGTTACAGCAGCACTGAAAAAGGTCACTTGTGAGCATTTTTCACACTTACAACCGTTGCACCATGGTCACATGATCAAAATTGAGATACTTGACAACTGGTTGATATTTATAACAGTTGCAGTGTCCCATGGTCATGTGATCATCTTTTGTGATCTTTTAATGAACCAATAGTGGTATGGTGGCGTGGGTTGCTGGAACTGGCAGCGACCCAGGCCTGCCATGCCCCTGAACCAGTTCGCTGGTCAACGGCACCATCTTGTTTTTAAATTCTGCTCATATGCAGAACAATTTTAATTGAAGGATGCATGCATGCACTGCACGCATCCAGCGTGTGCACGCACTACACGTACCCAGCGTGTGCACGCACAAAGCATGCACACAAGCAAGCCACCAGTAATGCTGGCCAGAACTCGCCCCTGAGTCTGATCCATCAAATTCAGTAATGTCTTCCTTAATCAGGAGACATCCAATAATGCCAGATTAAAATTCTTATGGTGTGCACTCTAAGGGTTTGGCAGGAACTCTGAAGCAGAACACGCTAGACAAATTGACTTATGGATCACACTGTAGAGTAGCTCCATACTTTAATATTAAAAAAAAATAAAAAATATTTAAAAAGAGAAATTTGATAACATTTTTTTACAATGGGGGATTACATGTTTGCTACTTTTTCAGTTTGTTACTACTATTAATGTAATAATTCTATTAATGTAATGAATCCTTTATTTTTTAATTACAGAAAGAAATGAAAACACGATATAGCTACCAACAACAATTAAGTGATGCACTTGTTATTCTTAGAATGAACTATTCAGTGAGTTTTTTATTCTTGCGACTCTGTTTACTTGAGACATCTAATACTACATATGTTCTTTGCTCTGACTTTTTTTTATAAATAGTATGTTATGTTTCTCATTATTACCAGTTTTCACCATCTATTTCATTCTTTCCCTTTACTATATTATTCTTTTATTGCTTTTTTTCTGTGTTAATAAATTGGCCAGAGTCACTTGGAGTCAGGCCATGTAAAATTTAAATTAAAAAAAAGTAAAAAGATATAACTTACTTCTATTTACTGGATTAAATTTGGTATTTGAAACAAATTATCTCAATGTTTTAACTTTCTGACCAAGAACCTGAATTGATAAAACAACATATAAGTGAAACAATCTGAAAATATATTCTAAAGGACCAGTGTGGAAACATGTGAGGTTCTCTTGCATAGATGTTGTCATTCTGCCCAATCATTATGTAAAGCAATTGTTACATAAGAATAAACAGGAGTACTGGAATACATTGGCTTCCCGAATCCCATCTAAACTTTGCCACTCTATCTACTAAAATAAACTCAGAGAGATTAGATATGCATGGTAATGACAAGAAACTCTGAATGGTTTCAAAAAGGATTGTATTAATTTATGTAAGCTAATATTGTCAGTGGCTATAAATACTAGTAGCTGTTCATTACATGCTGAATTGTAATCTGCAAGCCTTCCACACTGACTACTAAAAGTGAAAGATCATACTCTAATTTATATTTGTCAGTTTCACTGACTCATCCAGCAGGCCACTGTGACATTCAGTGCTGGATTGCACAGATTTAAGACCCAATCCTATTTATCTCAAGTTTAACCACTAAAGTGGTGGTGGTTTGGGCTTTAACTATTGGAAGCTGGAAGTACTGCTACTGCATTACCCCCTTTATGTTAGTTTAAGATGCCTCTAGGATGGCACTCATTATATTCCGTTACATGAGCTGCATTGGCTGTCAGTTTGCTTCCAGGTGCAATTCAAAGTGCTGGTTTTGACTTTTGAAGCCCTACATAGCATTGGGTCAGACTATAGGGTCAGGCTATATGAGGGAACACCATCTGCCTATCCCATCAGAGCCAGCAGGAGGGGCGTGTTGCACATCCTGTTTACTAAAGAGTTCTATCTGTGGGACCCAGACAGTATGTTTTTTCTGTTGTGGCTTCTGCCCTCTAAAACATTATGCCCGCTCAGGAGAGGAAGTTAGCTCTATCTCTGTTAGCCTTTTGGAAGCCCCTGAAAATGTTGGTTTTCCAGCAGTCATGGATCCCATGAGGAAATCTACATGATGGTCATATTGAGTTTAGCTTGATGTTCACCTCCTGCATTATTGTTTTTATTTATATTTTATAAGGTTTTTTAAACTGCTGAGACATTCTTTTGTTAGTAATGGCCCAGAGTCATCTTCAGTTAGACGGGCACTAGCTCAATTTATTAAATAAATAAATATTTCCCCCTCTTCTGCTGTGATTTCCACTGTTTCCTAATCTAAACACCTCCACACCAGGGAAATAATTTCTCCATGTTTTATCTTGAGGGTTAATTAAAGTTTAGGAAGTTAGCGGGATATAAACTGCTGTATCATAAAATATCAGACCTCTCCCCGCCTTCCTTGGCCACCTCGTAATTAAAATAAACACAAAAGCTCTTATTCTTTCTCCAACATTGGTGGAGACAACGGTCATGCATGGGTTAATTCAGTAACCAATAGAACTGAGTCTACCAAAGTAATGTCATCGCCTCAGAGGACTGTCCTCCCGCTTTTTTAGACTCAGTTCGATCTGAACTGGCTATGCTGCTTTCTCTTCAACTTGAGTAGATATTATAATTACCTTTAACTGAATATTTTTCTAAATTTCACCCAAATTACATCCAAATTAGAAGAAATCAGTAGATAGCTCCTCAGAGCTAAGTCTCTCAATTAGCCCCTGGGCTTCTTGGAGAGACTCACCAGGGCTTCTTCGAGACTTCTGTCTCCTGAGTTTACCGGCAATTCAGAGGTTCTCCTGCAAACAGAGCCTCTCAGCAACGGCCATTGGAGGCTCCGCTCAGCGCTGCTGCCTCTGCTGGCCTCCTTGCCGCCAAGCCCGCAGCCACTTCCAAACGCCACCAAAGCCGCCAGCAGCCACCAAAAGCCGCCAGCAGCCAAATAAAAGCCGCTGCTGCTACACACCGCTGCTGCCCCTCAGCGCTCCCGTCTCACTGGATCACCACTGCTGCTCCCCTCGACCTCCACAGCCTCTCCGCAGGGCCTTTGATGCCCTCACTCATTCTGCTGCCTCTGCTACTTCATGGCGCCTGTCCCATAGGCTCTGTAGCCTCAGTGGCCATTTTGTTTTGGCGCGAAGATTTCCAGTAGACATTTTGGGAGCTTCAAGGAGTCGTGAATACAGACCATGGACTCATCTCTTGCCCCTGAGCCACAAGTGTCTCTACCCACCAATGAGACCCCTTCTTCTTGGACCCGCAATGCAAGCCTGCCCCAGAAGCCTCCCCCACGGAGCCCTCTCCCAAGGCCCCCAGGAAATCCCATAGGGGTGTAGCCAAGCCACAGGCAAAGGACAGTGCCACCCAGGTTCCTTCCAGCAAGGCCAAGACAAACCACACTGAATCCCATCTATTTCAGGCCCAGAGGCCTTCTCAGCCTCGTCCTCCTCCTGACTTATCCTCTGATTCAGAGGATGATCTCTCCCCTGCTGCATCCATCATTCAACTTGAGGATGCCAGGGGCTCAAGTGGTCTCGCCTACAGTGGGGATGAATCTGAGGGTGGCAGGAGCATCACTCCAGATGAGGAGCCCCTCTACCAGGAGGAAATTTCCCCTCTTCCCCGCCACTGCCGCCGCTGTTACTCACCTGGTATGGCAGACATGATATCTGAGGACATTAAACATGGTGTAACAGCTCCCTTAAACATAGGTCTTCTAACCACTCTACTCCATGCAGGTCTGCTTCTTCCTCTGGTTCCAGATGCAGGGATGGTGATCTCTCAACTTCTTCATCATATGAGCTCCCTGGCACGTCCAGTCATCCTTCAGTTTTTGGCGAAAAGGAACGTACAGCAAGAGATTCAGATCTCTCGGAAGACAAAGGTCTTCTCACTGACCCACCTGCATTTGTTGTTTTGTTCAAACCTGTTGTCTTTTGCTCTCTCCTCTTTAAGGCCAAGATATCACTGGCATCCCTTCTCCTAAAGCACCTCAAGGAACGGAAGCGGACAAGGCGGACACTACTGACCTCCTCTTCATCCAGCCTAAGGTGGAAAAGGAGATGATTCCATCTCCCAGGCTCTTCATAGATGTCATCCAGAACCAATGGGCATCACCAGGTACAGGTCCCCTCCCCAATACCTTGGACAAGCGCTTGTATAACATGGGACCAGAACTCACCAAGGCTTTAGAGGTACTTTCTATTGACTTACCTATAATTGGCCTTTCTTCTCCTAACACAGCCTCAGCAGTTCCTGAAGAGGCTCTTCGCCCTGAAGACAAGAGAATAGAACCAACTCTGGTCCATAATCACCAGGCCTCAGCTTGGTCCTTTAGGGCGGGTACCTCTGCTTCATTCTTTAGTCGCTCTGCTCTCTTATGGCTAAGGCAACTCCAAGCGAAGCTTCCAGCCAGGGATTTTAGGGCTCACAGGGATATTAACAAAATAAAGGTGGCCCTAGAATACACTGCAGATGCTTCCTTGGACGCAGCCTGTTTTGCACCCAAGACCATAGCATCCTCCATCCCCACCCATCGTCTGCTTTGGCTAAAGCAGTGGCAGGCAGAAGCCCGTGCCAAGTGGAGGCTAGCCTCCTCTCCCTATTCTTCATCCCTTCTCTCTGGGGTCCCATTGGATGCTGTATTGGTAGAGTCCAAGGATAAGCGGAAGATCTTGCAACCGGCCACTAAGAAACAAGAGGGTTGCAGTCAATCCTTTTATCGCAGGCAGCCCTTTTGGGGTCAGGACGGGGGTTCCTCCAGCTCCCGTCTATAATGTCAGGCTCCCCCCAGACAGGGCCCTTCCTTTTCCAACAGGTCAAGCAGAAACAGCCAGAGATTCCAGCCCAGAAAGTCATTCAGGGACAATACCAACCGATCCTACTAGAGGCAGAAGTGACTGCCTGGAGGAGCTCTCCATAGGGGGACGTCTGTCGACCTTCGTGGATTGTTGGGACAATATCACCAACGACGTGTGGGTCAGGTCCACGATCAGATTCGGCCTTCTCTTGGACTTGCACTCCAGCCCTCCGAACCACTTTGTCCCGTGCCCCATATCCAGGGACCCTCAAAAGAGGCTTCTAGTAGAGCAGGCCATGCATCATCTGCTCCTCATTCGGGCCATTCAATCTGTGCCTCCAGGCCAGGTGGGATGGGGGTTCTACTCTCATCTCTTTATCGTGTCGAAGTCTTCGGAGGGCTGGAGAGCGATCCTCGATCTCAAAGTCTTAAATCAATTCATCAGGTACAGGAGGTTCAAAATGCACACTCTCCTGTCAATCCTAGAGAGTATGCACAAACATGATCTCCACATCAGTGGACCTCACGGAGGCTTACCTCCACGTACCCATTCACAAACAACACAGACGGTTCCTCCAATTTGTCTATGTGGGCCATCACTTTCAGTATCAGGCCCTCCCCTTCGGGCTGTCATCAGCCTCAAGGGTCTTCACCAAGCTCTTGTCAGTCGTAATAGCCCACTTAGGTACCAGACCCATTCGGATCTTTTGCTACCTGGACAACATCCTCCTGTTGGCCAGGTCACGCAACTAGGCCCTGCGGGATCTTCAGAACACCTTGCAGGTGCTTCAGGAGGTAGGATTCTCCATCAATCAGGAGAAAAGCCACCTTGTTCCTACCTCTTGTCTAGTGCACTTGGGAGCCCTTATCGACTCGGCTCAAGGGAAGGTCTTCCTGTCTCGGGAACGACAGATCAGCCTCAGGGACTCAGCCTTCAAGTATGGAGAAGACAGCAGGCACCTCTTCTCCAGCTGTCTCAACTGTTGGGGAAGATGGTCTCTTGCTTCTCCATTGTCCCTTGGGCGCGGCTTCACGGTGGCTGCCTCCAGTGGTTTCTTCTGCCATTCCAGAAGACCAAAAGCAGCTGTTCCCTAGCGAAAGTCAGATTGACTCCAGAGGTCCTTCACTCTCTGGACTGGTGGATATCCTCAGCCATCTCTCAGGGGTCCCTCTTCAGGGAACTCCTCGTCTCGTAGTTACAAGGGACACGAGTTTGACGGGTTGGGTGCTCACCTGAAGGATCAGATAGCTTAGTGTCTCTGGTACAACTCCGACCTTTCCCACAGTATGAATTGGCTAGAGTTGAGGACCATCCATCTACCTCTCCTTCAGTTCCAATCTTCAGTTCACAATACACATGTGCTAATTCGGACAGACAACACAACAACCAAGACACATGTTAACCGCCAGGGGTGGGACAAGAGCAGTTTCCCTCATGGAGTCTGCCTTTCACCTAGGGATCTGGGCGGAAGCCAACTTTCTCTCCCTCCACGCCGAACACATCTCAGGATCCAACAACACCAGAGCAGACTGAGCAGACAATCGATCCTGCAGAGTGGGCCCTCAACCATCGCATCTTCAAACAACTGTCAACCAGGTACGGGACCCCGGTACTAGATCTCTTCATAACAGCATCCAACAATCAACTGCTCAGGTACCTGTCTTGCTACACAACACTAGGCGCGGAAGGAACAGACACCTTAAGGTGCAGGTGGCCCCACGGTCTCCTATATGCCTTCCCTCCCTTCCCCCTGATACAGAAGGTTATTCAGAAAATGATAAGAGGAAGAGGCCGAGCTCATCCTACTCGCCTCCCCATTGGCTGCACCATCCATGATTCACGGACCTAGTCAACCTCTCTGGGCCTAGAGTGATATCTTTCCCTGATACCTTCCCTTCTTCACCAGGATCCATCCACCATCCCAACCTATCTTGGCTCCGCCTAACCGCATGGAGGCTGAGCGGAAGGTCTTGAGGGTGGCAAATCTTTCTGAGATGGTAATTCAAACTATTCAGGCTTCTTGATGCCCGGCCACTAATAGGATCTACGAATCAACATGGCAGACTTTCAGCACAAGAAGCCTTTCTAGAGAGGTTTCACCCCTGGAAGCTTCGGTTCCCAGGTTTTGGAGTTCCTGCAACAGGGACTAGATAAAGGACTTGTGCGTAACACCTTACAGAGGCAGATGTCGGCTCTCTCTTCGATTCTCTCTCTTCACTGGGATAAGCCTCTCTCCTTGCACCCTCATGTATGCCGCTTCATTAAGGGCGCATCTAATCTCTGCCCTCCTGTCATTTACCGCTTCCTCTCGTGGGATCTAACCAAAGTCCTTGACTTTCTCACTGAACCACCCTTCGAGCCTCTCAGGTTGGCCTCCCTGCCTCACCTCACATTGAAAACAACCTTTCCAGTGGCTATCACGTCTGCACGACAGGTCTCAGAATTGACGGCCCTTTCCATCCATTCCGACTTGTGTACTTTTCACTCAGACTGCATGGTCCTTCAACTTGATCCCACCTTTGTCCCAAAGGTCAATTCGGCCTTTCATTGGTCTCTGGATCTCACTCTACCAAACTTTTGCCCTAATCCCTCTCACAGTCTCAAGCGCAAATGGCACAGGTTAGACGTAAGGCGGACTCTTAAGATCTATATTGCCAAGATGGCTGCCTTTAGGTGCACCTAAGCATTCTGTGTGTCTTTCCATCCCACAAAAAATGGTCTAAACGCTTCTCCATCTATGGTTGGGTACTGGATCTGGTCAACTATAACTAGAGCTTACCTGGCGAGTCACCTCACGCCTCCATCCAACATCACGGCGCATTCCACACGTAGCGCAGATACATCAGCAACGTGGACAAGGCAGGCCTCAGTGGAAGAGATCTGCAAGGCAGCCACCTGGGCGACCCCCAATTCCTTTATCCGCCATTATAAGTTGGACAGATACGCATCAGTAGATGCGGCATTCGGATGGTGGGTGCTTCAACAAGTTCTTCCCTCTTCAAGCTCCTAGCCCAGTCCCATTCCCACCTAGGGACACGCACAACTTTGGTACGTCCCATGCATGACCGCTGTCTCCACCAACGTTGGAGAATGGGGAGTTGGTTGGGGACATCCCTCTCGAGGCAGTGGAGACAGCGGTCGTCCCCACCCTTGGGGTCCTGGCCTAGTTCACAGAGGGAGTTCTGGAGCTAGGCTAGAGTTTCAGAGGATTGAAAGCAGTCGACTAACGCACAGCAGTCTACTTATCTCCGTCACAAAAGCGGGAAGACACTCCTCTGAGGCGATGACATCACTTTGGTAGACTCAGTTCTATTGGTTACTGACTGAGTTAACCCATGCATGACCGCTGTCTCCACCTGCCTCGAGAAGGAGCGTATCAGGTAAGAACCAACGCCACATTTTCTTTAGATTAGACCAAAAAGAATGGTAAAACACATTCATAAACCATATGTTTCCTGAAGCTACTCATGTTGTTGTAACTGGACAACTAACTGCAATGGAATCTCTTATATTCTTCCTTTTGTTTTGACAGAAATATGCGCAAGTGGATGAACAATGCAGAATAGATTTATCAGCTGCAAAAATAGATAAGTTAAGGAGAATCATTGATGAGCAAACAGATAAAATCGAATATTTAACAGCGATGTTAGAGGAAGAGAAAGACATGAGAGATGAAAAGGTATGTTGTTTTTCACAGCCATTAAAGAAATTAGGCCAGCTGTAGGATCTGCTTCATTGAAGCTTGTGGTCCAGCAGGTCTGATGCAAGCCATCAAAGATAAATATGCCTTAAAATAAATATTTTTTCCCAATTTTGTTGCAGGAGTCTCTCTCTGTCTCTCCCTCTCCCTCTTTCTCTCCCTCTCTTACACTAAGTCATTAGATTGAGTTTACCTTGGCTTACCCTGGGTCTTTTGTGTATCTTCAAATAACCATTAACTTACCTATTTTGGAGTTACAGAATGAAATAAGGTCATCTGTGTCATTTTTTAATAAATAACTGGGAGCACAGAGTAAATAGAAGTGACACAAACTGAATGAAATAGCAAAAACCTTAAAAGACAGAGATAGCTTTAAAACATTCTTGAAAGTTAGAAAATTGAATAGATAATAACAAATGAAATAGCAATCAATGTACATTTCATCATTTAAAAAAAGAAAGCAATAATATACTAGCCTTGATCTTGATTAAAATGCCAAGAAGCTTTTTCACTAATTAATTTATACTCCAAGAAAAATTCCTGTTCAAATTCAAACATTTTCAGAAAATAAAATTTAATTTAGAAATTTTGTATAAGGTTCTTTGATTCTGAAAATACTTTTTATAGGAAATGCAACCACCAGTTAGGGAA
The DNA here is from genome assembly GCF_051295495.1 of Thamnophis sirtalis. Taxonomy (NCBI): domain Eukaryota; kingdom Metazoa; phylum Chordata; class Lepidosauria; order Squamata; family Natricidae; genus Thamnophis; species Thamnophis sirtalis. The sequence goes on along the minus strand of NW_028261384.1, from coordinate 29,870,478 downwards.
GATTTGGTTTTCTGAAACAGGAGATTTGTCCTCAAACTTATCTATTGTCAAGAATTAAATTCTGGAAGCTAATAACTGATGTTAATTTTCAGACATAGACAAATTTGGTATGCACATATAGCACCTTTGGTTTAATAGACAGTGTTCTAAATAGACAGGATCTAAATACAGTAGAACTCTAGTAGAGTATTTTCAGAAACTATTATGTCAGTTAGAAAGCTATGGAATATAATTCCTTTAAAAACTTGATTCTTTTTCCCATGCCATATTGACATTATGGGGAAAGCCAACATTAAAAATTGAAAAAAGATGGTGATATGAAAATATTGGATGAAACCTCAGATATTGACTTTGGACCACTTGATACATGATGATAAGAGACAATATATGTGTTAAGAGACAACGATCATCTAACAAATGTCAATGGGGAGTCTCAGTCATCCAGGACATGGTTGTCCCACAGGCGTTTTTTTCAAGAGGCAACTGGACTTTCTGGTTTTTCTTCGAAAACATTTCGCTTCTCATCCAAGAAGCTTTTTCAGTTCTACCAGCTGTAACCCAATGGCAATATTTACAACTAGAAACCTCTGTTAACAATATTGTTTGGACCATTAACATTTTCAGCTTATCAGATATTCAAGATATAAAACAGTTAAATCTTTTAAAACAAAACAAAAAAACTACTACAGGTAGTTCTTGGGTTACAACAGTTTATTTAATGACTGTTCAAAGTTGTAACAACACTTTAAAAAGTGACTTTTGACCATTTTTCACACTTATGACCATTGTGGCACGTCATGATCACATGATCAAAATTCAGACACTTGGTAACTGACTCATATTTATTATGGTTGCAGTGTCTCAGGGTCATGTAATCATTTTTTACAATCTTCGGACAAGGAAAATCAATGGAAAATCCAGATTTTCTTAACAACCATGTTACTAACTTAAAACTGCAGTGATTCATTTAACAACTATGACAAGAAAGATTGTAAAATAGAACAAAGCTCCATGTTAACAAATGTTTCACTTAGCAACAGAATTTGGGCTCAGTTGTGGTCATATGTTGAGGACTACCTGTTAATTTCAGTAAGTCAATTTGATATGCAGATGGTAAGAGATGAGTAGAAGGAAGAATTAGAGGTTCCCCAGTTTAGACACTGAGAGTGTGTCTTAACTTCTATAACTAGAGTGCCAGTGGATCTTAGCCTACAAATTATACAAGAAAAAATGGTATTGAGAATTGTAACTTCAAATTGTAATTTTTAACAGTTTATACAAAATCTAATAAAACAAGTTTAAAATTAATTAGAAGCATATAAAATATAAATTACCACTTTAAAACAAGAAAATCATGGTCAGTGGCCAAAGTGATTGTAAAAGCTTCAAACCACTAAAGATAAAGGTTCACCACACACATATGTGCTAGTCGTTCCCGACTCTAAGGGGCAGTGCTCATCTACGTTTCAAAGCCAAAGAGCCAAGCGCTGTCTAAAAACGTCTCCATGGTCATGTGGCTGACAGGACTAACTGCCAAAGGCTCATGGAACGCTGTTACCTTCCCACCAAAGGCATCCCCTTTTTTCTACTTGCATTTTTATCTGTTTTCGAAGTGCTAGCTTGGCAGAAGCTGGGACAAGTAACAGGAGGTCACTCCCTTACGTGGCACTAGGGATCCAAACCCATTTCCAGATTTCAAAACTTAGCAAAAGAACAATGATTAAGGTATTGGGCTTAGTGGCTTGAAGGACCCTTTCTAACATTACAGGGAATCTTCGACTTACAATCACAACTGTGCCCAGAATTTTGATAATAATGAATGCTCGATAAGCAAATGATGTGGTTGTTAATCACATTGTAAGCCTGAATCCATCTTATCAATTGGTCATTTTTTGCAGAAAAGGGCAACAAACTTTGCAAAATGGGATCATATTATTGTAGGACACTGCAACCAGTTGCAAATGGTAACCAATTGCCAAGCACCCAAAATGACTGCAGGGGTGATGCAACAGTTGTAATAGGTCATAAATTACTTTTTTTAGTCTGTTCTAACTTCAGGTGCTCATTAGGAAAATAGCCACAAGTTAAGGACAACCTGTATAATTGTGTATGTTTGCGTGTTCATGTTAACCAATTATCTTTGCTTATTTAAATTAAATCAAATCAAGTGAAATGCTGTATCCTTCTTGCTCTTCCTTGAATAATAAACCTGTACAACAGCTCCCTCTTGTGGATCTAATCATACTAACATACATATGTAGATTTTTCCTTAGAAGGAAGAAACAAAAATATTACAAAAGGCTACAGAAGCTTGTTCCTCCTAATGGGATTTTTGTGCAAAATCTAGTTTGATTTTGCAGTCCAACTTACCTTCATCCATTGTAATTGCTGCATAGCAATTTTTCTGGGGCAGAAAACATAGGGATAAAATCAGCAGTGTGGCATGCATTGGTATATAAAAGTTATAAGAGAGTGAAAGGTGTAAAAGTTTGGATTCACTTTCTAAAGGACAACTTGGAGATTAGAGGCAGTAATGGGATACAATGCCAACAGCACTTTTCTTTCCTAAAGTTGAATGGCTTTTAAATTGCTATATTCAAAATGGCAGAGTACTGGCCTCAACTGGCCCAAATATTATTAATGTATGCAAAGGTTTTATGACCCAACTCTTATCTTTATCCATATAATGTATGTGTGCCTCTCCTGATTTAGCAATATATGGGAAATCTGAACAAGGTGAGACATCAGAGAGAGCTGCCCTCTGAGAAAGGTCAAGCAGGAATTAACTTTTAAACAGTCCCAATTTATAGTACTTTTAAATCAGAACTCCTGATTTAAATAAAGTCTTGCAAGCATTTTTAAAAGACAACTGCAAACTACATTATAGAATTTCACCAGAGAGTACAATGTGCTATTTATTCCCACAAAACAAGACAGACAGACAGACACACACACACACACACACACACACACACACACACACACTATTGGTATAGTCCAGGAATGTTTTGGTGCTTACCTTTGCTAGCAGTTTCGTCTACAAAGGTAAGTGAATCTGCGGTGCCACATGATTTAGATTAGTAACCTAGACTAATATAAATCGTGTGTCACAGCTGATTGTCTGAAAACCTGGTTCACCTGAACTAGTAGCATTTTTTTTACTACCAGTTCAGGAGAATGGATAGCAAACCGGTCCAAACGAGTAGTATTTCACCCCTGATATAGTTCCATCTGTCACAATTAAAATATTTTCCTATTAAGCTATTTATAATTTTTATATTGATGCTAAGAGGCCATAAATATGCTGATTCTGCAAAGGAGTGTTGCAGTCAAAAGTCATGTTTCTTGAGTATAATCACGCATACGAGATTTGTGCTACATACGGAAAAAGTTAGAGATGGCTTTCTAAACATACCATAACATTTTATTCTAGAACCACTAGTGGGAGCTAGCCAACAGGAAGTAAGGGTTAGATCAACGTTTAAGTCCACACTCAGCTATACCGACTCAGACATTAAATCAGTAACTTCAAGCCAGTCACTTTCCTTCAGCCCAAGATACCTCGTAGGATTGTTATTGAAATAAAATGGAAAAAAAAATCTGATGTAAAGTTACACTGGATTCTAAGGGAAGGAATTGTGATATAAAATAATTAAGAGAGGGATTGGATCTGAATCTAAAGGCATTAATCAGATAGTCCTTGACTTACAATAGTTCATTTAATGACTGCTCAAAGTTACAATGGCATTGGAAAACGTGACTTAATTACTATTTTTGGCAAGCAAAGTCAATGGTAAAGCCCTTAACAACTGTGTTACTAACTTGACAACTGCAGTGATTCACTTAGCAATGGTGAAGCTATTAGGGCGAATGTCGACTTTCTCTATTTTGGTTAATTGATATTAAAATAATTTAAATTAAGAGTATTAATAATTTTTTACTTTATTATTAGTAGGCATTATTCTGTCAGTTTTGATTAAAACCAAGAGCATAGTATATTAAATAAATTATGAAATAATAAGAATAAAATTATAATCATATTATACAATTATTATTAACTTATTAAATAGTTTAAATAATTAATTAAATTTTATAAAGACAATTCTATCGCTCATGCTATAAAAACACAGAGCGTGAGATACACTTAAACCAAGCCAATCATTTTATAATGGTAAATTGCAAAATGAAATCTATGCTTTATTAACTGCAAAATGTGATGTTGCTTTCAACTTTCAAATGTCTGATTTACTACCTGTTTTTAGTAAGCTGGAACCCTTTCCTGGAACTGCCTGCTGGTGCCCTTAGGCTCCCAGATTTGGATTTGGGAAGTATATTTATCATGACACAATTTGTTTTCTTAGCAGTTCTTATGTGTAATGGGGGGGGGGGGGGGAGCAAGTGTTAAACTTCAATCATGCAAAAAAATCACAGCCTATCCATGGATTAAAATATAAAGCGCCAATGCAGCTTAATTGGATTAAATGTCTGCATTCAAATAGGCTTGCTTGAATTTTAAAGTAATTTATTTCCATTCCTTTGAAAATTCACTTGATTACTAGAGTGTTTACAACTTGTTTACTTTTTTACAACTTGTTACTACGTATTTTTATACATATTTATTTACTACATATTTAAATACTACGTATTTTTTCCAACTAAATGTGGTTCCTGATATCTCAGCTGATGCTAACTATTAAGCCTGTTAAAATCAGCAGTCCCAAACCTTTGCGGTTTGGCAGCCTGGCTGGAAGACTGAGAGGGGAACTGAAGTGTGCAAGCAATGGGCCTGGGCACATGCATACACAACTCCACTCATGTGAGCGGTGGGTCACCACTCACATGCAGGCGTGCCGGTCCACTTCTCATGTGCCCCAGTTCTGAATAGGCCCCCACCCGGTAGTGAGCCATGGCCCAGAGTTTGGGGACCCCTGTATTAAGTCATGATACTGTTGATTTGAAACTGGGGGTTTCCTTTGTAACCACACATGGTGGAATGTGAATGCACATTAGTGCATTCAGAGGGAATGCACTAATCACTCCTTTATATTTATGAACATCTAGAGGCAGATCTTTACTGAGGATTATTGAAGCTCTTATGGGTTTTTTCCCCATCTTTCTTTTTTCTTTTTAATACTGAGCAGAAGCGCTACTTTGCTACTTATTTGCCTGAACCACTTGGATTGTGCTGGAGGCTGCAAATGGTATCATAAGCGTCTGCTGAGAGGCAAGGAAACAAATGAAGCAAAGTATATTGCACCAACTCAATACAAGCTCTTCCCCAAACATAATTAAGTGATACTAATCAAGTAAAGTACAAAAGAGCTTGCACTGTGATTTTATGACTCACATTTTACCATTTTGGCATCATCATTCAGAGCTAGGCAACCTTGTTGTGTCATCATTTCAGAGATATTTCTTTACTTAAGCAGAGAAACAGAATGATCAAAGGGGGTGGGTGGGAAGCAGTGAAAATAGGACTTCAACTTCCTGCTGACTTTCCCATTGAATTTTTTTCTGGGAATCTGGCAGGAAGCATTGGAAATTTACCTCTCTTCCTCCTCCCTATCCTTCCTTTCTCTTTCTTCCCCCTCCCTTCCCAGCTGGCAGATAAATAACTGCCGCTGAGCAGGAAAGGGAGCAAAGGATTGTGAGACTGCCTGGGAAACTGTCATGGAATCACTGAAAATGAAAATCACATGACCATAGTCTCAGCCTAGCTGAAGCAAATAGCACTGAGCAATCATGACCTTTTTCACATTTCGAATCTCCACGGTCACATGATCAAAATTTGGATGCTTTGCAACTGACTCATATGTATGACAGTTGCAGTGTTCTGAGACTACATGATCCCCTTTTATGACCTTCTGACAAGCAAAGTCAATGAAGAAGCCAGATTCACTTAACAACTATATTATTAACTTAACAACTGCAGTGATTCAGTTAACTGTGGCAAGAAAGGTCATAAAGTGGGGCAAAATTCACTTAACAACTGTCTCACTTAGCAATATAAATTTTGGGTTTAATTGTGGTCGTAAGTCGAGAACTACTTGTACTGAAATGTTTATTACTGTATATTTTCATTAAAAGAGCCTTTTTTGCTCTTTCTGCTTTTTACGATAGCAAGCATAAATAGGACAACGAATAAAAATGATTGCCTTTACAAAATAAATTGCACAAATGTTCAAAACAACTAGAACAGAAGTTTGGGGACCCCTGGAGAACTAATCAGACATATAATGGTCTTCTTATCTGAAGGAAATCTGGTTTTAAAATCCAAGGGAAATTTTCTATTGTAACTTGTTCTCCCATTTTCCTTTGGCTTTTACAAATTTCTTGCCAATTTCTTTGTCCCTGTACCAGATAGCATTGTGGCATGGTCTTTTTAATTCTTTTAATCCTTTTTCTGATTTCTTTTTCTGTTTTCTCAGACTCATAGTGGTTTGTTTCCCTCCAGTTGCCATCCTGACTCCATTTTGGGGTATTCTCAAGTTGATCTGAATTTTTAATAATTTGCTTCTTATCCTGCTTTTTTGCTCTTTTCTACCTTTCCCCTCTTCTTACGTTCTAATATTACCAACATATCTAACAAATTTCTGCTAACAAATTTGTGCTTTAAGGATTGTCCTAAACCAGTGATGGCGAACCTATGACACGCGTGTCAGTGCTGACACGCGTAGCCATTTCGGGTGACACGCACATGCTCCCCAAACTTGTTTCAGCGGCAGCTCTCAGCCTGGGCGGCAGCGTCACGCAGGCTGTGGAAGGAGGAGGAGGAGGAGGAGGGAACCAACCAAAGAGAGGCTTTTACCAGGTCTGCGCCCCACAGCCAGGATCATCCTTGCGCCTCAAGCCGCGTTTGTTCCTGCAAAGCCCTTCGGGCAACCCGAGAGTTCCGCTTGACGCCAGAAGGGCTTTGCAGGAAGAAACGCGGCTTGAGGCGCCAGGACGGTCCTGGCTGTGGGGCGCAGACTCGGTAAAAGCTCTCTTTGGTTCCCTCCTCCTCCCCCTCCTTCCACAGCCTGTGTGACGCTGCCGCCCAGGCTGAGAGTTGCCGCTGCCGCTGCTGCACAACTGAGGGAGGGAGAGGGAAAGCAGAGGTAGCCTCAAATTCCACCATTGGGACAGGGGAAAGGGCTTGTCCCTCAAGAGTGGGGGGGGATAGAGGTGGGAAGAAGGGGCCCGGCCTGTCCCCAGCGCCCCCCACAGATGGATTACGGATCGAATGCTTCTCTCTCTGCAGCCTTTTTCTGCAAGTCCCAGCTACTCAGCGGGGCGTCATCATTTCCGGGGGGGTTGCAGTTTTCCAGCTCAGATATCAGGATCCGCCGGGATTAAGTGGGAGAAAACGCCGCTGGCCGAGCGGAACAAACACATCCAAAGGTTAATCTTATTTTACGAAAACACAACTTCCAAAAATCGATCGTGGCCTCCGTCAAGAAGCTCTTCCCCCACCCCCCACCCATTCTGGGGTCTTGGTGTCCCTCGGCTAAGATCCACCCCGGAAAGCAGAACGGGGGCAGCCCTCCTGTAATTCTGGCTGGGTTAAAGAGCAGGGATGGAGGAGCCATATCACACCTTCATTCAAAGGGTGGGGAGGGGGAGGCCCGATAAAGTCCCTCCCTTGGGGTGTCTGAAGTCCCAGCTGAAGCAGCCGAAGGAAAAAGGATAAGCATCCGTCGCTGCCCAATGGCGCTTGGGGTAACCCCGCTGGGCAGAGCCAGTCGCGTCTCATCCTGCAAATGAGGGTTTCCTTTGGGGAGGGCCAGGTGGTTTCAAGCACCCCAAACAGCCAATCTCTCTCTCTTCGTCCCCCTTCCTTTGATCCTGGGGCTGCAGAACTTTCCATGGGCTCAACGGTAATTGAGTAAAATTCTAAGCCACTGCAGTAGCTGCTTTTTGGTTTTATTTTTTTTAATATTTATCAGTCTCTCTTTTAGTTGAAGAGTTGAAGTCCACAAGGCTTAAAGCTGTCAGGTTTGAAGACCCCTGGGTTTTTTTTCCTAAAGGGTTAGGGGTGCAAGGTTCTTGTAACTTGACAGCTTTAAGACTTGCACGCTTCAATGCCAGAGTTTCTGAGCCAACATTTTGGTTGCTAAGCAGGACCGTTGGTAAGTGATACTGATAATAATATCAAGGGCAACATACGAAATCGACTGATGAATAAAGAAGTTACTAAGCAGCTATGTTAAATAATTTGTTTTTGGTTTATTAAATACAGTTATATTGCAATTATATATTTTTGTAGTTTAAACTATAAATTGCGCAAAATTATGTTTTTGTCGAAGTGACACACAACGCGAGTTATGCTCGATTTTTTGCCGATTTTTGACACACCACGCCAAAAAGGTTGCCCATCACTATCCTAAACTATTATATGATTTCTTTATTCCTGTAAGTTCTAACATTTCTCCGATTCACATTACTGTACTGTCAAATGTTTCCTCTTTAAAAACACAGAAACATAGAAAACTGATGGCAAAAAAGTCCATTCAGTCTCTCCTTTGAGTGTTCAGTTTGTGTTTTTTTTCTTTTTAATTATTTATTATATTGTTATTGTTCTTATTATTATGGTTTGTCGCACAGTCAGGAAATGTTTCAGGCTGGATTTGGCCTTTTTGTCTGCCTCTTGTGCCTTTCCCAAAGATCTAGGATAGGTAGATGTGGATGTGTTAGAGCGTTAGAGGTATTGTCACAGGATGTAAGCTATTAGAATAGAATATAAAATGGAATATACTTTATTGGCCAAATGTGATTGAATACACAAGGAAGTTGAGTCTGGTGCATAAACTCTCAGTGTACATACAAACAACAAAATAATATATTCATAAGATACTAATAGAAGAAGGTAGCAGAAAAGATGAGAAGCATAATATTACATATTATTACATATTACAGCCCTATTACATGTGTAAATACCCTTAGGCATAAGACAGTGCTGTGGTGATTAAGTGTTCAGGAGAGTGATGTGATGAGGGGGGGAAATGTCCCTGTGCCTAGTTGTTTCAGCATGCCATGCCCTATAACAGTGTTAGATAGAGAAACCAGTTATTTAATAAGATGTAACACATTACATGCCTAGTGAAGCCAATGAGCCCATTAGGGTGTAACTATGAGTCATGGGACAGAACTTCAAAAATAATGGGATGTTGTTTGTTTCTAAGAATTACTTTCTTTTTCTTCCCTAAAACTCGTCTTGCCCCCAAATAACATTACCTAGCTTACCTGTTCTTTTTGGCCTTCTGAATGTTCTATGGATTTTTGTTGTAGGGTAGTTGTCTAATTTGGCACAATGTAGCTGTCTTTTTTTCCCATTCTGGAAAGATGTATTAGAGGCTTTAACTTGTCACCACAAAATCTCCTACAATTCCCTCCTTTGAAGTTTGACATATTTTATTATTTTAAGTTTCATCGTCCCTCAAAGATGTTCATGTTACGCAAGATGTTAATTGCAGGTCCAATCATTATGCTACTTAATCTGACCAATGATTCAACTTAAACTCCAATGCATAAAATGACAGATTGCACCATCAGCAACGCTGTAGTAGTCACAAGAGGCTGAACCAGGACATAAGCAACAATTCCAAACATAGTTAGCGAACCAATTTTCAAACACTGCTTAACCATGTGAATATGGAAGAAAACCAGATATTTGAAGCTCTATCTATTACTGCGTCAAAAGCATGTGCCAGTTCATATGACTCTGAACATAGGTATGGATCTTGGAGAATGCCTAGATTTGGTAGACCAACCCAAAGAGGCCAAACTGGATGACAGTGCCCAATAAACTGAAACGTTTTATCAGGAAAAGGAAAAGTGTGTGGCACATTAAAACATTGTGGAATTGAAAGTTACTATGCAAAAACATGAACTTTATGAACTCTTTATCATTCTCAGATGCCTAACTGGAAGAAATAAGTCAACATAGAATAATATACGTATATATAAGTTGAACATGTCTAAACTATGTGTATTTTGCCATAAATATATTCTATATAGCATTTCAGTTTATTATATTGTCAGTATCATTGTACTCATTTTTCTTTCTATCTTCAGATGATCTAGAAAAGAATTTAATAAATATCTTAAAAAATTAATAATACTGCATCTTTAAGTAATTGAGCTATTTACTGTTAGGTTTCAGGGTGATTTTTTTTAACTTGTTTCAACTCCCCCCCCTTCCCCTTTCATTAAAAGAAATATGCAGCAGTAAAATCTCAACAGCTATTTAACAATATATGCAAATGTTCTAAATAGCTTTGAAGCAGACAAGAAGAAAGAGTAGTTCTCCAAATAAGCTTGGATGCATACAAAGTCTTTTCCATAATGAATGTGGCCAGATTTTAACAAAGGCCATGCATAATAAAAATGTAAATGAGTTTGCTTTACTAAAAGTATAACTTTAAAGTCTTTTGTTGTAATGCTGTTCTGAAACTTTCCTACGAGGTTATCACTGCTTGCATGGAGATTTACCCAAAACTTTCAATGGCATTTAAAAAAAAGAAACTCAAAACCCAATAGCCTATGTGTGATGTGCATGCAAAACTGCTCTAAAGCTGAGAATATGAATTGGCTATGGGTGGCTTCAGCACGAAGCAAAAAGCCAACTATATTGCCGTAAGACTGCCTGACGGACTTCATGTGGCTCCCAGCCTAGAAATTTCTCCAATTTTGACATGTGATGTACTCGTCACTGCAATGGCAGCCCTGTCACTGAGAAATGGCACAAAAGACAACAAGGCACCCCCTCCCTCTCCTTAGCCCTGCACATTGCAGCCCCCTGGAGCTGTCTGCCCATGGTTTCCCTGGCCTGCCTAGTTACAGACAGCCCTTCTAAAATGAGAGATAAGGGTGGGTGGACTGGATAGGCCCCAGCTGCCTTTGGGATGCAGCTTCCACAATAAATTGGCCTGAATGATGAGGGCAAACAAACAGTATGATATGTATTATGCCTGTCAATTATACATCCCCACATGTTTCCATCTTTGTATGAGCGGGACCAAAGATTTTCTTCGGCAAGTTCTATTTCGTCTCCTAGATTTTCCTTCCATTCATATTATAACTTACATGACAGGATTCAGAAATTTTTTATGATAGCGGCATTGTATAACCATTGTGTGTCCATCCCCCACTCATCCCAGCATCAGATTTACATTTTGTTGTCCTTTTATGCCTCTTGCTTTAGAAATAGATGGCTTCTTAATCTTTCAGCTTCAACGTGAAGGGTACGTTGATGTGGAGTGGCATCGGCAACAGATGCGAGAGTTGAGAGAGCAAATAGGTAGCCTGATTGAAAAAAACTCACAGCTTCAAGAAATTGTGAAACTGGGAGCGAGAGAACAGACTTACTTAGGTAAATTTTACTTGTAAATCAAATAAAGCATATGCGGAGAAAGAGAAGTAGTGAGAAAACTAAATGGCAGATTAGTGTCTAACCAGCAATTGTTCATTTCTTTCCAATTTGCTCTGTAATTTGAGTTGGTCTTGAACTTTGATATGCTTAGTGGAATTAATTTATATTAAATATATGCTTATTTTCTGGTTTTTATTCTGGTAAAAAGATATTTTATCTATGAATGTCAAAATGTTGACTATTAATAGATTAATAATTATTTTTACTTCTAATAAGACAACAGTATCCACTCCTAAATAATAAATGAAGAAATTTAGGAAAATGTCTATTACATATCACAATAGGTTTTCTTTTCCTTGCTGCACATTGGAAAGTGGAAAATTAGAAATTTGCAATCATAAATCATTTCTATGTCCTAGAAATTAAGAGTTTTAGAGCAATTAAGTTCATATCCAAACCAGATTTCAAAACATACAAATAATAACAAAGAGCAATGATGCACATGTAGCAAAAACAAAATACAAAAATATACTATTGGATGAGAATATAAATTAGTAGAAAGCCAACATTTTTGCAGTTTTATCATCTCTGATGACTTGCCCATATCTCTGGCAATATTTAGAACCACCTGCTAAAGCATTTTGTATCAGCTGTGACTAGCAGCACGAATGAATATTAATGAAAAGCAAAGGGTGCTCAGACACACTTGGCTCTTGAACTTATTTCTTAATCTCCCTCTCTCTGACCAGCCAGCTAAACAGCAGGAAGAATTCTGTGAAGGTCAAGGGCAGTTGTGAAGGTCACCAGTCTGCTCCTGCCTTCATCTACCGTGCACCCGGCTGACCTGCAGTGCACAATATGAATCTATTCAAATAGCCATGTAATTTCATGGTGTGCTTTATCCCTGCCTTACCCTTATTTCTTTCAGAGAGCGAACTAAAACTTTTGCAGAACAAAATGGAAAAAGAAGCGAAGTTAACGGAAAAGGTACTGTATCCTTTACTTATTTATGTCTATAATTAATTGATTAACTTGTACAATAGATGCAGGAGTCTAGGAATTCACAATATTTAAAAAATGATTCCTACTATTCTATTGTTCCGAGCTTGTTAACTTTTATACATTGTTTTCAAAATATAGGATTTCTGTGGAAAACTTGCATCCTGAAGTTAATCCGGATTAGATGCAGGATGGAAAAGCAAAATGAAGTACCATATAATATAAATGGAAAGTAATATGATGTTCCTGATTTGCCAAGTTTGCTGCTATTCCATATACTAGGAATTTCATATGGTTGAAATTTTGGAAACAGAATGGAATCATTGATAAAAATAACAATAATAATTTATTATTTATAATTATAAATATGATGTATATACTAGGAGGGTTCCACAATTCTTGATATATGATGTGGTACCAGTCCACGGCCCATTGAGAACTGGGCTGCCCAAGTGGTACATGAGTGCAGGAACCTCCATTTGCACAAACAACAGATGGCAAAACCATCCCTTCCCTGCTACTGCCAATCTGCAGAACTGGAAAGGTTGGGGATTGCTGCATTAGAGGAATTTTCTAAGTAGTCAAGAGTAGAGAAGCTAGTAAATAAAATTAAACATACACTTTTTAAAATTTCCAGGTTGGTAATGGGTGAAAGGATATAAAGGACTTTTCTTTGTTGCTTTAGATCAAATATGTCCAAACCAGGGCCTATGGGCCACATGCGGCCCTGGACAGTTAGTAGTGCAGCCCCACAAGATCATAAACTTTAATATTATTATGAGATGATATATACATTAACTATACATTATATATATTAACTATTTTATATATAGCCCAAGACAATTCCTCTTCAATCCAGGCAAGTCAAAAGGCTGGACCCCCATGCTTTTCACCTTGGACATTGTGGTATTTCTGAAAGTGGGATTGAATTAAATGGCAGGAAAATGTTTTGATGATAGTAAAGGGAGGAAAGTCATCCCTGTTGGATTTGTGGAATCTAACAATCATTCTGTTGAGGGAAGCTTTGATTAAACCCTTAACGTTTATTTTGGTAATTTCACTGCTGAACAAATAAAAAAGTCAGAGATATTTTAAGCCTCATCTTTCAAACCAGTACTTAAGAAGAATTCAGGTTTAGAATTATATATGAGGACAAGGAAGGGAAATGAATAAGGAAATTCATATTTACTGTATTTTTCGGAGTATACAGTAAGACACACCTTTTTTCTTCAAAAAAGAGGCTGAAAATCTGGGTATGTCTTATATATCGAATACAGCATTTTTGGCCTCCCGAAGCCCCACCTCCTTCACAAAAATGGCCGTACATACCCTAATGGGGGCTTTCAGAGAGCTGGGGGCTGGGAAGGGCAGAAATTAACAAATAACGGGCCGTTTTTTCCCCCAGCCCCCAGCAGCACTCTATAAGCCTCCATACGACTATGCATGCAATTTTTTTGACAAAAAACAGGCCCTTTTTTGCGAAAACAGGCTGTTTTTGGCTCATTTTTGGCCCCTTCACACACACACCAGGATCACTCTGCAAGCTCCCCCAAGGCTATTCATGTCCTTTTTTGTTTTGTTTTTTTGGGTGGGGGGGGGGGAAATGGGCCCATTTTTGGGAGGTTTGCCGATTGCAAAAACTTTTTTTTTCCTTTTGGAAAGCTCTTTAACTGATTGATGAGAATTACATTGATCAAGTGCTGTGCCAGCAGAAAGGAAGTCTTAGGTGCTGCAGATTGTCAGCGATTTCCTTCTCCAGCACATGGATAAATACACCTGAAAACATCTCCCTATCTCTCTCTCTCTTTCTCTCTCTCTATCCCTCTACCTACCTACCTACCTATACTTTCTCCCCCCCACCTACCTACTGTATTTCTCTATCTCTCTATCTATTTCTCTCTCTCTCTCTCTCTCTCTCTCCCTCCCTCCCTCCCTCCCTCCCTTTATCTACCCAGCTACCTACCTAACTACTCTCTCTCCCTACCTACTGTATTTCTCTCTATCCCTCTGTCTACCTACTTTTTTTTAATTTGCCTCTTCAAAACCTTGGTGCATCTTATACTCCAGTGTGTCTTATACTCCAAAAAATAAGGTATGTTCTTTAATGTCTGAGGTAAGAATTTGTTCACATTAATGTTTTCTTGAACCTTGGTTGCCTGTAAATGTCCTGGACAGAAATGTGTCTGTTTGTTAAAAAAAAAAAAAAAGGAGCTCTATTAAAACTAAAATGTGGCTTCTCCCAAAATGTTCAGAAAGAGAGATTGTGTCATTCAGATTGTTATCATTCAGATCAATTTATATGTAATATAGAGCTGGATAAATTCAAACAGCCAAAACGCTTATAAGATTTAACAATAGCAATTTCCATTGGAACTAAGTAATCTGAGGCAGTAGAGCAGGGGTGTCAAACTTGCAGTGTCACGGTGGTGTCATGTAACATATCAGGACATTTTCCCCCTTCATTAAAGCAGGCATGGGTATGGCCAGTGTGTGATGCATCTGGCCCATGGGCTGCAAGTTTGACCTGCAGTAGAAAATCACTTTTATCTGGTAATGATGGGCTAGTTCTGACTAATAGCAAGTACTGTTCTACTCCATGCCAATACTTCTGAACTAAAGAGCTGGGGAATTTAAAAAGTTAATAGTCCAAGTTTCCTTTAATTGTTAAATTTAATATAATTTTTCAATGCACATATTTCCAGACAACTTCCAAACGATCTACTGTGTTTTCCCCAAAGTAGGACATGTCCTGATAATAAGCCCTATCTGGCTTTTCAGGACCTGTGCTAAAATAAGCCCCTCCAAACTACTTAAACGCATGTGCCTGCCATTTCCACTTATTGCTTTACACGCAAAAACTGAAATGAGGCAAGACTGGAGGGGAGAAGGGGGGACATGCCCCATGCACCCCACATGCCCTTACCGTACCTGCTGGTACAGCTGATGGCCGGGCAAAAAGAGTCCCCGTTGCAAAAACAGAGAGAGCCCAGCACCGCGCCTCACACCCCATTCCTTTCCTGGCAAAAAGGGCCTGCTGCAAAAAGAGTGGCTGGCCAGCAACGTGCCACATGCCGTATTCCCTCCCTGGCAAAGGAATAAGCCCTGTGTCCCATTTCTTCCCGAGCAAAGCAACGCACCTCACACCCCATTCCTTCCCTGGCAAAAAGAGCCCACCGCAAGAAGAGCAGCAGGTCACCAAAGCGCCTCGCTCCCCCTTCCTTCCCTGGCAAAGCAATGCCCCTCATGCCCCATTCCTTCCCATGCACAAAGGGCCCATTGCAAAAAGAGCGGCAGGCTAGCAATGTGCCTTGTTCCTTCCCTTGCAAAACAACGCGCCTCATGCCCTATTCTTTTCCATGCAAAAAGAGCCCGCCGCAAGAAGAGCAGCAGGCCAGCATGTGTTCCATTCCTTCCCATGCAAAAAGAACACATCCCACCCTGCCCCAAAGGCAACAGCATCCTGGCTGCTTCTCTTCCCCACCATCTCTTTAGCGAGATGGGTGACAGGTGGGATGGACAAGAAGCAAGGTATGCATCCTAGCAGTTCCTGAGACTTGCAGCTCTGTCGCATTCCTCGCCGTTTTGTCCAGGGAAGCACCTTGTAAAAAAAAACTCAGGCAGGGTGGGAGGTGTTGAGACGCGCATCTTACCAGACCCTGTCGGTTCCATCGCGTCTCTAGGTCAGTCTGTGCAGGGAAACACCTTGCACGGTAAAGAAAACTTTTCACGAGTTCAAGAAGTTAATTGCTTGCACTTGCAAAAAGTTTTTCTTTACTGTGCAAGATGTTTCCCTGCATAGACTAGCCAAGAGATGCGATTGAGCTGCCAGTGTCCAATGAGACTCACAGCCTGGCCTACCTCATCCCCCATCCCACCTGCTATCCCCAAATTGTTTCTCACTGTGAGACGTGCCTCTTACCGGAGACTGGCAGCTCCATCGCATTCCTTGCTGTTTTGTCCAGGGAAGCACCTTATATATAAAAAACCCTCACAAGTTCAATCAAACTTCATCGCATTCCTCACCATTGTGTCCAGGAAAGCACCTTGTAAAAACTTCTCCTTGGACGTTTAAAAAGTTTGATTGAGGGGGGGCGTTGCTTGATGCCGCAACGACACGACATGCAATCCTGGGGCTCCAGGATTGCTGTTGATATCTCTGTTCCTAAACTATTCTGAAGGAACAGTGATAGAAAAGAGCATGTCCTGCTGATCTCAGGATCGCAAAGCCCCTGATTGATCCAAGAGAAAGCTCTTTTTGCCAGCTACAAGATAAGCAGCCAAAATGGCTGCAGAAGGTTGGGACAAGCCTCTGAAACAGAAGCAGTACAGGAGTTGTGTCGAAATGGTGAGGAAAAAAAATATTATTAAAGAATGGAAAACCCAAAGAATTGGAATTTAAAATAAAATTGAAGACAGAAGAAAATAAATGGCGAATTAACCGTGGTTTAAGACTATCATGTTATGTTTTCTACCTTAAGGTTGTTTGCTTTCTATGGATGGACTTTTTACAAATGCCTCTTACTTTTAAACTGGACTGGTCTCTTTTTTTCCTTCTTCCTCTATACTTTTTCCATTTTTTGTATTCATGGATTAAAAGCTTCTTCTCTCATAAGCCTTGGAAGGAGCGTAATTTTTAAACATTTTTTACCTCTTTCAGAACTTGGTGTTTACAGAGAAAGGCAGAAACAGATGGAAAAGAGGTAACACTGCCATCTAGTGGCTAGAGGCTTGGCAATATCTGATAAAGCTATAAGCTTTGTTTACTGAAAGGCTCAGTGGAAAACGTTTTGTTTATACAGGTGTTCCTTTGAAGGAAAGAGAAAGCTTTGATTTGAAAAACTCCACTGAATTTGTTTGACCTAAAAATTCTCAGATGTTTTGGCAGTGTTTATAACCTGGAAAATGGCACAACGTGAAGAAGAAAAGGCACTAACTTTGCAAAGAATTTTCTTAGAAATTCAAAAAGTTTTAATAATTACAGAGAGAATTGAAAAGAGACTTGAAATTATAGATCAAAATACAGACAGTACAGGGGCAGTGATGAAGTTTGAGGACAGAGCTGCAAAAATAATAGAGACATATGAAAGTGATAAGAAAATTGTTGATACTGACAGCAAACTGAGAGTGGAGGGAAATGCCAAGTGTGAAATACGGAAAGGAGAAATCGATGAACTGGAACTTTATTTCAGATGTCAGAAAACAGATGAAGAAAGGAGAGAAAATTTGGCAGAAATAATGAGAGTAATCTCGGCAGAAGCACTAATGATAACAAAAGTTAAGCTGATAAAAAGAGCAGATAGAGGGTTTCGAATTCCTATATGACATGCAATGAACAACAAGTTCTTAAGAGAAATTCACATAAGACTTATCAAGAAAACACTTAGAATACAGACTTTACAAATGGCAAGAGATATTGGACTACACTATCTCTGGAAGGATACAGAATGATGAAATGAAATGTCACAATAAATTTTAGTTAAGTGTAGTTAAATTTTGAGTGCTATGTACAAAGTAATAATAGCTATAGTCAAATACATGATTAATAATGATAACAAAGCATTTATATATACTAGATAGATAATATGAAATTTTATACACTACTGTAAATGAGGGTTATGGAGATCATGCTGAAAAGCCTTTTTATAAAAGATAAACAATTTTATATAGAATAGAATATAAAGATGTAATATCATTGGATGATTTCAGGATGATGTAATAAAATGTCATAATATAAATTTACTTTAAATTTAATATGCCTTATGTTGAAAGAATGTAATAATAGCTAGCTTAATGGATGTTTATTAATTATATCAATTTGTATACAAGTGTATTAGAATTATGATCCCATTCCTAATAATGGGAAAAACATGAAATTGAAAATTATTATAGAATGTTATTAATGCTAAAATAATAGAATGATGTCACAATAAATTTTAGTTAAATATTGTTACATTTTGAGTGCTATGTACAACGTAATAATAGTTATAGTCAAATAAATAATAATGATAACAAAGCATTTATATATACTAGATTGATAATATGAAATCTTTTACAAACTGTAAGTGGGGATCATGGAGATGATGTTGAAAAGCCTTTTTATAAAAGATAAAGAATTCTATGTAGAATAGAATTTAAAGATGTAATATTGGATGATTTCAGGATGATGTAATAAAATGTCATAATATAAATTTACTTAAATTTAATATGCCTTACGTTGAAAGGATGTAATAATAGCTAGGCTTAATGGATGTTTAATTATAACAATTTGTATACATGTACATTAGATTGAGGATACTAATAATGGGGGGGGGACATGGAATTGAAAATTATTAGAGAATATTATCAATGCTAAAATTATAGAATGACTTAGAATAGGAGGAAACATAATAACAATGTGTACAAAAATATCTTGATTGTCAATATGTGAATTTTGATAAAATTCAAGTGATGACTATGGAAAGGACACCTTGTAACCAATTGACACACTATGTGTAATTGAAGAGGCTTTTATGTTATATGTGTTGTGTGTTTGTGTTTGTCTGAAAATTAAAAAAAAAATTTTTTTAAAAAGTTTGATTGAACTCACGAGAAGGGTTTTTATACGTGTATTCCTGGACACAATGGTGAGGAACACGATGGAGCTGGAAAGGTAAGATGCATGTCTCGCTTCTCACCCACCCCACCTGCCAGAAAATAATAAGCTCCCCCCCCCCAATAATAAGGCCAAGGCCATATTTCAGGGATCAAAAGACCCTGTCTTATTTTCGGGGAAACCTCTAAAGCTTCATAATTTTTTTTTTAATAGTTAACAAATAGTTTTGACTTACTGAAGGCGGAACTTGACAGAGAGAAAGAAAAACTGCAAGCAAAGATTCAGGTAAGATTATTTTCAAAAGAATTAAACTGTTAAAATATTTTTGGTTTTCAGTCTACCTCTACTAAGCCTAGAAAACAATCGGGCCACCAGTTTCAGCCAACGGGACAGGCTCTCGGCCAAACAGGCGCATGCAGGGATTCAAGCTGCCTTGGGGCAGGACATTGCCTTTGCCACCCCCGTCGCCGGTCCTGTGCTACGGGCTAAACTGAGCTCAGAGGCTTTTTGGGCCCCGGGAAGGGCTGGCAGGAGAGGCCGGAGGGGAGGACAGGCCCGCCCACCCATTCCTTCCGTCCCGAGGAATTCCACTCGGGACGGAGCACAGTTCGATGTAGCTTAAGCCTCTGTTTAAAATTCCATTTAAAGGGCAACTTCTTAATCTGTGTTTAAGTAAGTAAGAAAGAAAGAAAAAAGGGAGGGAGGGAGGGAGGGAAAGAAAGAAGAAAAGAGAGGGAGGAATGGAAAGAAAGAAGAAAAGGGAGGGGGGAATGGAAAGAAAAAAAGAAAGGGATGGGGAATGGAAGAAAGAGAGAGAGAGAGAGAGAGAGAGAGAGAGAGAGAAAACTGGGTGGGTGGGGGGAACGGAATGTAAAAAAAGTAAACTTAATAAAGTGAAACTCATATAAACCACAAACTGCTGCTATCAGCAGGCAGGGAGGTTGTTTTATCCTGGAAAATCCCAGCCTGGCTGAGGATCTCCCAAACCAAGATTCGCAAATTAATCACTATGCTTTAATTATGTTCAATTTGTAATAATGAAAATACATCCTGCAGATCAGATATTCTCCAGTGTGCTACTTGGAGAGTCCAAGCGTGGGTTAACACAGTGTATCTGCCCTAGGACTGAGTGAGTTTTTTCTCTTGCCCTCGCCTCCCTTTGCCTCCATTATTCAGTTTAAAAAACTCAGTCCGCCCGTTTGGACTGTTCTGGAGAGCACTCCAGCCCTGGGGCAGATAACTGGACTCCGCATACTGTTTAAAATAGTCTAAATTAGTTTAAATTAGTTTTTGCCTTAAGTTTTTTCATTCAAGTGTCCTACAAGGATCGGAAGATCGGTTTACAGCTAATTTGAGTGCTGAGAGGGCTCCAGGCTATTTCTTCGCCCGCTGGTCGCACGTGGAGCAGGGAACGAGAGTCACTTGTCTGGCAGTGGCCGGCGAGCAAGGGGACAGTGGGAGGCTTCCCGCCCCACGTTGAGTCCCATCGGGCCGTTGCAGAGCTCGCACAGTGCGCCTGAGCATTCCGATAAGGGCAGCGGTGCTCTCCTTGCCTGTAGAGACGGCGGCCATTATTGTAGTTCATATGCTTGGCTGCCATTTTTAGGAACCTCATGGACGGAGGAGGCATTTGTGCGCCTTCAGAGCGAGGAAGAAGACCATTCTCAGCCCCTCAGTTACAGTCCACCACTGAGGAACGCGGGCCTTGTCCAGGGCGCCAGCCAGGCCTGCTTTCCTGTTCCCCACCACTCGGAGCTTCTGAGAGCAGCAGGAGGAGGGAATCTGACTCTCGGGCGGCCCTCTCCTCCCCATTTGGTCTGCGGACGCACTTTAGCCAGCTGGCTAGGTGCCCAGTGCCCAGCTGCTCCGCCAAACGCAGCAAGCTAAACCCTCCATCCAAGGGAAGTAAAGGAGGGAAGGGTGCCAGTAAGAAGGCCTCCCTGGGGACGTCTGGGGCTGGTGATAGTGCCAGGGAGGGCTCCTGACCAGCAGGGGCCGTTGTGGCCAAGGCTCCACAACCACAAAGGTCTCCGGTGCCTGTGGGCCATGAGTTGGGCTCGCCCCTGTGGCATGGGGAAGTACAGGACTCCCACTCCTTCCAAGGCAGAAGATCCCTTCCCTGATAGAGGAAAGGTCTGGGGGTGCAGGGGAGAGGCCCAACTCAGGGAGGCACAGGAGCGGGTCTGGTCTATCTAGGCCAAGACCTAGGGAGGACAAAAATCCGGCATTATCAGCGAAGATGAGGAAGGTCATCTTCATTGCCATATCCCAAGGGATCGCTGAGGGCATTAAACACAGAGAGACGGGGACATCTGGGCCCCCCAAGTCTAAGTTGGCCTCAGGTTCCACTCAGGTTTGGGCTCCGGCCTCTCTGGGCACTTCAGTTGCCATGGAGGAGTCAGTTTGGGAGGAAGAGGAGGAGGCTGGAAGTTTTGAGCTGTCGGAGGTTGAGGATTTACCTCCTGACAAGCCAGCCTTTACCAGCTTGTTCAAGCCATCATTGTTTAAATCTATTTTACATAAGGCCAAGGCAGCTACCGACTTGGGTTCTACACCTAAGGGGACAGCTGCTGCATCCTCTTCAACCAAGGATCCCAAAGAGGGTCTGTTCAAAGAGACCGCCCCCACTCAGGAGTTAATTCCAATTCCAGATCTATTCCTGGACGTGGTCCAGAGGCAGTAGGTTCAGCCTGGTACCTTGACCAATCCTAGCGGAGGGGATAAATCCCTTTATTCCGTGGAGAGTAAGATGGAAGATGTGCTGAAACTGCTCGAGGTGGATGCTCTGGTGGTTTCCTTAAAATCAAGCTCGAACCTGCCAGCAGACAGAGCGAGGGTCTCAAGGCGGAGGATAAATGATCTGAGAAGGCTTGCCATAAGGTGTACCAGGCAGCCGCCTAGGCTATCAGAGCATAGACCTCGGCCTCTTTCTTCATCAGGGTGTCCCTTCTTTGGCTCAGGCAGCTGAGGGCTAGGCCTCCCACCAGGGGATCCCAGTGGAAACATGACCTCAGCAAGATTATTACGGCTGTGGAATACTCAGCGGATGCCTCGTTGAACGCCGCCGAGTTTGCTTTTAGAGCGTTGGCTTCCAAAGTTATTTCGCGTTGGCTGCTGTGGCTTCATCACTGGCCAGCTAACATGAAGGCCAATGGAAGCTAGCTTCCGCCCCGTTTAAAGGGGGGGCAGCTCTTTGGGGATGCCCTGGACAAGTTTGTTATCGAAATGAAGGACAAACGTAAGATTCTCCCAGCCACCTTGAAGAAGAACGAGCGCAAGGGCTCTGGTTCCTTCTGGAAGCAGTCCTTTCAGGCTCAGGATGCTAACCAGCCGTCCACTACTTCCGCCTATCAGAGATCCTACTCCCAGGGTGGGGATAGTAGTCAGGACAGGGGTTCCTTTGGGTCACGCGGCAGACAACAACAGCAGCATTCCTTTTGGAAGCCGTACCCAGGTAGGAACAATTCCCGCCAGTTCTGTAAGGGCAAGTGACCATCACAGGGGTCCTCCCATAGGGGTTGGCTACAGTTATACAACGACGTATGGGAGAAGAACACCATAGACTCTTGGGTACTCAACACGATCAGGAGGGGCCTGGTGTTAGAGTTCCTGTCCTTTCCACAAAGGACGTTCATTCGGTGCCCGACTCCAAAGAGTACCTTGAAGAGGTCCCTTATGTAGGCGGAAATTGCCCACCTCCTCCAGATCAGGGTCTTAGAACCCGTGCCCTGGGAACAGGAAAGACAGGGATTCTATTCCATACTGTTCTTAGTTCCCAAGAACTCTGGGGGGTGGAGGGCCATCTTGGATCTGAAACGCCTAAATCAACATCTGGCATACAAAAAGTTCAAGATGCAGTCACTCCACTCCATTCTGGACTGCGTCAGGTGGGGAGATCTTCTTACATCAATAGATCTAAAGGAGGCCTACCTGCATGTACCAATCCATGCAGCACACAGATGGTTCCTGAGGTTCTATGACGGGAGGCACTACCAGTTCCGGGCTCTGCTGTTCGGCCTCTCATCTGTGCCCAGGACCTTCACAAAGATCCTAGCAGTGGTGGCGGCCCATCTCAGTAACCACCCGATTCGTCTAGAATACTACCTGGATGACATCATAATTCCGCAAGCCAGAATCAAGCCAGGTGAGATGTCCAGCTGACCATTCGCACGTTGCGTCTGCATGGCTTCTTGGTGAATTTGGAGAAAAGCCAGTTGGAGCCGACCACGCACATCCAACATCTAGGCGCGATCAAAGACTCTCTCACCTGTCAGGTATTTCTCTCTCCAGACCACATGCAGAACCTCAGGCGCAGAGTGCAGCAGTGTCGGAGATCCAGGTCAGTGCCGATCGTCACACTATCACATGACAGCGGGATCATGATCTCTTGGTTGAAGGTGGTTCCCCCGGGGCACGTCTCCATGCCAGGGAGCTACAATGGTTTCTCCTGCCGATGCAGAGGGCCAAGACCAGCAACTCGTCGAGACGAGTGAGGGCCCCCCCAAGGTCCTCCAGTCTCTTGCCTGGTGGAAGATGGCGGCGGTTGAGAAGGGGTGCCTCTTCAAGGAACCCGAGCAGATTGTGGTGACTTCAGCTGCCTGCCTTCTCGGGTGGGGGGGCTTACTGTCAGGGCCAACTCACACAAGGACTGTGGACCCAGAGGGAGGCCTCCCAGAGCATAAACTGGTTGGAGCTGAGTGCTGCCCGCCTCGCCCTAAGGCGATTCTCAAGCCTGGTTGTGGGGCACCATGTACTGTTGCTGACAGACAACATGGCCACGAAGGCACACATAAACAGGCAGGGTGGCACCACTTCATAAAGCTCATGGCAGAAACAGAATGCCACCTGCATCCATCAAAGCAGACCACATCTCGGGGTCCAGCAATCAGGAGGCGGATTGGTTGAGCCGGCAGCAGATCGACCATCCGAATGGCAACTGCCAAGGTGGCGCAGTGGTTAAAAGCAGCACTGCAGGCTACTGCTAGATCAGCAGGTCAGCGGTTCAAATCTCACCGGCTCAGGGTTGACTCAGCCTTCCATCCTTCCGAGGTGGGTAAAATGAGGACCCAGATTGTTGGGGGCAATATGCTGACTCTCTGTAAACCGCTTAGAGAGGCCTGAAAGGCCTATGAAGCGGTATATAAGTCTACTGCTATTGCTATTGCTATCTGGACCTGTTCCAACAGATTGTGAGGAGATTCGGCCAACCGCAAGTAGACCTTTTTGCCACACATGCCAACACACATCTGCCATGGTTCCTTTCCCGATACCGTTCTCAGTGGGAGGAGGAGACAGATGCATTGAGGTTTAAATGGCCCCCAGGACTATTGTACACATTCCCTCCTCTACCTCTCATTCTGCACATGGTGTCCAAGCTACTTGCAGAAGATGCGGAGATCCTCCTGGTCTCCTCCCATTGGCCCAGGAGGTCCTGGTATGCAGATCTAGTAGGTCTCTCAGTGCAGAGACCGTGAAGGATTCCTCAGGAGCAGATATCCCTCTGCCAGGGGGCAGTTCGCCATCCGGATCCTCAGTGGCTGCAACTAGCTGTCTGGCACTTGAGGGGGAGCTCCTGAGGAAGCAGAAGATCTCAGACAAGGTCATTCAAACTATCCAGGCGTCCAGGAGGCCTTCGACCACCAGGATATACGAGGAGATCTGGGTTGCATTTTCTTCCTGGTGCCAGAAACAGGACATAAGGGATGTGTCTGTTTCGGTTCCCCAGTTGCTGAACTTTCTGCAGGAGGGTTTGGACAGGGGATTGGCCCCCAGCACCCTCCGGTGTCAGGTCGCGGCCCTGTCTACCATCCTCATCAAAGGGTCCTCCCGTCCCTTGAGCCAACACGCACAGGTCAAGAGTTTCCTGAAGGGAGCGACGAACATCAGTCCCGTGCGGTTCACCGGTACGCATCCTGGGACCTGCCACTGGTTCTTCGAGCCTTGACGGTGGTGCCGTTCGAGCCGCTTCGACAAGCAAGTCTTCACCATCTGACTCTCAAGATGGCATTTCTCGTGGCCATCACGTCTGCACGACGGGTGTCCGAGTTAGCGTCTCTCTCCGTCAGGTCAGATCTATGCATCAAACTTGCTTATGAACATCAGGGCAGGTGAGCTCCTAGCCAGGTGATTGCCCATTTGACAAGGAGCGCTGCCACTTCTGCGGCTTGGGTGACCCAGACATCTATTCTCGACATTTGCAGAATGGCCACGTGGGCTTCTCCCACTGTATTTATCAGGAACTATAAAATTGACGCCTTTGCCTCAGCCGAAGCCTCTTTGGGGCGAAGAATTCTACAGAAGGTCACAGAGGCTTTGGAGATTCAGGTCTCTCCCCACCCAGGGACACTATAGTTTGGGCATGTCCCACGCTTGGACTCTCCAAGCAGCGCACTAGAGAAAGACCGTTGGCTTACCTGAACAGTCGTTCTCAGTGTGCTGCGAGGAGAGTCCAATCCCACCACGGGTCCTCGCGGATGCGAGGGAAATGACTGGATGTGACTGTTGAACGGGCTTCCTGCGCGGTGGTTCTTTGTTTTTTAAACTGAATAATGGAGGCAAAGGGAGGCGTGGCCAAGAGAAAAAACTCAGTCCTAGGGCAGATAGACTGTGTTAACCCACGCTTGGACTCTCCTCGCAGCGAAGAGCCAAGGTGGCGCAGTGGTTAAATGCAGCACTGCAGGCTACTGCTAGATCAGCAGTTCAGCGGTTCAAATCTCACCGGCTCAGGGTTGACTCAGCCTTCCATCCTTCCGAGGTGGGTAAAATGAGGACCCAGATTGTTGGGGGCAATATGCTGACTCTCTGTAAACCGCTTAGAGAGGGCTGAAAGCCCTATGAAGCGGTATATAAGTCTACTGCTATTGCTATTGCTATTGCCCTGAGAATGACCGTTCAGGTAAGCCAATGGTCTTTTATATTACAGTTCATAACAGTAGCAAAATTACAGTTTTGAAGTAACAACAAAAATAATTTTATGGTTGGGGTTACCACAACCTGAGGAAATGTATTAAAGGGTTGCGGCATTGGGAAGATTGAAAACCATTATATTAACACAAGGTGAATTAATTTGCGGTTTTTAAAAAGTTACTGAAATATGTCTTATAACACATCTATTGGTTAAATATTTTTGTAAAATACTTTTGTCCTTAATTTTTTATAAGTGCAAGAAAATTAACATGTGAGAACATCATTGATTATATTGGAACTTGGTTCTATACATTAGTTTGATTGTAAATTAAGGCAAATAAACACCTCCCTTCTAGTGCTAGAAATTCCCATCACTTTTATTATTGCAATTTTGTTCAATTCTATTTTATCTTTATTCTTAAGGAACTAAAAGAAGCTCAAGATGCTGCCGCAAAATTAAAAGAAACTGGAGCTCAGCCATTAGCAAAGGTAAGTTAGTCTATTGACTCTGAATGTATTTTATTTTATTGTAATGGTAGTCCTCAAGTTATGACCACAAGTGTGATCAAAATTTCCATTGTAGGTAATTGCAGCTGTAAGTCAATAATGGATCCAATGTTACAACAATTTTTAGACTGATTGTTAAGCAAATCACCTGGTCGTTGAGTCATGTTGTTGTTAACCAAATTCAATTTCAATGGGTGGTTTTTTACCAGAAATCAGTAAAAAAAAGATCATAAATCATGACCACGTAATTTTAGGACACTATTGTTAAGTAGAAGCCAGTCGTCAAGTACCCAAATTGTGACTATGGGAATGGAACATTGATTGTAAGTGCAAGGACAGGTTGTAAGCTCTTTTTTTCTGAGGCCATTATGACTTTAAGCAAATGGTTCTAAGTCAAGGACCAATTTCCATATATAACATTTTATTTTGCTGTTTTTGAATTAAACACATTTCAGCTCCTTAGTCAGATTTAATGGAACATATGAGTGATTTAAAGGGACACAGTGGCTCGATGGCTAAAAGGCTAAGCTTGTCGATCAGAAATGTTGGCAGTTTGGCGGATCAAATCCCTAGCACCATCTAATGGAGTGAGCTCCCGTTACTTGTCTCAGCTTCTGCCAACCAAGCAGTTTGAAAGCATGTAAAAATGCAAGTAGAAAAATAGGAACCACCTTTGGTGGGAAGGAACAGCATTCCGTGCGCCTTCGGCATTTAGTCATGCCGGCCACATGACCACAGAGACATCCTCGGACAGCGCTGGCTCTTCGGTTTTGAAACAGATATTAGCACCTACCCCTAAAGTCATGAACGACTAGCACATATGTACGAGGGGAACCTTTACCTTTTCTGAGTGATTTGCATAGTTTACCTGAAGGCACCCTTATACAATATTCTGTGCTAAAAATAGATGAAGGATCTTACCAAAGGAGGCCAAAAGTTTTGTCTAGCCCAGTCCAAACAGGTGGCCAGTTGTGGCCAGTCAAACATTTCCACTGATAAGACATGAAACTAACAGACTGCCTTTGTTTGCTATTCACAAGTCTGATTTAAGAACATTAAAGTGCATTTAGCTAATAGCTACATGCAAATTTTTTTAGAAATAATTGCACAAGGATACATAAATATTAATATATAAATATATATTCTTACATGAAGATATACATTAGATGTAAATAATAAACTAATGCTACCTACATAGCGGAGGAAAACAATGGGATTAAAGAAATCACATGCTTTATAATTTGTTTAAAAATAACTATAGAAAAAAAATCTGAAAGCGGAGCATGGAAGCTGTTCGCTGAGGATCGAACATGATGATTGAAATCGATGGAAATGAAGTTTCACAAAACTCATTTTGCTCCATATTTGTTTTCAATAGATTCTCAAAAAATTATGAATAAATTTAGAAATTCAGATTAGATGGTTTAACACCTGAAACTCTAGCAAGACTTCATAAAACACTTTGTGCAATGGTCATATCTTAAGCAAGTTTAAAAAACCAAATATTTGCAACTATTCACTTTATTACAAAATCATCTTTGTGGTTTTTTAACATTTTTTCATTCAGCATGTTCCAATGTATGGATGAGTCAGTTGGTGCTTTAAGTAATAAAGGATTGTTTTTGTATTCCTTCCTAAAGATATTCTTAATATCGAGTTTGATAAAACTGTGTTTGACTAAAGGCTACTGTTATCCTACATCTTTCTCAAACTTCAAATAAAGGCACACAGCAAGCAAGCACTCAGAAGTTAATGTCTAAATCCATGTATAACTCACCTGCTCCTTTGATGCTGCATTGGCTGCAAGAGGAATTTGCTTTCCTTTATTAATCAAAGCTATATTTGTAAAAGTGTGACATGTAGTGGGAAAGTCACACATGCTGAGATTAGCTGGACTGGAAAGCAGTCCCCAAAAGAAAGGAGAGAAATATGATCAGTTAATTATAATGTGGTAAATAGTTTTGAAATATCTCTGATTTGTTTTCAGATAAAAGAAGTAATGTGTTATCAAGACGTTTGTGTTTGCTACTTTTAAGAGGGTAACTCAGTAACTAATATATTAGTGTCAATATTCCGTTAAACATGCATTTCTAGTAAATCATTTTGTAGCATCAACTGCTTAGACTCACAGCTCTGGGATGCAAAAATCCAAACAGCCAATAAATGGCACAAAAAGCATACAGAAAACTAACTCTTTGCTGCCTTCTATTAACTGTCCTGATTTTTACAGTACAGCTTTTTATGTGAGAAGGTTAGTAAACAGAATTATCTGGTTACTTTGGGCTGTTATTCAGAGGCATACTGGAAACTGTACAATGAAGTTCATGAAGCAGCATAAGAGAAAATAGAATATAATTGTAGTTAAACATATGTATGCTTTGTTCAATATTTGTCTTCTAACATAGATTTAGCGAAGTAGCTGGAATTATGGGTAGATACAGTAGTGGGCACCTGTCAGGATTTCAAAAGGTTCCTTACATCTTATATTTGTATATATCTGAGCCATATTTGTACAAGAAAAAATATTTTGTATTAAAAATAAAAACCAAAGTAAGTTTAATACATTTTAATCAGCACAAGTTCTTGAGTTGCCTGATCCTTGTATATGTATAATTACAATTGTGTAATATATTTGTTTAGCTGTTGAACAGTGCAGGTCAATCAGGAAACACAGTTGTTGTTCTTCAGAAAGGGAAACTATTTTATTAATTGATTTATTATGTGCAATCAAATTGGTATTGACTCTCAATGACTAGATAGCTAGACCTCAATGGATGATTTGTCCTCAAACTAGGCCTTTCAGATCTTCCAATAGTGCACTCATTGCTGCTGCAATCAAATCCACCCAGCTTGATGCTGGTCATTCCCTTCTTTTTCCTACTACGTATATTTTCCACCTTTGTTCATTTATATGTATCCCACCTTTATTATTTTTATTTAAAAAACTCAAGGTGGCAAACATATCCAACCCACATTCTTCTTCCCATTTTCCCCACAGCAACAATCCTATGAGGTGGGCTGAGAGAGAGTGACTGGCCCAAGGTCACCCAGCCGGCTTTCATGGCTAAAACGAGTCCTGAACATGGTCTCCTGCTTTTCTGGGTCTGATGCTTAGCCATTATGCCAAACTACGTCTCCCTATAGACTTCTCAGGAGAACTCAATTATACCCAAAGTATGATCCTTGAGCCTAGTTATTTGGACTTTAAATGAAAACTCCAGACTGATTTGTTCTATATTTGTTTATTTCTTGGCTATCCATCTCTTCTCAGGGGTTTCTCCAACATCAAAGTTCAAAAGCATCAATATCCTATTTCTACAAAGTCCAACTTTTCTCCACATAGAATTATAGAGAAAACCACTGACTATTCAGTTTTGATCTCTGCAAGTATAATCACATTGTGACATCTAAATATATTGTCTTTATTGCTATCGCACCAAGTGGTACTCTGTGACATATATTGGAATTTTGCTGTTGACAGTCAACACTGAAAGGCAAAATTTTACATTTATTCAAGAAAAACCAAAATCACAGGTATAGAACAGATGGTGCCTGGCTCAAAGCAATAATTTTGAGAGGGATCTAGGGGTCCTAGTGGACAAGTATGAGATAGGAGTGTGCTGCAGCTGCCAAAAAAGTCAATGCAATCCTAGGCTTCATTAACAGAAGGATAATATCAAGACCACATGAAGTGTTACTACCACTTTATATTGCACTGGTGAGATATCACACTTGGAATACTGCATCCAGCTTTGGTCAGTACAAAGACTCCAGTGCACAAAAGAGCAATAAAAATGATTAGAGGACTGGTGGCTAAACCATATAATGAAGAGTTACAGGAACTGAGAATTTCAAGTCTAATGAAAGAAGGAGTAGGAATGAGATGATAGTATAACCAAAAATCAGACCAGGACTCAAAAAGATATTTAAAGACCACTGATCCCCCAGACAAGCACAATCCAGAGCGCACTGAAGGTGTAACCAATTTTGTTGTATACATGATGTACAATGACAAGAAAGGCTATACTATGTCTCCTTGAATGGGGACGAAATGTTGGCAACCAAATCGCCAAGCTCGGAGCTCAAATCAACAACTTCACTATCAACCCAAACTACTAATATACAAAGACATTTCATACAACAATATATTGGTTTTTCATCTTGAAGTTTTAAAACCACACTAATTTTCCAGTTCAGCTTCCTTCCTATATATTCATCATATAGGTTGGGGGGGGGGGGGATTAAGAGAGAATATATAGCCTTGTCTCGTTGTTTGCCAACCTGGAACAGTCTATTTTGCCATATTGTGAAAGGCAGGAATCCAGGCTGCAATTTCCTGTCTAGTCTTTAGGTTTCACACAAGGAAATATGATATTCTGGGATTGCCATTTTCTTAAGCACTTTCTACAGGTTGACATAGTTGATGCAGTTGAAGTATTTTCTATAATCAATGAAAAACATGCAAGCTTCTTTTTAGTGTTCTTTGGCTTTCTCAATTAACCAGCACAGATCAGCTATAATGTTTCTTGTTCCCTGAACAAGAAGCAAATATGAACATTTAGCATCTTTCTCTTGATATGTAGCTCTCTAACATACATAATCCTAAAAATTATTTTGCTAACATGAAAATTACAATTCAATCTAATGGATTGAATACGCTGTAGTTTTCCTTTCTTGATATTGGTACATAGACTTACCTTTTCCATTTTGTTGGCCACTGTATTCTCCAAATTTCCTGTATAATTTTGTTAGAATCTTTCTGGGTCTTTTTCTGTTGCTTCCATATTTGTGCAGATTTTTCCATCAATTTTGTAAACTTCCAACTTGGTAATGACCGGAATGCTGATTCAACAACACCTTCTAGTACTGGAGGCTCATATGATTAGCAAGTATTATTTTAAAGTTACCTTGAATGCTGCTATCTCTACTGTACATAATTTTAGTCCTCAATTTACAACTATTCATTTCATGACCAAAATCACAACAGCACTGAAAGAAGTGGTTTATGACTATTTTTTCAAAATTTACAACAGTTGCAACATGGCATGGTCACATAATTAATATTCGGAAGCGTGGCAACTCACATTTTTTTCAATGGCTCCACTGTCTTGGAGTCATAAGATCACCTTTTGCAACCTTCTGACAAGCAAAGTTAATGGGAGAAGACAGGATCACTTAATAACCATGTGATTCACTTAACAACTGCAATGACTTGCTTAACTACTGTGGCAAGAAAGGTTGCAGAATGCGGCAAAACTTACTTAACCACTGCTTTCTTTTAAATGGAAAAGTTGGGCTCAATTGTGGTCGTAAGTCAAGGACTTCCTTTATATTCCATCCATCTTTATTTCATATTCTTTGAACCACTTACTGTCCCATTCTTTGGCAGCAATCACAATATAATACAGGCAATCCATCATTTCTATTTGCTAAGAATGCCTCTCAGATTTCCTAGGATACAAAAGCATTTTTATAGAGCCATTTTTAAGAGCCGTGGTAGCACAGTGGTTAGAATGCCGTACTGCAGGCTATTTCTGCTGACTGCAGGCTGCCTGCAATTTGGCAGTTGAAATCTTACCAGGCTCAGGGTTAATTCAGCCTTCCATCCTTCTGAGGTCAATAAAATTAGGACCCAAATTGTTGGGAGCAATATGCTGACTCTGTGAAACTGTTTAGAGAGGGCTGTAAAGTCCTGATTCAGCTGATTCTAAGGTTAGCACCTCATTTAATTGCATTTAACTTCCTAATTGTTTATATATTTTAAAACTATCACACAGCCCTGATTGGCACCAGATGAGATACCTTGCAGGTATACTGGGAATCAAAGATACCAGCGAAGAAACTTAGAGTAATTTCTTTAGAAACCGAGAATGCTTTCTTTAACAAACCTTGGTTTTAAATATTCAACTTAGGATCTGTAGAAGACCATTGCTCTGATCTGAAGTTAATATATACACATGTTTGAAAGTAATATATAACACCAATAAAATTCTGTTGACATATATAATAGTTTAAGGCAGAAATAACTAACTTTTCCCCCTCTAAAGGGCCATATTCATTTCTATTGTTGCTTTGTTTTCCAAAGCCTGCAGTTAGCATCCTGTGTATAAAGTTCATCTTATTTCAAATGTGTTTCATCTACAACAGGAGGATATTATAGGCACCTAACAAATCAGATTTGTCCTGTGGAGTGAAAATTAAAAATAGTTTTTTTGCCCATTGTGTTCATCCTCCCACATTAGTTTCCTCATCTTACTTGCCTTTTTCATCCTAGCTGTGCATTAGCTTTTTATTGCTGTTTTTAAATCTTTTTTGTTACTTTGACAATGCTGTGACTAGACTAGACAGCTCCATTATCTTATAAATTGCCATTCAGCCTTTCAAATCTTGTTATTATTGTGTTTTATTCATTTCTAATATTTATAAACCATAAGAAGCAGGAATCTGTGAAACAGCCATCAAAGGATGAACAAAGATGAGAGCAGGTGAGTTTCCCTCGGGAGAATATTTGAGGTGCTAGGCAAGATCCACTCCCCAACACACACACACACACACACACACACACACACACACACAACTAGCCAAGCTTTGAAATGAGATTTATATCAGGGCTTAATGCCTGAGAGTTATTTTACAAAAGATCATTCATGTCTTAAATTGAAGGATTATTAATTGTATTTTATAGAAAGGCTCAGATCTGGAAGGAACAGTGAAAAAGGGCCGAAAAAAAGACACCAAAGGGAAAACTGTCAAAGAGACAGCCAGTAAAGAGGCAGCTCTTAAACCAAAAACCACCAAAGAAGCAGGCACCAAACAAGCAGCCGCCAAAGAAGCAGCCACCAAAGAAGCAGCCGCCAAAGAAGCAGCCGTCAAAGAAGCAGCCACCAAAGGAGATGGGACAAGTGAAATTTGTGATGAGGTATTAAGCTATTTTTCTAAGCTAAGACAATCCTGATCCCCAAATCACATCTTCATTCTCAGCTGCAGCATTGTCCTCATAATTTTTCTCAAAGACCTTTGTAACCATAGGGCAAAATGAAGAGGGAGCAAGGAATTTTCTGTTTTTCCTTGGGGTTATCCTGACAGGTGGCACGTTCCACACTTCATTCCACTAGCATTCCTCATTAGGTGTTCAAATTGAGAAATTACTCTAGAGCATGGGTCTCCAACCTTGGCAACTTCCTCAGCCAGCTAGGGAATTCTGGGAGTTGAAGTCTGCCAGGCTTAAAGTTGCCAAGGCTGGAGATCCCTGCTCTAGAGAAGATGCATCTTTTCTCTGGACAAAAAACCTAAAAGTGAGTTTAGGGTAAGATTTATTGGTTTTGTAAGGATGTATTAATCAGTTTAATAAGCCACAACATGCAGAAGCTCTGTAATCATGTTTGTTTGTTCGTTTCATTTATGGGCCATCTATCTTATCTCATGCTCTGTCTTTTCAATAACTATTCCCTCTTTGTCACAGTTTTCAGTTAATCACAATTTCCCATTATGTCAACTCCCCAACTGCTTTTCAGTACTAAAATAAGCCAGAAATAGAAATTGTTTTAGACAGGTGTGGTAACTGTAATGTCCTGCTTGGACATAACTGAAGTTTTGTTGTATAATTACTGCGAACAAAGGAAGAAATTGGCAGAATAACAATGGAGAATATATTTAACTCAGTCGATATGCTAAGCCCTCTTTCTCTCTCTTCAAACTGGGCCAGCAAATGAACAAAAATATAAACTCTTTTAGTTAGAATTCAATTACTGGCCACTGTACCTATGGGTGGAGCAGCTAATGACCTGGTGACCTCTACAATTCTAACAAGACCAGTTAGCATTCCAGAGACTCTGGAAGTTGGAAGCAATGTTCCCCACTAGGGAAGCAGGACCTAATAACAAAATCAGCATTACATCTCTGAGGCGTAAGTCCCATCTACGGTGGTTCTCCTCTTACCTCTCGGACAGGTCGCAGTCGGTGTTGGTCGGAGGGCAGAGATCGACCCCTAGGCCCCTGAATTACGGGGTGCCGCAGGGTTCGGTCCTGTCCTGTCCCCCCTCCTGTTTAATATCTACATGAAGCAGCTGGGTGAGATCATTCGACAGCACGGGATAAAATACCATCAGTATGCGGACGATACACAGTTGTATCTGTCCGCCCTGTCCCAATTCAGTGAAGCGGTTGACGTGATGTGCCAGTGCCTCGAGGCTGTTAGGGTCTGGATGGGGGTTAACAAGCTTGTACTCAATCCGGATAAGACCGAGTGGCTGGTGTGTTTCCCTCCTACTAATTGGCCAAGTTTTCCATCTCTCAGGCTGGGGGGTCAAAAAGTACGCCCCTCAGACAGGGTTCACGATTTGGGAGTCCTCCTGGACTCACAGCTGACTTTCGAACACCACTTGTCGGCTGTGACCAGGGGGGCATTTGCCCAGGTTCACCTGGTGCACCAGTTGCGTCCATACCTGAACCGGGAGGCCCTCACAATAGTCACTCGTGCCCTTGTGACCTCTAGACTGGACTACTGCAACGTGCTCTACATGGGGCAGCCCTTGAAGAGCATTCGGAGACTTCAGCTTGTCCAGAATGCAGCCGCGCGAGCGATCGTGGGTGCACCTCGGTTCACCCACGTAACACCTATCCTCCGCGAGCTGCACTGGCTGCCTATTGATCTTCGGATACGCTTCAAGGCGCTAATCGTCACTTATAAAGCCCTTCATGGTATTGGACCTGGATATTTGAGAGACTGCCTGCTGCCAATTACCTCCAATAGACCGATCAGATCCCACAGATTAGGCCTCCTCCGAATTCCATCCGCCGGGCAATGCTGACTGGCGACTACCCAGAGGAGAGCCTTCTCTGTGGCTGCTCCGACCCTCTGGAAAGAACTCCCCATGGAGATTCGAACCCTCACCACCCTCCAGGCCTTCCGCAAAGCCCTTAAAACCTGGCTGTTCCAACAGGCCTGGGGCTAAAGAGCTTTTGCGCGCCCCCCCCCCCCTCGAATGGTATGGTTGTGTGTTTTTAAATTGTGTATTGTTCTGTTCGTCTTTTTTTTATCCCTTATCTGTACCCCTTTCCCTGACTTGGATTGTGAGCCGCCCTGAGTCCCCTTCGGGGAAAAGGGCAGCATATAAATGCAATAAATTCAATTCAATTCAATTCAAATCTTTTTTGTCAATGAGACTGCAGATAGTTAGGAGAGGGCAGTTTTGATGAAGATAGTAAGATCTGGTAGATGCCCTTAGTTATTGCCATTTGTAGACAGTAGACATCATACTCCTGATCTTCACAAATCACTACCTTTTTCAATAGCATTCGAACTAATCTGTTTTTACATGACATCTTTTTTTATCTAGAATTAAAAATACTTTTAGATTTTTAAACAAGATGTAGGTTTCTGAATAAACCTGCTGTACATACTGTAAGTACATACTGTTTTCTAAGGCTTTTGTATAACCCATAGTCTTCTCAGCTGCTGTGTATTTTTGGTTAATAATTACATTCAGTAGTTTTAATGTGGTGTATGGTAGGTAGGTTTTTTACTACAGGTAGTCCTCGACTTATGACCAGTATTAAGCCCCAAATTTCTGTTTTGGAGAGATATTTGTTAAATAAATTTTGCCTCATTTTATGACTTTTCTTGACATGGATGGTAAGTGAATCTGACTTCCCCATTGGTTTTGCTTGTCAGAAGATCAAAAGAGGTAATCACAGGACCTCAGAACACTGCAACCATCATAAATATGAATCTGAATTTTGATCATGTGACCATGGGGATGCTGCCAATGGTCGTAAGTGTGAAAAATGATTATAAGGCACTTTTTTCAACGCTGTTGTAACTTCAAACACTAAATGAACTGATGTAAATCGAGGACTACATGTAATGGCTCCAATTCTAAGGGAATTTGGCCATGGAGATAAATTTTTTAGATAGATTAGGAAGGTAGGTAGGTAGGTAGGTAGGTAGGTAGGTAGGTAGGTAGGTAGGTAGGTAGGTAGGTAGGTAGGTAGGTAGGTAGGTAGGTAGGTAGGGTAGGTAGGTAGGTAGGTAGGTAGCAATAGATAGATTGATTGATTGATTGATTGATTGATAGAAGATAATCTTAAATGAATAAATATTTCTCTCTGCTCAACTGTTATAACTGTGTTCAGCATTTTCCATACATCCATAATTAATGCATGGTTCATATGTGTGTGTGTCTGTGTCTATGTGCATGTGCTGCAAATTATATTTCAAAAGGCAATGGCGGCTGAGAGAAAAGCATTATATAATGAAATAAAAAGGCTTAAGAAAGCTGAAGAGGAAGCAAGATTGCAAGCACTAAAGTAAGTGACAAGAATGTATGTATAAGACAATCATGCCATATTTACATGGCAGTACGGGCGGAGAAATCTGCGCATTTTGCTGCCCTTATTGCAGCCACTGAATCGCGCCCAGCCGCCTTGTTTAGAATAACCCGCTCCCTCTTGAAAGGGAGGGACGCGGATGACCCTTTACAAGGTAGAGCTGAGAAATTTGTTCAGTTTCTAACGGATAAAGTTGCTCAGATTCGGACAGACCTGGACTCCAATTGCATGGTACCAGCCGAGGTACCGGGGGAAGGTCTTGAGCAGAGCTTATGGAGCGAGTTTCAACTTGTCGCTCCTGAGGAAGTGGACAAGGCCATGGGAGCGGTGAGTGCCTCCACTTGTATACTGGACCCCTGCCCCTCCTGGCTGGTTTCGACCAGCAGGGAGGTAACACACGGCTGGATCCAGATGATAGTTAACACCTCTCTCTGGGAGGAATCCTTTCTGCTCCTCTTAAAGGATGCGGTGGTGAGACCCCTCCTGAAGAAACCTTCTTTGGATCCAGCCATTTTGAGCAACTATCATCCAGTCTCCAACCTGCCCTTTGTAGGGAAGGTTGTTGAGAAAGTGATGGCCTTTCAACTCCGGCAGTCCTTGGATGAAACCGATTATCTGAATTCCTTTCAGTCAGGATTCAGGCCTGGCTACAGCACAGAAACTGCTTTGGTCGTGCTAATTGATGATCTCTGGAGAGCCAGGGATAGGGGTCATTCCCCTATCCTAGTGCTCCTTGACCTCTCAGCGGCCTTCGATACCATCGACCATGGTATCCTTCTGCGACGGTTGCAGGAGGTGGGAGTGGGAGGCACTCTTCGGTGGTTCTCCTCTTACCTCTCGGACA
Source organism: Thamnophis sirtalis (assembly GCF_051295495.1). Classification (NCBI taxonomy): domain Eukaryota; kingdom Metazoa; phylum Chordata; class Lepidosauria; order Squamata; family Natricidae; genus Thamnophis; species Thamnophis sirtalis. The sequence goes on along the minus strand of NW_028261384.1, from coordinate 29,832,951 downwards.
GGTCGCAGTCGGTGTTGGTCGGAGGACAGAGGTCGACCCCTAGGCCCCTCAACCATGGGGTATCACAGGGTTCGGTCCTGTCCCCCCTCCTATTTAACATCTACATGAAGCCACTGGGTGAGATCATGCGCCGGCACGGGATTAAATATCACCAATATGCGGATGATACACAGTTGTATCTGTCCACCCCGTGCCAACTCAGTGAAGCGGTAGAAGTGATGTGCCAGTGCCTGGAGGCTGTTAGGGTCTGGATGGGAACGAACAAGCTTGCACTCAATCCCGATAAGACTGAGTGGCTATTGATGCTCCCTCCCAAAGATGGTCCAGCTATTCCATCACTCAGCCTGGGGGGTGAAATTATACACCCCTCAGAGAGGATTCGCAATTTGGGAGTCCTCCTGGACCCGCAGCTGACTTTAGAACATCATTTGTCGGCTGTGACCAGGGGGGCCTTTGCCCAGGTTCGCCTGGTGCACCAATTGCGACCCTACCTGGACCGAGAGGCCCTTCGGATAGTCACTCACACACTCGTGACCTCAAGTCTGGACTACTGTAACGCGCTCTACATGGGGCTGCCCTTGAAGAGAGTTCGAAGACTTCAGCTTGTCCAGAATGCAGCCGCGCGAGCGATTGTGGGTGCACCTCGGTACACCCACGTCACACCTATCCTCCGTGAGCTGCACTGGCTGCCCATTGGTCTCCGGACACGCTTCAAGTTGCTAGTCGTTACTTTTAAAGCCATTCATGGTATCGGATCTGGGTATGTGAGAGACCACCTCCTGCCAATTACCTCCCTAAGACCGATTAGATCCCACAGACTAGGTCTCCTCTGAATTCCATCTGCCGGCCAATGTCGGCTGGCAACTCCCCCGGGGAGGGCCTTCTCTGTGGCTGCTCCGGCCCTCTGGAACAATCTCCCCATCGAGATCCGGACTCTTACCACCCTTCCGGCTTTTCGCAAAGCTACTAAGACCTGGTTGTTCTGGCAGGCCTGGGGCTGTTGAATCTTCCAGCCTCATCCGAGGTATGAATGTTGCCGTATTTTTAAATTGTTTGTCTTTTAACTTTTATTTTGTACCCCCCCTTCCCCTCAGATTGTTAGCTGCCCTGAGTCTCTCGGGAATAGGGCAGCATGCAAATTAAGTAAACCTTTAAATAAAATTTATAAATGTTCCTCCTTCTTTTTTCAGACTTCAGAAGGAATTCAGTGAGTTGGATCAATGTTGGGAATTAAAGTTTGATATTCTAAAGAGAAGGTATTATGTTACTAATAATATCTATTTGATTGTATTAACACATCATACCACAAATACACATATCTTGTGTGGTTGCTTTGTTGTATAGTTTGTTGAACCCATCATTGTGGCCTCTTTCACCCATAACCCTAAGTACAGCCACTCACACATAGTAATGACAAAACTTCTTTGGACATTTTAAAGTGTTGGTAAAATACATTCGCAACTAGAATTAGTCCAGAATCCTATAAGCAAATTATGTAACTCTTTTTGTGCATCACCTAAATGACAGTTAAAATTAGTAGGCTGAGAAAAGATTTCAAAATGCATTTTATTCTTCATTGAAATACTGAAGAAAGAAAACTAAAAGAAATTTGCTGGAGAGGAAAAATAGAAGTCAGAGAAACTTTGAGGAATTGTGTGTTGGCAGTGAAGTCTGAAAAGCTCATCTTTTTTTCATTTGCTGAATAGTGGATAATTACAAGGACTGTATCTTGTGAGCTGCTGTTTGTCTAGGTCAAGGGTGCTAAGCTCAAGACCTAGGGGGTTGGATTCAGCCCGTGGGGTGCTTACATCTGGCCTGCAGGGCCGCCCTAGAAACAGCAGGGGACTGGCCCGCCATGCCTCTGCCAGCAAAAACAGAGCTGGCAGAGAGTTGCAGGAAACCATTTCACCTAAAAACGGAGCTCAGGAGCCCATTTTCACTGGCAGAGCTCTCGGGCCACACAGGCGTCTCCAACATGAGTGACATCAAGCTGGCCATGTCCACCTTGGTGACGCTCTCCCTCCAAGGTCAAACACAACCCTGATGTGACCCTCAATGAAATTGAGTTTGACACCCCTGGTCTAGGTGGATGATTCTTTATTGAGTAAGCAAAGGCTGAAAAGCAATATCAGGCAGCCTCGTTCCAAGGAAAAGTGAAATGAATGAGCAATCAGGAATTGACATGAGGATTTTGGTGGTTGGGGAATATACTTGCAAATTTCCCCTCTGTTAGGTGTTTGTACAACACATGAATAGATGCAACCATAATAACGGATGTTAATGAAACATATGCAAGCAAACAACCAAGCTCAGAGAAACACCAAGAACTCCATAGTCAAAATATGCAAGTCTCAGAAGCGAGGCGTGGGAGGAGTCACATGTGGGTATTATCACAGCCCATTTGCCTGGAGACTGAGGTATTTTGAGGCCACTCCCTCTACTACTCCTTGTGACTCCCCAGTCTACTGCTAAGTCTACTGCTATTAACCTCAGTCTTCGACCCAGAAGAAGTAGTTTTTGACTCTTCATTGGTTTCAAGGTTCTTTTGGTTACTTTAAATTTGTCTGTAGCCTTTTTCGCACTTGTGATTTCTTCCACCTTTCTTCCCTGCGTCTCTGTGTTGTTGAAGCCTTTTTCTTTGCACAATCCAGGCTTGCTGCATTATTGGGGAGCCCCCAAGCCGCTGGCCAGTTAAAGGGGAGGCTCCAGGCCGCACACCATAGGGCGCTGTCCACGCGACCCCTGGTTCCATCAGAAGGGGTCACGGAGTGCTCAGGAGGCTTCTGAGGGAGCAGCTCGGTTGAAGCCGGCTTGCAATCGGACCACGTGGTAGGAGGTCACCATCTTGGGATGCACGTGGAGGGGCACGAAGATCAGCGCACTTGTCTGCAGCCGCTGCAAGCGCCCAGGAACACCACCAGGGAGGATCCTTCGGGCCTGTGCTCTGCCGGTAATCCGGGGAGGACCCCTTTGTTTCGGCGATGGGCCGGCCTCTTTGGGTCGCAGATTGGCAGTGTGGTTGTGGATGGCGCTGGTCTGAAGGAGCTCCGGACTGCAACGCAGAAGCCCAAGCCGGTTGGCAGCGTGAATGAAAGTGGGAAGGCAACAACTATGAGTAAAGCGATGGCAGATGCAACGAGGAGTGCGGGGTGGTGGCTGGTAGAGGAGAGCAGGGTGGCTGGTAGAAGGATAAGGGAGGAAATCAGCCCTTCCCCATCCAGGTCACGATCTCCTCTCAGGCCTTTACCCTTGCCAGAGGTCCAACTGTGTTCTCCTGGTTCCCCATGTGGCTCTGCGAAGGGGGCTACTCCCCTATCCCCCCCTCTGTCTCCTGCCCAGTCCTCAGGACACCGGGGAGACCCCTTTGGCTTCAGGGAATCTGTTTCCTCCAGGCCACGCTTGGCTCCTCAATTGGCAGAGCCCCTAGCTTTTCGCCAGGTTATCCAGAGCTTTCTGAAGGGTTTCAAGATGTGATTGCCTGTGCCATTGCTCAGGGCATCACATCGGGCATGCAACATCAATTTCAAGCCTCTAGATGAAAATCATCTCATGGTACCCTATGAGGTCATCCAGACCAACCCCAATCTTCTGCAGCTAGAGAGCGCAGATTGGATTCCCCTTCCACGGCTAGTGAGGGGTCAGGATTGGAAGAGGAGGGGCAGAAGGATGTGGACTTCTCTGAGGACGAAGATTCCCAAGTTCCAGAGCCCCTGCTATTGCTGACTTGTTTCCTCCCGCCTCATTTGGTTCCCTGCTTTGCAAGGCCAGGGCTATTGCAGATCTGGACAGCACTCCAGCCCCTTCTCAAACAGCTACTGCCTCCACCTCCAGTTGTGGGACCAAGAAGGGGCCCTTTTATAAGCCACACGTGGAAAAGGAAGAGATTCCTACCCCTGAGTTATTCATGGAGGTGCTCAAATCTCAGTGGGCTAGGCCAGGCACTTTCCCCACTCCAGGCAGTAATGATCGCAGGTTTTACAATCTTAACACAACCTTTGCCCAAGCACTGCAGGTTCCAGATATAGATGTCCCAGTGGCTGGGCTGGCCTCCGCCTCCGCGGTGGTAACTGGTGATATTTCCAATTGTCTGAAGGCAGAAGATAAAAAGGTGGAGCTGGTTCTGCGCAAGACCTTTTAGGCTGTATTGTGGGCGATCAGGGTGGCTGCTGCTGTTTCGTTTTTCAACAGGTCCACTCTGCTTTGGCTGGAACAACTTAACAATCAAACCTCCACTTCAGACGTGAGACTATTGCAAGATATCAAGAAGTTGATGGTGGCCACCCAGTTTTCAGTTGACGCTACACTGGATGTGGTCAAGTATTCTTCCAGGGATCTTTCTTCTTCGGTGGCTTCCAGGCGCCTCCTCTGGCTGCATAATTGGCAAGCAGAGTCCCAGGCAAAGTGGCATTTGGCAGGGGTGGAGTACACAGGAGACAAGCTGTTCAGAGCCTCCCTTGACCCTATTCTTATCGAGGACAAGAACAAGCACAAGATCTTCCCTTCCACGACCAAGCGCTCTGACCAATGCCCTGCACCCTACCCCAGGAGGTCCTCCTATCGACCCCCTGAGCAGGACTTCCAACAGCCGAGGTATTCTGCTCCCAGATACCCCAGACAGGGGGATAGGAATTTCTCTAGGGACAGGGACAGGTACCAACAACCCAGTAAGCGTCCCTTTCGAGAGGGGGTGGCTGTCCCTTCCGCAGGAACAGGTGATTCGGGATCGGATTTCCTGATCAGCCTTTCCTTGTTTGCGGATCACTGGAATCGCATCACCACTGATGCATGGGTTCTTCAGTTGGTTGAGTTTGGTTTGCAGTTAGAGTTTCGTTCCCATCCCCCGACTAGGTTCTGTCTTTTCTCTTCCTCCAAGAATCCTGCTAAGCATTCCCTGATGTGCAAGGCCATTCGGCATTTACTAGACATCAGGTCAGTGGAGTTGGTCCTGAAAGAGGAGAAGGGTTTAGGGTTTTATTCCAATCTGTTCATAGTTCCTAAAAGTTCAGGGAGGTGGAGGACAATTTTAGACCTCAAGTTGTTGAACTCCAGACTGGTCTACCGGAAATTTAAGATGGCTTCCCTCAAGTCCATCTTAGAAGGTATCAGACAGGGTGACTTCTTAGCATCCATTGATCTCACAGAAGTGTACCTCTCTATCATGATTGCATCGAACCACCGTAAATTCCTTAGGTTTGCATATGGAGGGGTGCATTACCAATACTTTGGGTTGGCGTCTGCCCCCACGACCTTCACCAAGGTGTTAGCTGTAGCTGCAAGTCATCTCCAGTCCTTTCTAGTCCGGTTACATTGCTATTTAGATAACGTTCTCGTGCTGGCCACTACCACGGACCAAGCTTAGAGGGACCTGGCTCTATTGCCACCCTCCAGACCCTAGGGTTCTCGATCAATCTTGAGAAGAGTCATCTCACCCCTACCACTAAGCTCCAAAATTTAGGAACCATCATTGATTCAGTGCCTTGTGAGGTGTTTTTGTCACAGGAGCATAGGGACAATATCTTGGAGTTGATCCGGGAGATCCGCAAGACACGTTCTGTTCCCGTAGTCCTTCTCTCCAGGCTCCTGGGAAAGTTTATCTCCTGCATTGGGATAGTGCTTTGGGCTCGCCTCCACATCAGAAAGCTACAGTGGTTCCTGCTACCGCACCAGAGAGACGGGATGTGTGACGCCCTCTTCAAGGTCCTGGTGCCATCCCAGGTATTTCTCTCCTGTTGGTGGATGTCCCCGGCACTGTCCAAGAGCTCTCTCTTCAGGGAACCAGACAGGTTGATTCTGACTACGGTCGCGAGCCTGTTCAGCTGGGGGGCACACCTTCAGTCTCAGATAGCTCAAGGAAGGTGGACGCCCATGAATCTACGAAAGAACATCAACTGGCTAGGACGCAGGGTGATTCACTTTGTGCTGCAACACTTCAAGGAGGCGGTGGCCAGTCAACATCTCCTGGTCCTGACGGACAACGTGGCAGCCAAAGCTCATGTGAAAAAACTAAGGGGCATGCACTCCTTGGCGCTTCACTATGAGGCAGTTCGGCTGGACAACTGGGTGGAGAGGAATCTCTTGTCAATTCGGGCAGAACACATCTCAGGCGTGGACAACCGACAAGTAGACTGGCTCAGCAGGGAGACAGTGGACCATGGGGAGTGGCAGTTGCATCCTAGCATCTTTGAGCAGATTTGCCAGAGATTCGGTGGGCCGACAGTGGATCTCTTTGCCACCCCATTGAACGCCCAGGTTCCAAGGTTCATCTGGCGGTTCCTGGCCCGAAGAGCGGTGGATGTCGACCCCCTTTGCTGCAGATGGCTGTCAGGCCTCCTTTACCCCTTCCTCTCCTTCCAGGGTTCTGAGGAAGCTAGTGCTAGAGAGGGCAGAGGTGATCCTGATAGCGCCCCACTGGCCCCGGCGTCCCTGGTTTGTGGGCCTAGTGGGTCTGTCAATTCTGCCTCATTGGAGGATTCCCAGGGAGGAAGTAGCTCTGCGCCAGGGGAGACTGGATCATCCGGATCTGGGGTGGCTCCAATCAATCGCTTGGTGCTTGAGCGGGAACAGCTGAGGGAGGCACAGTTCTCAGTCAGAGTGATCAGGACCATTGAGGCTTCCAGAAGGAAGTCCACCACATGCATTTACGATAAGACATGGAGTTCCTTTGTAACCTGGTGCAGGTCAGCCCAGGTAGATCCAACCTCGGCATCAGCGCCGCAGGTACTGGAGTTTCTCCAGGATAGGTTGGAAAAAGGTCTGGCCCCCAGTACCCTCAGAAGGCAGGTCTTGGCCTTGGCCACAGTCATTGGGGAGGTGGGTTCTAGGACCTTATCCCTCAGCACCTGGTCATAAAGAGGTTCCTCAGAATGGCGGCTAATCTTCGACCCCCAGTGATCCATCGGTTCCCACCTGGGACCTTCTCTCAGTGCTCCAAGCGCTTACAGAGGTGCCCTTCGAGCCTCTGCAGGAGGTAACCTTCCAGCTCCTCACACTCAAGGTGGTGTTCCTGGTAGCCATCACCTCAGCTAGGCAGGTGTCTGAGATCAATGCCTTATCTGCCAGGGCAGATTTGTGTACCTTTCACGACAACAGGGTGGTTCTCAGATTCGACCTGGCTTTCCTTCCCAAGGTCAACACCCCCTTCCATAGGTGGTGCTGGTGCTCCCGGACTTCTGTCTGGCACCTTCCAGAGAAAGGGAAAGGTCCTGGCACTGCCTGGACATGTGTAGGGCGCTGCATATATATACCTTAAACGCAGAGCCACCTTCAGGAGGTTGGAGGCGCTTTTCTTCTCCTTCCAGCCTTCTACAAGGGAGGCTAAGGTATCACTTGCCTCCATCAGCAGATGGATTAGGCTAGCCATCACCAAGGCCTGTGAGGCAAGGTTCCAGAAGGCATAACCGTGCACTCCACCAGGAGTGCGGCAACCTTTGCGGCCTGGGCTACCCAGGCACCTAATTGAGGACATCTGCAGGGCGGCCACTTGGGCCTCGCCCTCTCCCTTCATTAGGCATTACTGGCTGGATGTCTATGCCTCTGCGGAGGCATCATTTGGTAGGAGAGTTCTTCAGAGAGTGCTGGACACTTGGGGGGCTCAGGCCCAATAATTCCCTCCCATGAACATCTAGCTTTGGTATGTCCCACATGTGACTCTTCCCATGCCTCGCTTCTGAGACTGTCAGTTGGTCTTACCTGAACTGCATGTCTAGAAGCTGGCGTGGGAGCAGTCACTACCTGCCCGTTCAGTACGTGCCTGCGCATGGGGGCCTGAGGGAGATTAGTTGTGGGTCAGTCAGGCCTGGGGGAGGGAGTTGTTGTTTTGTGTTTTCCTGTTCCCTTCCTTCCCAGACTCTCCTTGGACTGGACCATCGGTTAATCTGGGGAGTCATGAGGAGGAGTATAGGGAGTGGCCTCAAAATTACCTCAGTCTTCAGGCAAATGGGCCGTGATAATACCCACATGTGACTGCTCCCACGCCAGCTTCTGGACATGCACTTCAGGTAAGACCAACTGATATTTAGTTTTAAAGACAGTGGATTTTACTCAACTTTAAAAATTAAAAGCCAAATCCTGTGACAGGAGAAACCAATAGGAAAAGATTCTCAGTATCAATGGGAACTCCTAAAGAAGGAAACATGAAAAGCAAAGTTGAAAGAAATTTCAATGAGAAGAAAAAATATGAAAGGAAGCCAATGTAGCTATGCAAAAAACTTGCTAAAGACATGAAAACAAAGCAGAACACATACAGGAAATTGAAAGATTGCCAGATCACAAAGCAAAATACAGACAAGTAGCCCAGAATTGTAAATCCAATGTCAGAAAAATGAAAGTTAAGAATGAGCTGAGGTTGGCTAAGAATGCTAAGACCAATCAAAAGGTCTTTGTTAAATATAATTAAAATTAAAATAGTGACACAAACTGCCTAATAGAAAAGGCAAAATGCTAACAGCTAGCAAAAAACAACAACAACGATTTAATTCCCATTTTGTTTCCAACTTTTCTAACAAAGAAACTCTGTGTATCCAACCAGGAAATTTCAAAGTGCAGGATTAAAGTTTGAAATTGATATAAATATGATCTGGAAATATTTTTTACACTGAGTTTAAATTTCCAGGAATAGATAAAATACATCCTAGGTCAGTGATGACTAACCTTTTCTGGACTGAGTGCCCAAAATGCCCCTCCGCATGTTCCCCCACATGCATGTGCATGCCCCCTCACGTACGTGCCCCCCTCATACATGTGCAGCAGAGACCTGAAGACCAACTGGTGGGAAACATCGCATGCACAGCAGAGCTGAACTGGGGGGACAGGTCGAGTGCCCACAGAGAGGGTGCTGCACCTGTGGCACACATGCCATAGGTTCGCATCACGGTCCTGGGTCCTGAAACAACTAGCTGATAGTCCAGTTAAATCCTTACGTTCTGTTCTTGAGAAATCTCCGAAAACAGTTGAAGCGCCAAATCTTAACAGGAGGCAAATATTGCTACCTCCAAATATGGGAATATGGGAATACGGGAAGGAGGAGATTCAACATTCCAGATTATAAAGGAAAAGGATATTTTGTTATAATATTTAAAAATAGCTTGTGGTAGCATTTGTCCAATTTGCTATTATTTAGGCTGGAATTTACAGGTTTTTTTGCTTGTTAACTAGCAAAGTTCACTGTCTTTGAATATGGGGACTTGCAGGAATAATTTACAATGGGACACTGAGTGGATGGGTGCACTGAACCTAAATATGTATTGGGGAACTTATATAAAACTTTCAGTGTCAACTCTACTCTAATGAAAATGAAGCTGCAGGGGGCCAGACATTTAATTAATTTAAAATTTGGATTCTTTCCATTTATTTCTAGCCTGCATGCTATTAAGAATGAGATGCATATTAGACAATCACTGCAACAATCAGTGAAATTCAGACGCCCATTACTAAATGAAAGGGTAGGTATAATAGGTACCCATGTTCCGTTTTTGTTTTTTTTTTCTTTAAATCTAAAAGCACATGCTATTTTTGAAATTTAGAGTCTGATTTATGTGGCTCTTCTGATATTAGCATGAAGCCTAGTTTGGGGATAAACACAAAATTCGACCTTTCATTTGAGGTGTTTTTTGTTTTGTGGATGCTTCTGTACATCATAACGGGATTCAACATCAGTAGTGGGATTCAAAAAAATTTACTACTGGTTATGTGGGCGTGGCTTGGTAGCCGTGGTGTGGTTTGGTGGGCGAGGCAGAGGAAGGATACTGTAAAATCTCCATTCCCTCCCCACTCCAGGGGAAGTTTACAGCAAAATCCCCATTCCCTCCCAATCAGCTGGGACTAGGGAGGCAGAGAATAGAAGGAGGCAGGGTCAATCAGAAGTGGTATTTATTGGTTCTCCGAACTATTCAAAATTTCCGCTACCGGTTCTCCAGAACCAGTTAGAACCTGCTCAATACCACCTCTGGCTTACATGACCTGCATGGATGTAATGATATCTCTTGCGAGTTGTGATTCATTTGGTGAATTAGGAGCTCTAGATCACACAATGTCTTGTCCTTCTGATTTGGAGATTGAACATTAACTTTCATTTGTCTTATACTGGCAGTTGTTCTTAATATGAACACCAATGCCAACAAGGATTCCTTCATAAATCTACATTCCAAACTTTTCTATAACTTCATTTTTTTAGTAATGATTTTGAAAATGCTAGGATAGAGTATGAATTATGGCATGAGTTTTCAATGGCCACTAAATCATTTGAATTATGTTTTACTTTCCAGAGAGCTGTACCTATACACATCCAGAATCGAACTCAGAATCCTCCACATAAGCGCCGTTGGATCTCAAGTAGTTTGTATATGCCGTGTTCACCTCTGGTGTGTAATTTAATATATGACTAATAATTTTGTTGCTAATGCTGCTAACTTTCCTGTCAGTCAGTCAGGGCCTGGAAGATTACTAGCATGATTAGAAGAGATGGTAAAGTATTATAAATTCACAATCCAGGCCACCCTCAATTATGTGTAGCTTTTGTCAGAATTAAGAAAACACCCATGGCATTATGATGTAAGCTCTTTCCCTTTTGTACATGCATGTGGTATCACAGTACACATAGAAAATGGGCAGAGTCTGCCACGATGTCACAAAGATGTCCCTCATAGCCCCCACTTCCCAGGAATGCTGCCACAATCCCTATTTGCCATATAGTTCTCAGTTAGAGATATAATAAATGCTGAACTGAGTTAAATACATTCAGAATAATCTTGCTATTTGGTTTTTAATATATAGATAGATAGTCTTTAACTTACAGGCATTAATGGGGCAGAATGTCCATTGTTAAGTAGGGTTGTTGTTAAATGAGTTATATTCAATTTTACAACTGTTTTTGCTAAAGTTGTTACATGATTCACTGTAAACAAACCCAGCTTCCCCCATTGACCTTGCTTGTTGGATGCCAGGTGAGAAGGTCACAAATGCTGACTCATGACTCCATTTACAATTGTAAATTCAGGCCAAGCACCTAAATTTTGATCATATGACTATGGAGATGTCACAATGATTATGAGGACTAGTCATAAGTCATTTTTTTTAGTATCATAATTTTGAATAATTGCTAAACAAATGGTGGAAAATTACTCATATGAGAGGCTGAAAGTGAGAATAATTGGTCCAATGCATTCTGAAATTTGTGCTTTTTGTTTGTTTGTTTGTTTGTTTTAGCAATTTATAGAGCTATTCATCTCACCCCAGTGCTTCTGGGTGGTTTACAAGGATTGAAAGAATCATAACAGTGTTGTGCAAAATTCAGACAATAGCACAATACTAAGATGAAATGGCCATCTGCTCATTCAAAATCATTGGGTCCCAAACAGGGATACACTTCAAAATTTTAGCAAGGGTTCTCTGCCTGGTTGCTGGGTGGGCGGGGGGATGGTGGGCACTGCCTAGTCAGCCTCCTGCACCACAGTGGGGAGGTGTTCTTTCCCTCCCTGGGCTCTGGAAGCTTTCCTTGAGCCCCTGAGAAGGTAAAAACGGCCTCCCCAGGCTCCGGGGGCCCTATAGAGGCCAGAAAGGGGCCATTTCTGGCCTTCCAGTAGGCCCAGTTTTCTCCTTTTCTCAAGCCTCCATACGCACCCTGCACGTTCCTGCATCCAAAACAGGCCACGTGGGGACTCCTGGGAAGGGTGGGGTGGGCATAGCCAGCCAGGAGTGGGATTTGTGGGTTCTCCAAACTGCACAGAATCTTAGCTAAGGTTCTCCTGAACCTCTGCAAATCAACACCCCTGGCCAAATTTACAGCAGCCCACCCCTGGCCAAATTTACAAGAAGGAGGAACCCCCCATAAAATAGAAAAGCAAGCATTTTATATAGTAGTTTAGGGCTACAGGGTGGAAATGTTCTTCGAAATAAGTACTAAAAAGGAAAATAGGTAGCTTCTATTAAATCAGTGCTTTGTTAGATGTCATGCCCTTTTTGGCATCCATTTTATGAATTAGCAAACCTGTCTTCAGCCTCCATTTTGGGAAAGTATCTGAAACATGGACTCAAAATTCCATTTTTGCCCAAGAACTCTGAAAGTCTGATTAATCCTCCTTTGTGTTAGCATCACTTATTTTTGAATGACTGGATTCACCTATCGTCCTAAGGCACAGGTTGTTTAATTGTGGTCCATTAAACAAACTGCAATGGTAATAAATCATGCTTTGCAAATCTTAGTGGCTGGATTCACCCAACACACTAAACCAAAACCGAACAAGCCACATTATAGCCTTCTTCAAGATAAATTAACTCAGTCAGAATGTTTAAAATATATATTAAAGTTGCAATGTCAAGAATTAAATTTTATCTGTTCCACTTATATATTTATTTTGCTCAAAATTTCTACAATTTATCAATTCTCAAATGTTATAATATGCATTAACATTACCATATCAATCAACCATATATATGCACTGATTCTCTAAATTTTCTTGTAATTTAATTGTATAAGACTCTTTAATAACAAAATATTTAATTTCAGCCGGAGATAACTACTGAGATAGATGTTGAGTCAGATGATGAAGTTGCTAACAGTCCAGCTACACCTGCAGTACCCAATGCTTTAACACCAGGCAAGTAATTCTTCTTTAACATATGGCAAGTGTTCTTCCCTTCATTTCATATGGCATCAATTATCTTGGTTACTTTTAACTCTTCAGATTTCTATTTATTTTCTTGCTGATTATAATGTAAACAGATTCCTCAATTTAAAAACATTGCCTATAATTCTGTTGTTTATTTTATTTACCAACAGAAGCAGTTAAACTTTATTTTTCAAGACACTTTTCTCTTTTGCTGTTTATAGTACACAGAACTGGCTACAAGAGCCAGAAATACCCATACTTTGTATGGGGTGAGTGTATGTAAAATAAACAAACAGACATATTAGTTTATTTCAATAGATACTATCACAAGGGCTTCCATTAGTGAACCTTCTGCACTGATAGAGATACTGGCTAATCATGTATGTGAACTTCCAAAACTTTAATAAATCTAGTGTCTTTGTTAGTAGGATTGACCAACAATTTAGATTCAAAATAGACATTCTCTAAGGCAGAACACCATCAATATATTCTTCCCTGCTCTAAGTATAAAATATTTAATCCAAGCAAAGCTATTTTGCTATTTGAAGAAAATCTTATGGATGAAATTTTTATACCTTGGTATTACTAGAAATACCACTGTCCCTAAACCAGGTGATCTGATGCTTTTAACTAGAGCAGTATTTCTCAAATTTGGCAATTTGAAATGACTCTCAACTCTCAGAATTCCTCAGCCAGTATGTTGTTTCGGGAATTCTGAGATTTGAATGCCACACACCTTTATGTTGAGAAACACTGAACTAGAAAGAAATCAGGAGATTACTCTGATAACTTCTAAATGCCAAGAATATGCTTTATCCAAAAGCATGTGTTGTGTGAATGTAGCTATCGTGACTTACAAATCATTGCTACAATTTAAAGTGATGTGAATTCATCCCATTGTGATTTATTGAATAAATAATGGTTTTAAAATAATGGTTTAACCCAACAGCTGAAAACTATCATTTTGACCAATGTGATTAGTCCTAGACAACTATGTAAACTGTAGTAGCAACTCAGGGAAGATCAATTGCCACATCATCATTTTCTGCTTTGCTTTGGAGAATTTTATTGTCTCTTCTCAATCAGTGATAAAATAGATAATGGACAACATCCAAGCTTTCCACCCTGTGAAAAGAAAATTCCATGTTTACTTTTCCGGACTGAAGAAGATTTTTCTCACAGTCTGGTAGCCAGGCAGTATTTGCTCTTTGTTATCTGTAGAAACAGTCTTAATGAGTAAGAAAGACACGGACCTCTAAGATAAAACTGCCAAGGAATACCAACTCTTTGCATAGTTTGTCAAAAGGAGAAAGCTTAAATAAAACTATCTGATACACAGAAGCAGCTCAGGTTATTTGGATAGATTGCATTGTTTGTTTCTTCTTCTTTTTCAGCTGAAACAAGTCAAAAAGAAGATCAGATTTAAACACTAGGGGAAGTCAGGATTTTTTGTAACATAAATTTAAACTCTGTATCTCATTTATTAATGAAAACTCTTTGAAACACAACATTTGGATCTGTTGTTATGTAATATTATGTACTATTATGTAATCATCTGTTCAAGTCAGTGGAGAATTTCATCAGAATAAAAATTTCAAAATTGTGGTATGGGAAAATTTTCCCTATGATACTGTCATAATTAAATACTTTTAAGATTTGGGGTTAGCTGTGAAAAGTTCATTAATTATAACACTTTCCCATTACAACCAAGGGAACGAGTTGGCTTGATTAATGAACTATAATAAGTATGAATTACCAATTAATATTGTTTAGAGTAATCTTCTGAAGGTTCAGCAAACCTTCAGATGGTTGAATTTAAGACCCATAATCCCCTGCTAAATTATCCAGAAGAGAAGAATGCTTTATCTTACCAGGCTAGAAATGGGGAGATTGTGAGTTCCAGATGTACCTTTAGCATTGAAAAATTGGCTGGCTAACTTTGAATCAGTCACTCTCTCTCAATTCAACTCACTCATAGGATTGCTATTGTGGAGAAAATAGGAGGAGGAAGATGTATTGGTTATGATCACTTCCTTGATTTATTTTGTAGAAATAAGGTGGGATACAAATAAATACCGTGTTTTTGGAGTATAAGACACACTTTTTCCCCCTAAAAGAGGGTAAAAATTTGGGTGAGTCTTGTACATTTAATGTAGCCAAAAACGTGAGACATGGAAGAGGCGATGGTCTGTGGTAATCCCTGCAGTCTGGAACAGCTGATTGGGGGTATTCTGGAAGGCCGATCCACCCACCAATTAGCTGCTTATGCTGAATCAGACTGCAATAATGTGCTGAAGCTGACCTGACTGTTTGCTATTTTCTGCAAGGACGTGTCAGAGTTTGCAGCAGCAATCACATTCAGAAAGCACACACAAGTAACTGATTCAGCAGGATTAAATAACTTCTCTTTATATATAATATAACACATTAAGTAAATATACTATACCAAAAGCAGGTTTTCCAACATGGTAGTTCAGCAGAGGAGAGAAGTTTCACTTTCAGTTTTAGTTTCAGATATCAGCAAAGCATGCAGCTTTAGTACAGAACAAGCCACACCCAGGCTTCTTGGTGTCTCCTTCCTTGTTGTTCACACAGCAAATACTGTTTGTTTCCAAACAGCTCTCAACTCTCTCACACATTGACAGGACGCTAGCCAGATGAATACCATGGAAGCTGGTAGGCAGACACAGATTTTTTTTCTTATTTTCCTCCCCAAAACTAAGGAGCATCTTATACTCTGAAAAATATGGTAATCATTGACTCACAACCAATCGTTTAATGATTGTTCAAAGTTACAGTGGTACTAAAAAAATGACATGACTAGTTTTTACAGTTATGACCATTTCAGCATTCCGACAGCCATGCAATCAAACTTTGGGTGTTTGTTACTCAGCATGTATGTATGATGGTTGTAGGATTTAAGGGTCCTGGGACTGTCATTTCTTCTTCCTAAGAAGTTTCTTAGGGAGCTCCTGACAAGACAAAGTTAATGAGGAAAGCCAGATTCACTTAACAACCATATGATTCACTTAACAACTTCATGATTATCAACCATTCAAAAAGGTCATAAAATGGGGCAATGATTAATTTAACATCTGTCTTGCTTAGAAATGGTAATTTTTGCGGTTGTAAGTTGAGGACTATCTGTACTGCTCCTTCGATCAAAGAAAAGAGCAACCTTGGGGTTGCTTTAAAATCGCAGTGAGACAGGAAAGTTATTTTCTGCCCTTTCTGCCCATGTAAAGAAGTTCCATTTTTTTGAAAAAGAATGCTGGATTTAATAGGCAGATGGTCTCATCAAGTAGGCGCTAAGGTTTTGATACTTTTTCTTTAAAATTTGATCATGAGCTGGACTGTTGTTTCAAAAAGAAAAAACGAAAAGTGTAAATACTTTTCTATTGTATTTCAATGGAGTAAAATAAGAAACTCTTCAGGGATCTGCATCTGATGCTTTTCTATTTCCTTATAAATTAAAATGTAGTTCAATTAAATAGGCGCAAAATAATTTCCATAATTTAACCTTGAAAGTTATGAAACATAAACTGTAGCTAAAGGGAAATTATCTTGGGTCAAAGAAGATAGCTTAATGAAGATGTTGAATCAGAGTGCAGCATTGATGAAAGGGGCAAATTTCATGATAAGGATCATTACGAAAGGAGTTGAAAATAATATTACCAACATTATAATGCCTTTCTACAAATATACATATAATATTTACTGCATCTGGAATACCATATATATGTCTGATTGGCATGCTTGAAAAAAGGTTGAAAAAGTACAGAAAAAGGCAAACAAAATACCTAGAGATGTTAAGTACCTTCTACAGAAGAAGTGACTAGAACATACAGGACTTTTTTGGTTTCGAAAAAAGAGGGACAAGAGGAAAATGGTCAAGATATATTAAACCATACTGTCATCGTCATCAGCAATTCAGTCGTGTCTGATCCTTGGCCGTTCTATGGATCAACTCTTCAAACCCCTCCGTCTCTCACTACCTTCTTCAGATCTGGCATGATTATCCTGGTTTCATCAGGCCATGGAAAAAATAGATGCAACAAAGTTTTCCTCCTTTTCTCAAGCCTAAGAACCAGAAGGCACCTATTGGGAAAGACATTTAGAACAGACAAAAGAAAATTCACCATCACACAGTGCATAATTAATCTTTTGAAATTATTACCAGTGAACTGAGTGACCTCCACTAAGCTGGAAAATTTTTAAAGCTTTTTCTGGAAGACAGATCACTCAGGGGTCTTGTAGTTTTGGAGATCAAATGATATTTCAAGGTTGGGGGAAAATGGTTCCTAATTCAAATTGCAAAAGAACAATAGCCAGCAAAGAGTGTGGCTCTATATTCTTCTTGTAAACATCTCAAAACTATCTGGTTAGCCAGTGTGAGAAACATTTAAACCCTCTCAAACATGAAAACGCAATAGAAAAAAAATTGTTCACTTTTGCCTTCACTCGTTTGAGATCATAAAAGGGTGCAAGTCAACGCAGAGCTACAAGCCTGCTTTCTGCATTGTTAACCATATCCGTTCAACATCTGCTAAGAAAATACAGTATTTCCAGCAATGAGTCCAAAGGCATTGACAGTAGCTTTTCGAAGATCATAAGAAGAACAATTGTGTTTCTTGTTGTTATAAATGTATATACTATCCAATCCCAAAATGAATAAAGTTAATTGGAGCCTAAACCAATTTTTTAAATTATTATTTTCTATCAGTGATGCAGTCATTGGCTAGTTAGTTTATTTTTTTAAGTGAAACACCTTTTAATTGTTAACGGAATTAATTAAACCAACTGAACTTCAAAGAATATACAATATTTACCCGGTCATGACAGTACTGTTGCAGTGAAATAATTTATAGAGCTTTGGTTTCTGATTTTCTCTTTCTAAAAGAACACATTTATTATGTAAACTTGACTTTTTCTTCCAGCAAAAAGACACAGGAATGTCAGATCCTTAGAACTGGGGTGACAGTATCTTATTGAAACATTATGGTGATAACTTTATCAGCAGTGTGTGACATAGGGCGGCACCAGACCATAACATGTGCCTTTGTCATAGGTGTCTACAAACATTTCAGATAAATTGCTTGTCTGTTTTGAAAGAAAGCCGATGCCTCCTTACCTCTCTCATCTACTTTGTTGTAGAATTTAACTTTTTAATGTACGATTTTTGAATTTGAAACTAAAGAGCCAGTCTGAAGGACAAAACTCAGATGCAACATTACTAGTGACACTTTAAATGGAATTTTTCATTCAGACTTTGACATTAAACTAGAAAGGCCTTTTCGCTGTGACCATACAAGCATAATAAATTCTGTATGTTTGTGATACTGAATGAATCTTGCCCATATGCTGCACTGCAAGGCTACATGAATGAAGCATTTACCAAATCAGGCCCACCACATTAAACAGAAAAACAATCTTTATTCATGGTAACTTATCAGTTTCAATTAATCAACCTTAACAATGGAAATTCTGATGTGCTCAAGCAACTTGAAAGCAATAGGTCATCTCCAGGGCAGCCATGTTGTGTCTTTGTGTTCATGGCTTCAAACAAAGCAACATCTCCCATAAATGTCCATATTCAATTCCATATAGCCTGCATAGCTGTTTTTAAGCACTGAAGCTCACTACCCTCGCTAATGTATCCACCTTCTCAAAGATGTGTACTGGGTTTGTGTGCATTTTTGTTGTTGCTAGATGTAATGGTTTTCTACTATTTTGAAGCTCTGTTAAGATCAAACAAAGGAAAAGACATTTCCATTGGATGACCATCCTTTCAGTTCCTCTGCTGCTATGTGAATAAGCATTGTGCAAGCCACTCCAGTGGAATTGAAAGGGGGTAACCATTGGTTTGATTTGGTTACACGGTTTCGTAAAGCGCTCCCTCCCACTGCCTTAGGGTCTGTGAAAGGTCCGTGACCCGTTTAGAACTGCCAAGTGAAATGTCATGTTGCCCCTCCCAAATGAGAGTATCTGCATTCATTTGATCAGTATAAAAAATGATTGGGGATGGGAAGATCAGGGCTTTTGAATTGCAATTTATAGCAGTTTACAAAAATGCACATTGTTGGAAAAGAAAACATGGAAGTGTTTCTTTCTAAATTGCATTACCTGTGAAATGTCATTAGTCTTTTTTAGGATATTTGCATCCAATTTTTACTATGAAACCTAAGATAGGCTTGAAGAAAAGAAAGAAGCTAACTTTTCTTCTTTGTGTTAACTCTTATCCACTTGTTGTCATGCTCAATTTCACATTGACATCCAAACATCTGGGATATCAATTTTTATGCCAGTTTTGCAAAGCCCTTGTTTGAACTTTTCTTTTAATGATAATTGCCTCTGCGCTAGCTAGTGCTTTAAATCAACTTTAAACTCATATTTTCTTATCTAGAGATACTTTATAAATAGATATTTAAATGCATTTCTGTTTAATTTCATAGTATTTGCAAATGATAATTGGTTACATTTAGATGGATTTTTATTTTTTTTCCTATTGTCATCTCCTCCCTATTCTTTCCCAGATATTTTTATGCAAAAAAGCTTTTTAAAATATTCAGACAATATAAAATAATCCATTGTATTGGAGGCCCCTATCTGAATACATTGGTAAATTTCAGTTCAAATGCATTGAAGCTTTATACTTGGCTGCTTCTGTCTCTGTCTCTCTGTTTCTCTCTCCCTCCCTCCCTCCCTGTAAAACCTGATTTTCAAGTGGGTGTATATACTAAAATTTCCAGAACAGAGGACTGAGGTTCCAAATAGAAAGGGACAAGCAATATTTAATTAGCAGTGCATGACTCTTTGAACTGGACACTTGGCTGACTTTCTCCTGTATGCTTTTCCTGCCAAAGAATTAGAGGTTTGCTGTCACTACTTGCAGTGGAAATGGAGAGTAGTTATTTATAGAAATTCTCTCACAGATGTCTGCGCACCTGCTTCCCAAACTTCGGAAGGTTTTGAACAGGACAGCAGTATTTCACTAAAAGCTGCATTGGTGACGTCACCTGATTAACTGCTAAGCCTGAAGACGTCACTTTCCACACAAGAGCAACCTGTGTGTGAACAATAAGACATTTGCGCAGCAGCTGGAATAGAAGCTCACATGTAAATGAATGCTGTGTATGAAAGAATAGCATCCGAGCCTTTTTGGTGGCATTCGCCTCTGCCTGAGAATTCTCAGCTAATAGGGATCCACAATGGAGATGCCACCGTTTTGTCCTGACAGAAGTTTCTGTGCCTTGAACAGCTGCATCTGGCAGAAGTTCAACAAGTGTAATTTTTCCCAGCCAGGAGGGGCATGGGGGGGGGGAGACTGCACCTGCTGAATTTCTGTCTTTCACAAAACTCTTAGCAGTACAGGAAGCCTGTTAGTAAAAGACATCCTCCCTAATTTCACTGTGTTCTACAGACAAGTAGTCTGTTGTTGAAAACCACTTCACCTCTTTTCAATGACTGCTTTTTTTAAAAAAACACCTTGCATTCCCTATACTATGTATAGACGTTGTAGCACATCTGATCACATGGCAGGTGAAATGGAAAGACCCACTAAGTTAAGGGATTTCACCCAAGAATGGACCTAAGTTCCTTCTTTTACATGTGAACCTTGTTCACAGTTATATACCATGATCTTAGGTGCATTTACTCAGATGTTCTAAAGCCCAGTGAAGCTTCCAGAGAGACGTATAAATGAGGAAAAATGTTGGATACAGTCTTATACATATCTATTCCAAAATAAGCCCCACTGAACTCAAATAAGTTTACTGTCAGAAAACTGGATGTAAAATTGCAACCAAAGTTTTTTAGCCTCTTAGCCACACAATGTCTTATGGATTATTTTACTTAATCCCCATCTTCTCCCAATCTCTTAAAGGTTCTCCAGTTCAGGAAAGTGAATTTCAGCCTAAGAGGTAGTAGGCTATAACGAATGAAAGTGCTAGATTTTGTAGAAATTCCTGGGTTCAAAATTATACCTAACAATAAATGCCATTGGCTGAATTTGGGTCAGGTTGTCTACCTTCCTCTCCTCCCACTTTCTTTTAGGGTAAATTAACACAGCAGGATAGAGCTACGCTATTAGAATTGTATTAGTATTAATGTTGCATGCTTTAAAGTTATTAAAACCATAAACTTTGCATTAGAAAAATAATGCTAACCAAAGATTCAAGTTCGGTGTGCCAGTCTGCCAGAAGACAAGTAAGTACAAGAAATGGGTAGGCTACTAATGGGTTTCAAAGTAGAAAAAATATATAGTAAATATCTAATGCATATTTACAAAGAGCCAATACAGGTCTGAGCAGTGAATTTGTGTGTGTGTGTTGTGTGTGTATGTTATGCTTTAGAGTCTAATTAATGTTAGAAATTTATGTTACATAAATCCAAACCCATTGTTTATAACTAGTTATTCAATAAAATCATTTCTCCTTCTTTCTAAACTATTCAAAAGCATTTTCATTCATTGGTCCAAAAATGACACTCAGAAAAACATTTCTTAGTAATAAAATTGACAGGTTGTGTATTTTATGTGGATTGTTCTTTTTTTGTTTGCAAACTCTAGTTTTATTCAGTTGAGCCAAGATTCCAAGTTTATACAACACAGAGAGCCATGATGTAACCACATATTGTAAGTTTGGTTTATCCCACACATTAGGTTAAAATGTTATAGAGTCATTTTTATTCCCATGTATCATGCAAACAAAAGCAAACATTCTATAGATGCATAACCAATTTTTAACAATATCCAGCAAGTTTTCTCCTAAAAGTGTGTCGGTAGAATTTTGACCTGTTTTTAATGAAGTAGCAAAAAACTCAAACCAAACTAATACAGTTCTTGAATGTTTAGAGACAGATTGTACCATGTTTATACTGGCGTATACCATAGGCAGACCATTGAGTATACTGATGAGGGAGCTTTTTTCAATCCAGAAATCTTAACAGTCTTAGCTCACAGACCAGACATATTGCATAAAAGTGAAATTAGCTCCCATAATATATGCTGCTGACTTTTCAAAAGCATAAGAGACTGTTTTGAAATCCAAATGCTACTATGGTGGCAAATGCTTTATAGTCTTAATGTACTTCACCAGACCTAGCCTCCTTGGGAATTTAATAGTCTCTTTTTCCTACATTGACCGACAATAAATTTAACATAGCAGTTAGATTTTAATCAGGACAAGATAATTTGTAGTGATAGTGGATGATGTGCAGGGGTGGGTGCTAACCTTTTCTATAGAAGAGGTTCCACAAATCTACTGTGCCATTTAGAACCAGTTCCAGCTCCCTCGCCTCGCCCGCCAGCACATCATCAAGATGAAAAGTGAGAGGAGGAATTCTGGCAGTTGAAGTCCACAAGTGTTAAAGCTGTCAAGTTTGAACACCCCTGGGTTTTTTTTCTAAAGGGTTAGGGGTGCAAGGGTCTTGTAACTTGACAGCTTTAAGACTTGCGTGCTTCAAATGCCAGAGTTTCTGAGCCAACATTTTGGTTGCTAAGCAAGAGCGTTATTAAGTGAGTTTCACCACATTTTACGAGTTGGCCACACCCACCCCATCACATGGCCGGCAAGCCACTCCCATTTGGTCACATGGCCGGCAAGCCACTCCCACAAAGCAGGCCACACCTACAGGAGAGGTTCTTAAAAAATTTGAAACCCACCACTGATGATGTGGCTCCAACAACCAAAGTATGATCCCTTATATTGTAACACAAAGCCATGATTTAGTTACCCACTGTTTGTTATTAACCACAATCAAATGCACCATGAAGCATGGTTTAAAACTTTATGAGTTGCATTCACAAAAGCATTAAACCCAAATCAAACAAAGATTGCAAACATAATTATATTTTGATGACATAGCCAGATTTTCTGGCCCACAAAATACACTGAAAAATAATAGATTTTCATTACATGCTACAGCCATACACATTACCTTTCTGTAATCTATCAGCCAAGCAAGATACAATGTTACCTTGCTTCCTATCAAATAGACCTGGGTAGAGAACACATTCAAGTGATTCTCATCTTCCTTCCTTCCTTCCTTCCTTCCTTCCTTCCTTCCGTTCTGCAGATGAAGAAGGACTTGGGCTATCAAGGTTACTGTCTTCACCTCTTGTGCCTAGTGGACACTGATGTGGGTTGGAATCCTCTGCCTTATCTGGAACAATTGTCTGCATCAAAAGGGTTGAATGCTTTCAGTTTTTCTAAAGCTTAGAAGGAACCCAAAACAAACTGGCCAGATGAAAAGCTATTGTTACCGAGTGCTTGAGCATTTTCTGCCCAAATGTCACAATAGTAGAAGTGAGTCAAGATATTTCTGAGGCACTGCTTCTAACTGTTCAGGAACACTAGAGTGTTTTTTTTCTGCTTCAAACAAAATTTTCAAAAGAAATTTAGGGCCATATCTCTCTGAATTATTATTCTGCAAAAGACTTACTACTAATAAAAAATTAGTTGCTAAACTGAGCTTGATTTTTAAGAATGCAGACTTTGTGGAATGTAAAATCAAATCTGTTCTGTCAATCCATCAAAATAAAATGAGTTTTTATTTAAATAGCTGTCATTTTAAATAGGGCAAACTGGAGAACTGAACTGAAGATAATATAGTTTTGTCCAATTGTTTCAAATACCCCTTTCAAAATATATTAGCCTAAAACATAGCATTGAGGTGGTCCAAGATTCAGCATGCAGCACACACTATTGCTCCTGGCATATTTTTACAATGAGGGGCTTAGATTCACAGGCCGTATTAATCCACATTGTGCTGTATAATCTACAGCAGATTCAGGCAATATGCTAAAACATAATAGGGCTCCATTTTGATTAATGTGTCAGGTGAACTCATTCAGGGTTTGTTTTTCTGCTGCCTTTTGTGTTGCTTTAGTGAACCTTGGAAAGAACAACTGATACAGACTTTCTAACCGATTTTAGGCTTGTAGGTCAGATTTACTCAACCTGTTGATCTTTAGATTTGTTGGGAGTTAAGCTTCCAGAATTTCCAGCTGGAGATTCTGGTAATGATTGATTATTCTGCAGGTGATATTCTCTTCTCAGCACATCCCAAGGATAACAGCTTGGGGAAAACTGGGTTTAGTATTTAACCTCCACCCAAAATGTGCCATAATTGGGTTGGGCACTTCTTCCAAACCTAAAGATTTCTTATACTGTACTTTTAAGCTTGCAAAGTGACAATGAAGTTCAAGAACGCTTTATGATTTTGAGCTATAACTACATGCTTACAAATAAAAGTGAAAGATGAGGGGTAAAAGTCGCTGAACAAAACAGAGGTACTTGGGTAAGTGACTGCCTCCTGGGCACTAATTGGCCATTGATTTTGTACGCCTAGCCCAGTTGCACCAAGATCGCAAAATGTTTGTCTTGTTTGGGCTTGAAGCTCCAAATTCTTTGTGATTACCCAATTAGAATGAAGCTGATGGCAACCAGACAGGATGCAAGAGTGAAATGAGCAGAAACTCGGTTGGGGGGTGACAGTGTTTCCCCCACACCCTTTTCACACAATGGCCCTTTGCAAGCCCCTACCGTTCTTCAGGCTTCAGCTCAGCTCCTTTTACTCTGTGTGCCAGAGGCATTTCCAAAGGATTGTTGCCCTAGAAACTTGGTTTCAACCTCCTGCTATATATCAACAAGCTTGTTTTAGCAATTCCCCTGCCTGAATTACAGTTACACAGTTTGGCGCTTCTTTCAAATTTCCTCCCATTACTTGGGCCAAAGAAAGGCATTTTTCCTCCTTTAGAAATGAATTGGCTTAATTAGTAAGTAGATTAATGGCAATGGCTGGTGAGTTGGTTTCCAGCAGAGTTTCACCAGAGAGGGTTAATCGGAGTCAGGGCTGGAATCGTTCCCAGAACTGGCTGCCAGCCATTTTCCATCAACAAATCAACCCAGAAACAAATGCACTCGCTCCTCGCAGTTCCTATCAGAGAAATAGAGATGATGAGCTTCCTTTGAAAGCCACCAGCAGCAAAGCTGCCCAAACATGTGGTTGTTCCGCTGCAGGGCCATCAAAGGACACCCAGATTCTGACTTTGCTTAGCATTAAATCCAAAGCTTCAAAAGTCCTCACCCAAAAGATGGGCAACCCAAGTGAGAGAATGAGTGAGGAAAGGAAATTCAAGTCTTGCTCTCTTCTGCAGCCTCTTTTTCTGCTTTCTCATTTCTCAAATTTAATATGAATTGCCAGTCATGAGAACCTGCAGCATCAAGCTAGAAAGGCTCCGGTCTGGATTATCTTCCTGCTTTTCAGACTTTCTTTTAAACCTACTTAAGATCAGTTTATACTCTTGGAAAGTCCTACTCCCTTTTGTGTGAATCACCTTTGCTTTTAGAGCTACCACTTCTGGGTCGCAGAAATCCAAGCAACCACTAGATGGCGGCAGAGAGCTAGAATTTTCTATTTCTTATGGGCTAGTAGCTGATGGGGCCCTCTGCAAGATTTTAATGCTGAATTCATCCAGGGAAAAGATTATAGTTGAATAGGTGTCAGTTCACCTTTACCACTATGTGAAGAACAAAATTGCATTTATGGACCAAAACTTAATTCCTGACATCCCTATTGTAATCTGGTGGTGGAAATTTGAGTGCTGCAACAAATTTGGGGGAAGGGTGGTTTGGAATGGCTGAATTTTTTTAAACCAGGTTTTTCATTTTCATCCAAATTCTGTTTCTGAAATAAACATTAGTCTATATGAAACTAATTTCAGGAATATTTTGGTGTAACATTTCTGCAATATTATACTGAGTTCCAGAATGTGATCCCAATATTTAAATAAGAAAGTGAATAATAGAAATAGCACAATTCATTTTCATTTCCCCAATATTGACAAAAATGCATTCATGGTTTAAAAAAAAATAAGTTGTCTTGCAAAAACCGAAAATAGCAGAGAAATGTCTGTACAGCAGTGAAATTTATTCTAGAAAAGGCAGGCTGGTTTCATAGTTTTTCTTTTGAAGGTATGAAGAAGAGACCCAATGAAAAATGACACATGCTTTAGCATTTTAGAAAGCTGGCGACTAGCAGAGTGTCTTTCTCTCCCCCTTCCCTTCTCCCGCCCTCCCCCTCCCCTTTAACTTTCTGCCTCTGAACAAAGAGGTCGGCAAAACTAGCTAGGTTGTAATGAGTTCTGTGTCCCAAGCCCATTAAGGGCATCATGGAAACATATTGTATCGAAATAGTTTGGAAGAGAATAACGGGGATGAAAGAGAATGGTGCTTTGATCAGCTCCCTGGGGTCCTGAGCGCGCACAGACCGGCTTGCAAGGCCTCATTCAGCTCTAGCGAGACACACTTACAAGACCATTCAATGTGATTTGCATATCTGCAATTTATCACATCGGAACCCTCCAACATTTTTTGCAAGGTAAATAAAAGTTGGATTGAATAACAAATATCAATCATCTCACCGCGAAAGGGAGAGGAAACGCGGTTGCAAGCCAGACTAGCGCAGACCTCTGTAAAGAGGCAAAAGAAAATATTTAGCCCAGCGAAGGGAAGTTCAAAGAGACTTTGACAACAGGTTCAAGGCTAGCTTTAAACAAAAAAGAAGCCTGCCACAAATAAAACCTTTGGGGTTTCCAACTCGTGGAAAAAGAGAAAGCATTAAAACACGAATGAGAGAAAACCACTAAATGTTGATTGAGAAACGAAAGAGGATAAAGTGGGCAGCCTGCAGAACGATAAAAGTGCGTTCTCGCCCCCACGAACCTTTCTCGGATCTTTAGATTTTGTGTAATTAATTATCACCTGCTCTTATGAAAAAGCATAAAAGACCCCCCAAAAAAACCCCACCATCTCTCAAAAATACGAAAATCACACGTCTGTTTGTCCCGAAGTGATATCAGTAAAAAAGTAAATTTAAGGGGATTCCTCTCCAGAACAAGGAGCAAGTTAACAGGCAGCCATTGTCTAGCCCTTCAAAAAAAACTTCGGTTAAACACCAAATGAGAATCTTCAACTTGACCTTGGAAAGGCTCGGCGCCTCCAGCTAATCTATCAAACCACCCCAGTGACAATGATGTATTTCCAAGTATTGTCAGATCCTGAAAAGATTGATAAATTCGCCGCTGTTACACCCAGAGTCAGCGTTCCTCTTTGGAAGGAGACACGCTGTAAAAAGCGCACCTCCTCATCCCCAGGTCGCGGGGCGGGGGGGGAGGGGATGTAGCGGGGAGAGGAATGAAAGGCCGCGGCGAAGAGAAACGAGCCCCCTTAAATCAGTCTGGCCATATTTCCTGAAGGAACACAAGAAAGCTGGAGACAATCCTTCTCATATTTAACGCAATATTTCTTGGCTGTGGCGAGGAACAAAAGTCATAGCAAGACGTCTTTGTGACTAATTCAGTCAAAGGGTCGGCTCTGGTTCCCCTGCCGAAAGGTCACTGTCGTTGTGTATGGTCCACCAAGGGGGGGTTTTCACAGGGAAAACGGAGCCAGCTGTCCCTGTCACACTCTCCACACTGGGGGAGCGCACACTGTGCATGGTTATTAGCTTCGTTCTACACCTGCAAAACCTACCCATTTCCAAGACTTTTCAAGGCTTTTTCCCCCTTTTCTTTTTGGACCTCCTTTTTTTCAGCCTCGTCCACTTTGACAACAACTATTCACGTTTTTCCTGAAAAGGACTGGGAAAGAAGGGGGGGCGCTTTCTACGCATTCTAGTGGGTACCCATTGAGCCTCTAGCTAAAGGAGCTGCCTTCCACAAAACAAACTTTGACAAAGTCCCAAATAGTTTGCACCAACGTGGAAACGAGCTGTTGCTAACTGAAGTACCCCTTAATCAGGGTTCGATGTACAAAGGAGACACGGTCGCTCCTCCCCAGGGAAAACTAGTCCTCCATTTCTTCCCCGGTGTCTGGGCGCTTTACCTGTGGCTGCCGTCGCCGAGAGGGACAAAGGGCACCATTTCCCCCTTTTCACTTTTCACCCTTCCCTCTTTGAAAATACGCTGGGGAAATGCAGAATGGCCTAAGCCAGCCAGAAAGAATCAGGCCGATTGGGAAATATTTAATAATCTGCCGGTGCCACGATTGATTGCTACAGCGTATGCCAGCCTTAACCAGCACAGAAGAGTGGCCAGGGCAGAAGGGTGGGTGGCTTTGCGCGAGGACGGGAGCCTGTTCGGGCGGCAGGATTGGGGTCCAGTTTCGGCTCCTCTTGCCCTCCTTCCCGACCTAACCATAGGAGCTTCTCTGCTCCCGCTAGTGCTCTGTTCTTCGTGCTAATGGGCTGGACAGAAGTCTAAGAAATAGCCAAGGTCCGCAGACACTGGAGGACCGGACAGGTCAAGAGCCACCCGTTCGCCTTAAGACAGGAAATCCTGTCGAAGGCCATTTCCCAGAAGAGGTTGGTTGATTTGTTCCTTAGCCTCGGTGAGGCAAGCTCGGGCTGTTTTTGGGAAGCCTCTGAGCAGGAACACAGATCTCTGGCATCGTGGCAGGCGCTCAGCGCAACAAGTTGTCTTCAGAGCAGGTGCGAGGGAAAGAAATTGGAATCCGGAGGAAGGTCAGAACGGGGAATAAGCCCGGAGGCTCGGAGAGCTTTCCTGAGCTCCGGAAACTAGGTTGAATCTAAAAAAGTGAACCACCATGTTCCTGGATACCTCTAACCTAAACGACGGCGGAACAAGTTTGCCAGGGATTGTAGGCGAGCGCCTACATTTTTTTGGACAGGCAGATCCAGTTCTTCTCTCTGTGTCAGCCGCCTAAGAAGTAGTTCTGGCATGAAGGTGGCGTTCTCCCCTTTGCGCCACCCCCCCTCGGGTTGTCCTCAGCCACCGGTATCCCTCTGTCCCGCTCGTTCAGGCCTCAAGCAGGCCCGTGATAGCGGGACCCCTCTTGGAGACCTCCATGCGCAACGATGCCAAGCAGGCGGATACCGTTTCTTGGCTGTCTCTTTCTATCAGACCAGACTTTCAACAGCAAAGGAGAAGGGATTTAAAGTTCTGATGGGGGAGACCTTTCCCTTTCCGGAGCCTCGCGAGCCGGCTTCTTGCCGACTCCGCCGGACCCCGAGTTTTTGGGGGAGAAGCAGAACGCATGTGCGTCTCCAGACGGGGACTGTCCCAGCCGCTCGCCTCGGAGCGTGAAGGGAGTTTGGCCAAGCTGCTCAAAAAGGCGCCAAGTACTCGAGAGTTGGACTCAAAGCACTAAGCAATCTGACTGAGGCCTTTGGGGGGATTGCCCTGCTCCTGATAATGACGAATTGAGACCGGGGGCAGCTGAGGGGGAGGCGAGTAGCGAAGCTTTTAGGAGACCCAGAAAGGCCCCTGCGCGCCAGGCTGGCTGCGCGCTCGGCTGAGAAGGCAGCTCTCGCCCTCTCTACTGCAGCCGCGCGCGCCTCATTCACCGCTCCAGCCCTCATTCCCCCCTCCCTCCGCCCTCTTTTGTTCGCCTTAAAAGTAATGCTGCGAATTAAAAGAAATGACAATGTTTTCTCCTTGCTCGCAAGTCCCAGAGAAGAGCCCTTGAGCTTGGCAAAATCAGGCGAATCATTCAGCGTGCCACCCCGCACCTGTGATCTTGGCATTGAAAACCCCGCAGACCTATTCCCTATTAAACTTAATTATTCCCTCAAGCACACAATGGTTGAAATGGAGCAGGTTGGAGTCTGTTTATTGGTCGTAAATGTTTTTCTGAAGATCTTCTGAATGTCATTGTTAGCTTGTTGTTTGAGGCTGCCCTCGTTCTTTCAGCCTAGAGTAGCCTTGGACTTTTCAATTTTCAATCGTAACATCTGCTTAATCGTACGGATCAAAATATGGAGACACAAAACATATGTAATGGTGGATTTGTTAAATCCTGGTAATGAGTTATTAACAAGGGAAAACAATGGGCCAGGATTGTGAGAGCCTTATGGTAACAGAGTCACTTTATGCAACGCTTGACGTTCCCCTTCTTGATAAATGGAACTAAGGTCTGAACGCCAGGTGATAGCAAGAAAATCAATGTCCTTAGAGGCCAGCATGGAGACTTTTTTTTTTCTGTGTGAAAAATTAGAAGACATAAAATTTAATTGGCTGTTAGGAGAGGGGAAAGTAGTGGTCTTAAGTTTAATTGCCAGTTGAAGGCTTAGCAAAAGGAGACAAAAAAACAAAACAAAACACAAAACCCCCCAAACAAAAAAACCGAGACTCGGGCCTGTTTGTTTGCTTGCATCTCAGCTCTTACTGCAAGTGTATCATTGAAAATGCGTTTTATTATAACACATGTCATGCTTTACAGTTCCCATATTGTGTCAAGACAATGCTTAATGGTACATTAAAGACAAGCAAACCATGCCAACACGTCTTGGAGACATTGTAAGGGCCTCTCTCAATCTCTTTGCTTGCTTTAGGCAGCTGCAGCCCAGCACCCAGAAACACAAAAAGAACAAGTTTGAAATACCAGGTGCATCCGAGAGAAACTCGACAGGGATTGATATGTTATAGCCCAGGACATGAACCTAGCAATAAAGATATCATTTTGATTGTCTCCAGCTTCCACGCCATGTAAAAAGCAAGAGGCACCCGGGAAGCCTCATTCTGCTGGCAGCAAAGCCTTTTCCCAACTCGGAGTCCTCCTATCTTCCTCAGCCAAGTCCGAGCACCTGTTGGCCAGACCCCACATCCCGTCGTGGGAATCATTGCCTGCCGAGGCTTCCAGATCTAGAAAATGCCATTTGTTGTGGAATGAGGGTGGGTCCATTCCCACAGGCTTCATGGGAGGGGGGGAGACAAAGAGAGGGAGGGAGGGAAAGAGAGAGAGGGTGAGAGGAGATTTAGCGGGGAACCTCAACTGGTGTTTGTTCATCCTGGCAGCTGGTCCCCGATGCCACCGCAAAAGAGACCTTAATGGAAATGGGATGAGTTCATGCCTAGCCCAGGTTTCATACCCCATATATTACAAGCCTTTAATCCCAATATTGGCAGATTAGAAAGCCTGGGAATCCCAAAGGGGCAGGTTCTCAGTCTCCATTAGGGACAGTTTCTTTTTTTCACCCTACCCTGCCTTTGCTGTTCAAGGGAAAGCAGGATCCTTTCTCATACTTTTCCTGCACTTGGAGCTGAAAGAGATTGATGCCTTGAGATTTTAATGGGATTTCTGGTTCTGGCTTTGTCCAGGCCAGGAGTCCATCTTCCTTCACTGGCAGGGGCATCACAAATGCTACTGATTTTGAAGGAAAGGATGGTCTGATTAATAGAAATAACAGAAAATCAGGATCTTAGCAACTCTTGCATCATGTCGTGGTACTGCAGCAGCAGCTTCGGTCTGGTCTGTCTTGTAGGCATAAATCTCAGGAGCGGCATCTTAGCCCATTAGGAAATTGTGAATAGAGAGAAGCCAACTTTCATCTTGTTTCATCCTGAAAATTGAAGAATAGTTTAGATCTTTGCCAAAATTATATGTTGCTCTTTTCAAGCTCACTGGCCAATTCCAATATTAGCAGTAAACATTCTGAAGAAAATTTCAGGAACTAAGTATTTTCCCATCAGATCACTGTAGAGTTATTTTAAAATCCTGAAGTACTGGGTTATTTTAAAACTAGAAAAAATGATTTAGTTTAATCTTTCAGCCCTTCCCCCAACCACAACAACGCATGCTATTGGCTTCCGATCAGATTGCTGGGGAGGGTGAGAGAGGATTGTCTATTTGAATGCAAACGCACAACCCCCAAGGGGAGGAGCTTATCTATGAATCTCTTTATGGTCGCTCTTGATACATTTTTGAGGGTGATGGGGAGAGAAGTAGAGTAGATAAAACGCTGGTTTCAAAGGTTTGAATAGCTGTCACTCATGGAAGCCCACACGCTGGTTCCTTCCAGTGCCAAGCAATATTATACACAGAACCGCCCGGGCGCGCGAGGGCGACTATTGCTGCTTCATTGGGTTGGGGGGGGGGGGGCGTTTGGGTGTTTTAACTTTCTTTTGCAGTTCCCGCGCCTACCTAAAATAGCACTTTTGTTTCGGGTCTTGGGAGAGACATAGGTTTCACTTAGCATGTGGATTACACGTGTGTCCGTTCCTTTATGTATGTGGGTGTGGAAGCGCGCGCACCCACACGCCTTTTAAATTATTTTTCTGGCCTTTAAAACATTCTCTGCAACTGTAGTGAATAATTGAGGAAGAAGGCAAAAGACTCCGGAGATGATTTAGAGATCGTTATTAAAGGAAGCTGTCAAACCAAACCAAGAAGAGTCACATGACAGAAAAGCCCTGTGTTTTTCACCGAGGAGCCAGGCTCTTCCGCTTGATCTGCGCTAGACTTAAAGGGTATGATGAGAAGGCCACCCCTGAATGACAAAACGCACGAGCGCGCGCCTTCAGCACGCGCGCACCTCCTCGCACCCGCAAGCGATGCCTTCGGAGAGTGGGACGTCCCGTAACCATGTTAGGAAGGTGCAAACTAAGCCACGGCCTCAGCCGAAACCCCACGTGCTCGCACTCTCGGCCGTAGAGCAGCGGGCCCTTCCGCCGCTTAAGTGTCCGGGCGTTCGAATCCAGCGACCATTTGACTTTCTAATGAGCGTAATGAAATTACATGCCTCCTGGAAGCGTTTGTGCCAGGGAGCCTCTCTGTGTTTAATGAGAGCCTAATACCGGACCGTCGAATTGTAGCTGGGCTATTCAACCCTCCGCTTTCTCTTAGCGGCTTTCGGCGGTTTAATTATGTTGCCGGTGGATTTTCTCCTGCTCCTTTTCCTGCCGGGGGGGGGGGGGCGGGGACGAGGCGGGAGGCGGCCCTGTTCCTCTTCCCGCCGCCCGAGACTGCCAATGGAGGAGGGCAAGGGGACTGAAATCTGGCTAATTGCCCTTGGAAGGGACGGTGCCAGACGGGAGACATGGGCCGGTTTGTCAGCCTATCTAGGTTAATGCAATTAGCCTACCCGAGCGGGTGATGCGTTCCCGTTGCTTTCCGAAAGTGCCGGCATAGCGAGGGGTCATTAGCTGTTTTGGGGCTCCGAAGGTTGACCGCAGTTCCCATCCGCCTGCCTCTCCCCTCCCCCGGGTAGGAGCAGCAAGAACAGCGCTGGATCATACTAGATCCGGGCTAGGCAGCTGGGCTTCTCCCGCCGATCCATGGCGTCTAACATGGGAAAATCAGCACCTGCGGCCTTGGCCAGCCGCGGAAGCACAAGCGGCTAAAGCAGCCTCAGGGCAGCCAGAGGGCTCCGCCGTCTTCGCGGCCCTCGCCGTGGGGTGTGGGACTTGCTCTAAGCTACACACCTCCGATCTTGGGAACCCCCACTGCGCGCCGCGTTCAGTTTAGCCTCCTCACTCGATCGATCTATTTTCGCAAACTAGGTTTTCATTCAATGCAGGATCGTGGTCTCAGATATGGACGTCCTGTTTGCGGGGCGGTGGGTGGATGGGTACTTTTCGGACTGAATATAACCCATGCCAGAATTACTTTTCAGAAGGGCTGTCCTACAATTCTCTCTCTCTCTCTCTTTCTCTCTCTCTCTCTCTCTCTCTCTCTCTCTCTCTCTCTCTCTCTCTCTCTCTCTCTCTCTCTCTCTCTCTCTCTCCTCCCTCCCTCCCTCCCTCCCTCTCTCCCTCCCCTCCCTCTCTCTCTCACACACACGTGGAATTTGGGATAGGAAATATAGAAGATAAATTAGGGCTACACGTGCTGAAAAATATTTTGTTTGTTGTGTTTTCCTGTGCCTTTGGGGCATTCGCAGATCTCACTAACAATGTTGTAAAGTAGTTTGCCTTTATAACTAAGTTATACATTGGTAAACTGAAGCTTACAGCGAATTGTAAAACAGATGTCTGGTACATTTATTTTGGGATAAGGCTGAATCTGATCACAGGGACTCAAGTCCCCAGTGGTGGTGGTGTTATTTGCGAAGTCATGTCTGACCCATCGCAACCCCATGGACCACTACCTTCCTCCAGGCCTTCCTGTCCTCTATCATCCTCTGGATTCCATTTAAGCTCACACCTAACTGCTTCGGTGACTCCAGCCAGCCACCTCATTCTCTGTCGCCCCCTTCTTCTCTTGCCCTCAAACCTTCCCAGCATTAGGTGGGAAAGCATTCCCCAGAGGTATAGCAGCCAGTTTTTCACCTGCTTCTGAAAATGTTGAAGGTGCTGCTATTGCTGCTGCTGTATGCAATTCTATTTTTAGAAACAAGAGTAGCCTTATTTTTAACTGTCTGGTTTATAAAACCTTAAGGGATACAAACCTTTGAAGCAAATCCTGCGAAATTCTTCAAAAGACATGACGTTTCTCTCCCCTTCCCAGGAACATACGTGGATATGCAGAATCATTGCAATAAGAAAAATAACTTTTGAAAATAGTAAATTTATAGAACGTAAAGATTAAAAGGGACTACAGTAAAGACTCTTTCTCTAAAACAATCAAGTGGAATACACAAATAATGAGAAGGACACACTCTCATCAAATTTGTCACAGGAAAAATCCTGCTGGGACCCCTCTGCAGACTTGATTGAGACATCAACATTACAAGCTTCTAAGAGATAATTGCAAAAAAACTTAAAAGATAGTGAACCCCATGTAGCTCAGCCTTTTGCTATCCACTAGCAGTCTATAAATTGGCGATCCTCAACACACAACTTTCTTGAAGTCATTCAGGGAAGCAACCCCCCCCCCTCTTCTAATAAACTTGTTGCATTACCGCACTACAGCACTTACCTTTAGGATATGCTGGTTTTCAAATATTATTAACCATGACAGAACCTGATTAGTTTCTGAGCTCAGACAAATGCTAGGTATTGATAAGTGATGCAATGAAATATTTATCATCCTAAGCCTCCAGTGATTTTACAAACCCATTAGAAGTGGGTTTGTAAGCAACGTTAATGAAACTGGTAAAACGGGTTGCTGCTATAAGAAAACGGACTTTCTTAACAGAGAAATATCCTTTGATGAACCAACAAACTTTATCCATTGGATGTTACCCAACTTTATACCACCCATGATGTATTTTTGAAGTGAAAGGCTTATCGGAACGTTTTAATGTTGTTACCAGTTTCTAAACCACTTCACATTCCTACATCTTAATATCAAATGTAACCACGAGAGCGTTTCAGATATAATAGATTTCCTAAGAAAGTTACAGTGTTGAAAAGCAGTCCCTTAGTTGCCAGTTAATTTAACTAGGGATTCTGGGAACTATAATCCTCCTGCACCTGGAAGATACTGGGTTTCTCCATATAGTAATATAGGATTAAGATTTTGCAGCACAGAACCAATAAGGGGGAATGGTCTTTAAATAACAAATTTTATTAGATGAATACATTTATTAGCACACTGTTTATTTGCTGAATCCTGCATCAAGACATCTCCTGGATCTGCAGAAAATTCCAATATTTTATAAACAATTTAATCTAAAGTTCTACCTGAGAACAGATCCTTCTCCAAATAAACTCATTTTAATCAAAGTTTACTAATATTTTAATATAATTAACATTTTCAACAAGTGGTAATATATTATGTTCACATTTCTTGGGAAACATTTTCCTTTCTAACGAAGTATTTTTGCAAAGGTGCTGGTGAATGAATCTACAAGTATTGCATATTTTAACATTAGGATAAATTATATAAATTATACATTCAAAAAAGATAGCTCCATTCCTCCAGGTGTAAATAAATAGAAAAAAGTGATTGCCTTAGAATACTTTTTTTGTATTGTAAAGTACTTCTGAAAATATGTATTGTTAAGCAAAACTGTTCCAATAAAGTAGACGTGTATCCGTAGCTCAGGATTGGAGTTCTTTGTGCTAAGTTCGGTTGTTTGCTTGCAGATGAACATTACTAGGTTCAGATTGTTACCTAATCAGGTAATGAAATGTCTGCAAGAAAACAACCAAGCTCAGAACCAAGAATTCATACAACTGTATGCTGGCAAAAATATTAATGTTTTAATATAATAATGTTCTCATGTTATGATGTGAAATCAAATGGGGGTTCATTTTCAATGTTGTTCACAGATGATTTGCTGTTTAACTTTCTGGGGTCTTCTGGAGTCCAGACTTTAGCTGTTCGAATGATGTTTTGTTCCTTGAGTTGTTTTTCATCAGTCCAGGAAAGTGAATGCCCAGCAAGAGGAGGAAGTCCATAATCTGGGTCACTTGGAGAAGGTGATCCTAGAAGGAAGAAAACAAAGGAAGCATTAGACTGGATATTCTTACCATACACAGACTGGAATAAACATGCCATGAACGAGTAGGCAGCAATATAAAATTTCCAAATAACTAACTAACTTCCCAACTTCTGTTACCCCTGTGACAGGGACTCAGCTAACTGTGGCATCATTTGCTGAGTATATGTCTTAAATTCACTCACCATTTAATCTATGTATTGGATAGTCTATCAATTTTTAAAGGAATTTAATACGTGCATTAACCCAGCATGGTATTTGGGAGAAAGCAGCTTCTCTCCATAGCTAAAGAACAGCACTGGTTTCTGATTGCCCTTTAGGTACATTGGACTAATCTCCATTACAGCCATGATGGCTGTGTATTTGGAAAACCAAAACCTGGAGGACATGAAGGTGGATAAGTAGAGGTAGCATACTATTCAGCCTTTCCCAATGGGCGAGGGCTTCTGCAGAGGCTAGCTAGGGAGCGCCCTAATTTGGATCGCGACTCCCTTTGACTGCATGCAGGCATTAAGAATACTATGTGTATGGCTGGGTTTCAGTAATAATAGTCTATCAGTGGTGCAGCGATTTGGATGCAAACATACAGATCCATGCAAAATAATGACATCTTAGAATTTAAATTCCGCCTAGAATGAGGGTATCCCCTTAGTTGTTACCCCGTCTAAGGATCGCCTTTGGGTCGGTGGAAACACATTTCATTAGCAAACAAAGGAAAGGATAAAGTTTCCGTGTCTGCTCGTGCAAACACTTGTGGATAGCAGCAATAGGAGCCGCGGACAGACATATCCATGAGAAAATCCGAGCGCGAATTAAATGCTATTTGGATACCCATTTTGTGCGCCAAATCAGGGAGTTCCAAAGCAAGGTTTCGGGCTACGACGAGCTCTCACTGTCCGGGAAAGGGAAGTGGATTTTAGGGAAAGCGGGGCGCCTGAGCTTCAAGACGATAGTCTGCAAAGTTTCCACAGCAGCACCGAAGCTACTGTAGCCAAGGAGTCTCCCCCTCTTTTCTCATTTGGAACGCAGCTGACCGGGACGGGAAGCTCACCCTGCACTTACTTGTGCCTCGATGACAGATGATGACCTTCTTGGGCTGGCATGGGCTCTGGCTGCCCGCGCTGCGCAAAGGTAAGTCGGACTGGACCAGCTCGCTGAGGAAGTTGATGTAGCCGATGGCTAGGCGCAGCGTGTCCACCTTGGAGAGGCGCTTCTCGTAAGGCAATGTGGGGATATGAGAGCGCAGCCCCTCGAAGGCGTCGTTGATGGACTGCATCCGCCGCCGCTCGCGCACATTGGCCGCCTGCCTCAGTTGCTGCAGCTCAGCCTCAGAGCGCACCCGCCGCCGTCTCCGCGCTGCTGCTGCCGCCGCCGCCGCCGCGCTCAAAGCCTTGAGGCTGCCCCTGGGCGATGCAGCCATTCCGCAGCACTCATAGGTGAAACTGGACGACGACGGCGAGGAAAAGGACATCGAGTAACTACCCGGATCCGCTTCGCAGCACAGAGCGCCTTCGGGCACGTTTTCGGATCCTGAGCCACCGCCAGCCCCATCGCTGCGGTAACACTCGTGGAACGGCGGGCTCAGGAATCCCACCTCGGCCTCCAGGAGCTCGTCACTTTCCAGAGGGTCGCGCGAAGACTGGTCAGTGAAAAATTCCTCATCGTCGAAGTAAGATTCTGAGGAAAAGGAGTCCAGCCCGGCAGGAAAGTGTTCCAGGAGTACCGATTCCATGCCCGATCTGCAAGAATGTGGCTCGGAAAAGGCGCAAGGAGAAACCAGTTGTGGGCCAGTCGGTGCTTTTTCTTTCTCTGCCCCCCCGCCTCCGTCCTTGGCTCCTGCGGCGCTGCGATTTGCTTCTGTTCCCTTCTGCGTATTTACGCGCGTTCTCTCTCCCCGACGGAAGCTGCGGACTTATAGGAACTGAGGGCCGGCACGCGAGGATTCTTATAAGAACAACCGCAGGCGCGTGCCATTAACCAACATCGCCAGCCAATCAGGGCTCAGTGGAGGACCTCCCATGGTCAAGGGGAAGTGGAGGGGGAGTGTACACCTAGGCTGTTTCAGAAGGGGAGCGAGAGCAGAATAAGCTCTCTTTTGGTGTCCGCGTTCGCTGGTTTCCTTCTACCTGTCAGCAGACAGATTAACCCGTTGGTACCGCTACCTCCACTGTGCTCTGGAGCGACCCAAGGCCCTTGGAGTGCCAGGAAGCAACTCTCGCCGAAGTTGGTGCAACCAACCTGTCTTCAGGCTTTTCTACTACCCCAATCTCGTTCTGCCCTGTGCAAACGCCCACTCCATATGTGTGGAGAAGAGAGGGAGAGAAATTGGGTTCTGGTTGGGCCCTGTCGGATCTACCTGCCTCAGTGCAACTAGAATCGGCCTGGGAAGGGGAGAAGACTTAATAATTCCAGTCTAACACTATGTCCTATCCAAATTCCCGCTTTCATGAACTTTTAGTATTATTTATCTTACTTTTTCCTGCTCAACCATTGTCAGGCTAAGACTCGACTCCTTTTGATTGCGTGCAGACATTAAGAATAGTATGTGTATACCCCACTTCTTTAGATAGATAGATCGTCAAGAGGGAGAAACACAAAGGATTAATCTGAAAGCTAATTCTAGATTGTCAGCATTTAGTAGATGGAAATACTTTTCAAAAACCATTTTGTCTTGATGAAACATTTAAGTCTCTTTCCCACCACTCTGTCCTTGCTACCTTGGACATCCTGATCACTGGCTTCGAAAGTTTGCCATTCCCTCCACAGGGAACAGAGTCAGGTCCATATCCTTGAGTTTTGTCACCTGTTGTGATAATGATTAAAAAAAAAATCAGCCTTGAAGAGCCACAACCATGGAATATGGAGATTCAGTCCTGTGTGTGTAGAAGAGGCAAATCATCTGCTAACTAAAAGCAGGTGGGTGCACTGCACATGTGTAAGCTGAACTCAAGTGTTTCCGAGTATTGTAAAACTCAAACAAATATATTCCTTGTATGTTTGTACAGCTGTTTAAGCCAAAATATTTAAGTTGATGTCCCTTGCTATATGAACTAAAGTCAATTATTTCAATATATTGTTGTCCGTAGACCATATTTCCATTTTGTCTTAGACAACAAGCCATAATTCAGCATCTCTGATTTAGGATGTTGTGGGATCCACAAATGAGAGAGCTGCCCTGGTGGCCATTAAAATGTCCCATACTGATGGCACTTGCAACAAATCATAACTCATCTTTCTAACTTGAAGGTCTTTCACCTTTCTTTTCTCTTCTTCTTTTTAGAATAGAATAGAATTCTTTATTGGCCAAGTGTGATTGGACACACAAGGAATTTGTCTTTGGTGCATGTGCTCTCAGTGTACTTAAAAAGACAAGATACATTCGTCAAGAGTCATAAGGTACAACACTTAATGATAGTCATGGGGTACAAATAAGCAATCAGGAAACAATCAATATCAATATAAATCCTAAGGATGCAAGCAACAAAGTTACAGTCATACAGTCATAAGTGGGAGGAGATGGGTAATAGGAATGATGAGAAGACTAATAGTAACAACAATGCAGCCTTACTGAATAGTTTAACAGTGTTAAGGGAATCCTTCTCATGATGACGCAAAAAGACATTGTTACCTGAGGCCAAGATCAAGATTGGTGTTGTTAAACAGCTGCTGCAATGCCTAAGACAAGTTCCTGAAATTGTTATGACTTCCTTGCAAAGCCAGCATGCCAAAGATGGATCCTCATTTTGTCTGCTCAGTGGTAGGTCTGTAGTATTCAGATCTTGGAATAACTTCTGGGAGACCACAATTCAGATCCACCCTCAAGAACAGAAACTCCCTGGAAGAGTTTTGGCAAGTCACCTTCTCTCAGCCCAATCCTTTGAGGCAAAGGATTCTTGTTGTTGTGGGGATAAAATGAAAGGATCTTCTCATGAAAGGAGGGCTCTCTCTTGAAGAAAAATATATCTAACAAAGAATAAAAGAAATGGAAGGGAGATATGTGGGGGTCTGCTTTTCTTTACTGGCAAAATATGTTTCTAAATGAATTTGCTCAGGAACACGGCTCTTTTCTATGCTATGCTTATACTCTTTACTCTGAATTGTATCACTACAATTAAAAATACAGTTTCACCAAATTATATGCAATATGCATGTGATGGGAGAGTCGAAGAGTATTAATGACTAATTCGATTAGAAAATTTCAAGAGCTAATGGCTACTTCCACTACTACCTACTTCAACATAATCTTCTTCATGTATGGAATTCACTTAGGCAAATATGCATAGTTTTTCAGTGCCGAAGCACTTGGTACCATTCCACACCTGGACCAGCAGATTTTAGGTTTAAAACATTGAAGAGTTTCACCCACCTTCCTAGAAGTCTCCAAAAACCGTCTAATTACAAAAACAAGCAAGGCATTTTGGCATATGGATGGAGTGCTGTAGCATTCAAAATAACCCATGGAGCAAATGCAATAATCAAGGCTGGCTTGACTATTGTGCAACTCCTTCACAAATTAATGACATACAACTAATTACAGCTGTTTCATGCAAGTCAGGGTGACATAGGCAAAACAGGAGTCTGAGCAAGTATAAGAAACAACATATTATATGTGCAAAAAGTAGTGCAATGTTGTAAATTGTGCTCATATCAGCTCTGTTGAAGAATGCACAGATCTTCAAGCCCTCCTTAAGCTCACTGAACCCCAGAAGCAACCCCAGAGTGTCCATTGATAATAATTGTAGAGCAATCAATGGATCTTTGCCACCTACCAATTCAATAACACTTTCATTTCACCATGATTTTGATTTCCTCTCTTTTGGGAA
Organism: Thamnophis sirtalis; assembly: GCF_051295495.1. Lineage (NCBI taxonomy): Eukaryota > Metazoa > Chordata > Lepidosauria > Squamata > Natricidae > Thamnophis > Thamnophis sirtalis. Next base: position 29,792,399 of record NW_028261384.1, on the reverse strand, counting down.
TGGAGTGAATCCAGCCCTGAGACATTTTCAGAATTAAACCTTTGTTCAGCACCAGGCTGCTTTTCTGGATTTTGTTTTCCAGTTATCTCAGCTTGCTGAGTTCTTTGAAGCTTGGCCATTCATCATACTTTGAAATTGTTTTTTCCCCTCGTGTGAAGATAAACACTGTGCTCACTCTTCTGAAGGCAGATAACACTGGGTGTTTTCAACTACTACACCAATCTTATATGTGTATTATCTACGTATATGGGTAGATATATACTTTCTTTTGAGAGTAGACAACAACATTTCATTTTTAATGTGGATCAGTGCACTCACAGTAAAAAAATAACAATAAAAGCTTATTTTATCTCACCATTTTATTAGACCAAATTTGAACTTGAGTACATATGAGATCTGAATGACCTACCACCACTGCCACTTTGGGCTTACTAAGTTCTCATTTTCAGAATCAGTTCTTTTCGTTTATAAATCTGATAGAATTAAGATTTCTATTGTGAGTTGTAGCAATAAGTTGTAACTGCAAGATGTTAGTTGGAGATTTTGATAAACTAAATGGAGAGTAACAGGTATTATAGAAAATAGGATCCGGCAGGAACATATTGGAGAAAGATTGGTTGATGGAAGATTTTGCTTCGAGTTGCCCACTCACATTTCATAAAAATGGAGGAGAAAAAAGTTTTCTCACTTCCTACAATGCTGCAAGCATTACTACAATTTTAAAGTAAATACAAGTTGATTGAATGAATTCACACATTATGCTTAAATTCTGTAAGCCACAGAATATGAAACAAATAGCTCAATTCCACTGATGAATGGGATACTTTGGTTTTTACTCTCTCCTTATATTCCACTAAGATGACACAAGACAGACCCCATATATCTTTAAATTATATAGTTCATTACAGCACTTCAAGATTTGTGTGAGGATTATCTATTTATATAACTTTACATATGGATTAAAGTGATGTTTCTAATTGAGACTTAGAAGTAAATATGAGTAGATGTCAACATACTTCATAAACTTTCAGCCTGTTGTAGAAACATCAATATAAATTCTCTGATCTAAAGAAAAGACCAGGTAAATGTGATTTATACCAAACTTAGTATTACTGTATAGTGGCCTCCCTGGGTATATGCTACAGGTCAACCTCAGTTTCCTGCCAGCATACAAAGGGTAATGAGTAAGGCTGCATGCACCCCATGGGATGGGATTCTCATAAGACCAGGCTACAACCTAGGAGACCAAGAGTTCTAATCTTGCCTTAGGCACAAACCCAACTGTCACTTAGGCCAGTCAGTCTCTCTAAGTCCAGGAAGAAAGCAAAGGGAGTTATTGCTAAAAGAATCTTCCCAGAATAACCAGGACAAGTCCAGGCAACTGCCAAGAATCAACACTGATTTGAAGGTACAAATAACCTTAAGAATAAGGTATATTAAACCAAATGCTTCTAATTCCTATGGGTACAGTTGGTCTGTATGGAATCCTATTCATACAATCTGAAAGTTCTGCTCAACTTAGCAGAATTTATTTCCAGCTTATTGAGCATACATAGACTGAAGTGCTGAAATGATTTTAGAAGTTCCTTAAATGTTGCCAATATTAAGCGACAGAAAACTATTAGTGCCACACATTTACCTCCATATTTGAGTTTCTGTCTTCAACTGATTCTTGCCTGTTATATCACATAGAATTAGTAGCCTAATTAAGACTGCTTAAGAGTTACTAGAAGTACTATAATTGTTCTCTTTACTTTTGCTCTTTTCCAAACATAATGACTCTTTCATTATTTAGTGTTGGACAACATGAGGGCTCGTGGCTTATTTGATCTAGAATAGGAGGTGCAATCAAATAATCACTACTTCTATAATTGATTTAAGTATTCAAGATGCAACCACTGCAGTGAAACTAACTCTCTCTAACGTTAGTTAAAGGTATCCTTGTTTAAAATGCTAGACCTAAATCTCTACCCATTCTGAGATTAACTCTCAAGTAAAAAAATGGTGTAATGTTGCAGTGTGCATAGTTTCAGCAAGGCTTCATAATGCTTCATATCTAGAAAAAAAACTGTTAGATTCCAAATGGAAATGTCCAATTAGACAATGAATCGAGTTGGCCCATAATACTAATTTAGAAAGATAATAATCAAAATTTGAATTAAATCAACATACAATTTTGCCTTACTTTTACTTTAGCATACTTTGATTTGAGACACCTAGTTACTCCTTCTTTATTAAAAGTACTGATCTTGCAAATATGCTTAGGTGTTACAGTACAGATCTTTGAGAATTTACTGCTGACTGCTCAAAAAAATATACTGGGTTTTCTTGTTTTTTTTCTTTCTCTTTTTCTCTCCCTGTCCTTCCACTCTACAAGAGAATACATTGACTCTTTCTTTTAGGTTGCTGCGCAGAGGATTTATATAGTGTCCCTTACAAGCCTCCTTTCCAAACATTCTTCTGATTCGGAAGATGACAATTTTTTTCTTCCTCTCTGCAGATCAGTAATAAGTATTTGTAAAGAAATTGTGAGAGGCTAGGCTGCTTACAAAATAGGCAGCACCTGTGCTGCTGTTGTCCTGCCCCTTTAAGCTCTCTCCCTAGCCAGCACAGCAATTATTGGCCATTAAATTTGAGAGGAAAAGGGTATGGTGCTGCTGGTGTCTGTGGAAGTCAGGGAAAGAAATGTGTGAAGCAAATTAAAGCAGATAGAAAGAGATACTTTTCTCCAGCAGTAGGATTCATAAGAAGTAATAGTTGGAGGAACCGTAGGAGTAGGAGAGATAGAATGGGGAGCAGTTAATACTAGCCTGTGTGTGTGTGTGTGTGTGTGTGTGTGTGTGTGTGTATTGCCTACAGATCTGTGTGGTTGTACTAGCTCTCTTGGATTTGGGAGCCCAATGACTTGAGCACACATAACAGAATCCGTAATGAAATGCATAAAACAAAATATCTAAACTTCAGTATACTTTAGGTTGGCTAGAGGAAAAAGAGTTTAACATAATATGTAAGTTGCAAAATTTACATTTTAGGTGGTTTTTAAATTAATGCAGATTGGACAGATTAATAGAGAATCGGGCGATTAGCCATAATAGCTAAGTTGGATCTTCATAGTCAGTCTGTCAATTAATACGTTTTGGGAACAATCCTTTGCAATGAGGGGGGGGGGGGAATACCAGCTTTGCAGCTAAGTATTGTTTCTCAGAAGCAGTAATCAGTTTGCTCAGTTTTTATATAAACCCAACCAAGTATACTTTTGTTTTCTAACTCAAAACAAGATTTACTACAACCAGCCTCTGATGCTGGTAATAATCATCCAAGTGTGGCTAAAAAAAAAATCTTAACAATGGTTAGTTTCTATAGCAGTGGTACTATCAGGGAGAACTCCACAGCAAATTCAGGGTCTGATCAATATAAAAGATCACAATGGCCTCCAGATACAAACAGGCTGCCTTCCAAATCAATGAAATAATATACATTTAAAAAGAATTTCCCTGTCCATGATACTAAGATGTTCCCAGTTAAGCTGCTGGAAAGAAACGGAATAATATCTAACAGAAGTGAGTGTGATCTATGTAAACCTATGTGATAATGCATTTGTTATTGTTTCAGGAGCATATTGTTTACAAAACATCAGTTCCATCAGAGGCCTATTGCAGGAGAGCACATGTTGGTTCTTTTTCTTAAAAGCAAAGAAACAAAACATTCTTTAGAAGCAAAAATCATTCAGATCACCCCATGTGGCGTTTTGTTGTGGGTAGATATGCTGGGCAATCAGGCACGAGAAAATGTGACATAATAGCACATTGGTATGATGTTTCCATTCTGCCTCCCCTCTTTAAAACCTCCCAATGTAAAACCATCCTGGCTGATTTTGGAAGTGACGCTGAGTGAGACCCTCTGAAAGGCTGCCTTGCTTCCACCTGTTACAGAAACACCGTCCTTACGTTGTTGATGAACGGGGACATTTATTGGAGTCAATTAATACAAAACTTGTCATGCTTTTGTTTTGCCTCAGAAATAAACGACTTACTTCTCTGGCCCAGTGCTCCGCCTTTCTGGGGCCTTGTACACACTGTGAAAGAGTTTGGAGACGGAGGCTGTGGAAGCGCATTGCTTGCGCACAGTCCTGAAGCTTTGTGAGCGGAGAGGGCTGCCTAGGACAGGAACCCTGGCTAAGCAGCTTCCCCTCTGCGTCAGCTTCTCTCCAGAGTAGAACGGCGCCCCAGGCAAGCGTCGCTAATGGAATCACGAATCCAACGGCCTCGCCTCTGAGGGACAAAAAAGGCCCGAAAGCGCGACAGCGCACCTGCAACCCGGCGCAGCGAGTTGCTGGTACCTGAGCAAATCCCGGCTGGTAATGCGCCATAACGCACCTCCTTTCAAGGTCTTTCAAGTTGAGGTCAGGGAGTCTCCTATCCCCTCTGCCGCCCCGCCCCTATACCAAGCTGCAAAGCAGGCCGAATCCATGGGAATCCCGCCACTTGTGCGCTCAGAGGCGAAGGCAGCCCGAGGGCGGAGAGACCTCCCCCGCTCGTCATAGAACCGGTGGAAGACTATAACAAATGGATCGTCATCGATTTCCCGGCGAGGACGCAGAGGCAAATCAAATGAGGGGAGGGAGAGAGGAAGATGAGGTAGACGGGTGTGGGGTGACAATTAACAAAAACGACCATTCAGCTGTCCGCCTTCTCCCTCCGGCTACGAAGGCGCTGGCGCTTATCTGCGGTCGCCCCTCGAACAGCGCTTGGGAGGTTTTGCTGAAAGCGTGAACGCGTGGCAAGAAGCAGATTCAGCAACGAAAATACCCCGCTGAATCCTCAGTAAGAATATTCAGGATGGCAGTGTAGCTTTTGACTCTTTCTTACTGCCTGGAGGAAGCGCTGCAAGGCAGCCACTCCTCCCGCCTGTCCCCAGGACACCCAAGAAACCAGGAGAGTTCGTTGGGAGCCCGAGGCGTCCCTCACCCCAAAAGTCCGCGAGGCGCTTCCAGTGCGCAGATCTGGGTATGAAGAAGGCCTAAAGGCTAAGGAGGGTTTCTTCACCTTGAGTCGGTGAAGAAACCAGTGGAACAGGATTACCGGGGAAAGAGAACCAGGTTTCCCCCAGAGGCTTGTTGTGGGCCAAAAGGTCAATATAGCGGAAGCTCAGGCTGATTAAGCTCAGAGAAAAACAGGCGGAGCATCGACCACACTGTCCTCCGCCATATTGATTTTCTTTTGGAGTGACCTACGGGCGCCCCTTTCCCCACAGTTGGGGTTTAATAAAGGACTGTTTTTCAACCTTGTCAATTTTAACAGGTATAGACTTCAACACTCGAAATTCTCCATTTGGCATGTGTCCTTGGGAAATTCTGTGTGTTGAAGTCCAGACAACTTTAAATTGCCAAGATTGGAAAATATTGCATTGGAAAGTTCCTTGTAAGCGTTTATTTCTTTTACCTATGCCAATAACCATGCAGAGTGGGATAAAAATGCCAAGGCTGTTTCCAATGAACCTCGAGCACAGAAGAAGACAGCAATACAGCAGAAGCTCGCCCTTTCTTCCAGTTCGGACTCTTACCCAATCAGCGCCAATTCCTATTTAGCTTCCGAGCCTTTGCCAGAGCGGTAGATCATAGCCACCTGCTGAGTGTCGCTTAGCACCTGGTACAGTGGTACAACTGATGTGAACCCCCAGGTGCTTAATCCAACCGCAGTATTTTTTTTCCTCCTTTTAGATTTAAGGGGTGGAGGGTGGGAGAATGGAAGCTCCTCTGTTCCCCAAAATAACAGCTTCTTGCATGGCTATAAAAAGAGAGATATAACCAATCCTCCCGAGAGATCCTGCGTTGCCGCCAGCAGCAAAGATTAAGCAGCGGAGCAACAAAGGAGCACCCTTCGATTCCCCCATCCCCAGAAGCAGAAGAAGAACCAGTTCTTACTGGGGAGTGATCGGGGAAAGGTGGTCTCTGTTGGGGCTGGGGGGGGATGAATTCCGAGACCGACATTTGTCTCCTACAGAGGCGGAGTGCGCAGGTGGATTCGTTTCTCGCAGCCGCGGCAACTAGTTTTTCATTCAACTGAGCATCCCGGCACACGCACCACCTGTCTCACCTAAACCAGGACAAGAGGGCGCGCCGAGACCCGGACATCCCGCTCGCCCCTGACTCGAGCGCTTTAGCCCCGCCTCTCCTCCGCCAAAAGTGGCTCGTCCGTCCGCAAAGATGAATCTTCCGCTCGCTTTCTCTGTGCGGTAGGAAAACTAGTGGCCACCACGCTGTTCAGAGCACTTGCAAGCGGCTTGTAACTTCAAAGGGTATTAAACAGCACCTGCAGAAGCTGCGGGTGGCGAGGCAGGAGAGGCAAAGGCGAGAGAGTAACGCTCGTGCCTTCGGGAGCCTTTTTTCTCCCACTCTGCCTTGCTCTGCATCCCCCGTACTGCTCCGTCCCGCCCCTTCTCGTCCCGCCTGCTTTCTCCAGCCGGCCTAGAGCTATTAAGGCTTCCCTCCCGCCTAGAGCGCTTGGGAAAGCCTGCAAAGCTGCAGACCGGGCCAGTCCATGGGAATCTGGCCACTTGCGCGCTCTGCAGCCAGGAGGGGGGCTGCGCTTCCTTTACAAAAAGAGACACAATTAAGCAAAATGCTCAATGAACATTATAAATGATGGGCAATCGCTCTGCAGATTGCCTAGCAAATCAAATTATATATGGTTGCTCACGGGTGATTTCCAGGCGCTTTACAAGGCAAACAGGTATCTTTTTGTACTTTTGCCCTTCTCGCCATCTTCTCTCGCTCCCCCCCCCTCCCGCCCGCGCTTCGCACCACCCAAACCCGGCTTTTAAGAAAGAAGACAAAGTCACCCCAGACGGGCAAGGGGGCTTGAAAGCAGGTCTTTAGCTATTCAGAAGCTCCCCCCGCCGCCCGCCGCTCAGTCCCACTTTTGTTAGCTACTGGATTTCACACGAGCCCGGGAGGTAAAGGGGAGCAATGGGGGGAGGCGACACTTTTTACAGTGTCTCCTTGTAAATTGGAGCAAGAGTTGGCTTCGCAAACCCGTAGGCACCTGCTCCCCAAGACCAAAGGGCTCGCCTGGATTTCCATAAAGAGGGATGGTGCTAAATTTGAGCGCACAATGAGCTGCAAAAAAGGAGGCAGTTTCAAAAGAACCCAGAAAGGCGTCGAAGATCAATGGCGAGTCAACAAAACCAAACAAAACCTGTGTGAGTGTATTTTGGGGGTGGGGCGGGCGGGGGGGGGGGAGAGGCAGACTTGTAAAGAGAGTGAGGCTTGGCTGAGCCTGGTTGAGAAACAACCTGTGCTGGGAGGACCGCGCCAAAGCTCCCGGGCACAACAGGCCCTAGGGACACTTACTCACCCAGGCGACCCTGGCGGTGGGAAAGCTGAGCGGGCTGATTCTCAGCCTCGGCTTCAGATTTTAAGTTGGTAAGTTTTCCTTTCCGCTATCCTTCTGCAAGACCACCAGCAACAGCAACTGTGACGCAAAAGAAGTCCAAACTCCAAAGCAAAAAAATCTCTGAAACTCGAAGGAAAAGGAAACGGCTGTGTCTGAGACTTTTGAGTGCTACCCACAGGTGAGAAAGCTTGCAAATTTCAAGAACTGCAGTAGGACAGCTGCCCTTTCAAGTCCAATGCTTAGAGGCCTTAAAGTACAATCAGGCCATGGCACAGGAAACCCATGGAACTCATGGCTACAGGTGGCCAGTAGAAGCGTACACTTAGATGTTAAATGTTATACATGCCTAAATAAAAAGTTTACATTGCAGCCATGTCCATACTTGTAAAAAGAGGGCCTCAAGGATCTTCTAAGTAGCTCAGTTTTAAAGATCTGCATCATTATTTTTGAACAACCTTATCCACATTTTTACACAACCTTATGTACACTTAATTAGAAATAACTGCATTTAAACCAATGAGCTGCACTACTTCAAGTCTTTCTGTGCTGCCTCATCCTGAGAAGACAAGAGAAAAAAGCATTGGGAATTTATAAGGTAAAGGTTCCCCTTGGACATTTGTGCTAGTTGTTCCTGACTCTACGGGGTGCTGCTCATCTCCGTTTCAAAGCCAAAGAGCCAGTGCTATCCGAAGATGTCATCACCATGGTCATGTGACTGGCATGACTAAATGTCAAAGGTGCACAGAACACTGATACCTTCCCATCAAAGGTGGTTCCTATTTTTCTACTTGCATTTTTACATGCTTTCGAACTGCTAGATTGGCCGAAGCTGGGACAAGTAACGGAGCTCATTTAGCCACTGAGCCACCGCGTCCCCTGGGAATGTATACCCAGAGTATATATAGTACCCTGTTTCCCTGAAAATAAGACCTCTCAGATAATAAGCCCAATCGGGCTTTTGTGGGCATGTGCTAAAATGAGGCCTCTGCCAAAATAGCAACACAGCAGCGGCCATGAGGTGACCATGCTCTCCGCCTTCTGCACCTCAAAAATAATAAGACCTCCCTGAAAATAAGACCAAGTTTATTTGGGGGATTGAAAGAAAATAAGACCCTGTTTTATTTTCAGGAAAACAAGGTATATGGTGTTACTCAAAGCCTGAAGGTTATCCCAGAGTCTCATCTAAAGCAACAGCCCTTATTTGAGGCAGCAGGGATATTCAGGTAGTCCTCGACTTACAACAGTTCGCTTAGTTTCAGCAGCACTGAAAAAAAGTGACGATTGTTTTTCACCCTTAGGATCATTGCAGCATTCCCATGGTCACCTGATTAACATTCAGATGCTTGGCAATTGACTGGTATTTATGACCATTACTGTGTCCCAAGGTCATGGGATCTCCTTTTGCAACCTTCTGACAAGCAAAGCCAAAATGGGGAAACCAGATTCACTTAACAACTGTGCCACTAATTTAACAACTGCAGTGATTCACTTAACAAATGTGGCAAGAATAGTAGCAAAATGGGATAAAACTCACTTAACAAACATCGAGAACTACCTGTAGTAGGAAGATGCTAGAGAAAGAGGATCAATCTACCGTCAAAGACAGCATTTCACATACATAGATAATAAATGCCTACGTCAGTGTTTCTCAACCTTGGCAACTTGAAGATGTCCGGACTTCAACTCCCAGAATTCCCTATTTGCTGGCTGGGGAATTCTGGGAGTTGAAGTCCAGACATCTTCAAGTTGCCAAGGTTGAGAAACACTGGCCTACGTAGTTGACAGTTGATATCAAGTTGATTACAACAATCAATCAAATCACAAAAAAACCCTCCCTTTTATGAATCTGTAACCCCTTAGTTTGAGGTGGGATTGAGATAACTGGGTGGAGCTGAGCATTTACTGAGACTGGTAAACAAGGAAAAGGTTATATATTATATGCAGGTAGCCCTCGATTTACAACCGTAACTGGGATCACAATTTTCATTGCTAAACAAGGTAGTTGTTAAGTGAGCCTGGCCTGATTTTATTCCTTTTTCTTTCATGGTTGTCAAGGGAACCACTGGAGTTGTTAAGTGAATTATGCTCTTGTTAAGCAAGTCCAGCTTTCCCGATGACTAAGCTGGTTGGGAAGACTGCAAATGGCAATCACATAACCTTGGGACAATGCAGTTCTTGTAAATATATGGCAGTTGCCAAGCACCTGGATTTTGATCATGTGACTGTAGGGATGCTCTGATGGTCCTAAATGTGAGGACCAGTCATAAGTCACTTTTTTCTCAGTGACACTTTGAATGGTTGCTAAATGAAATGGCTATAAATTGAGGACTCCCAGTAGACACAATGTATCACTTGGCTGTAATGACCAACATACAATTTGGCAAAGGGACAGAGTACCTGAGGAAACATAATCCCCTGAATGATGGTTTGTTAAACAAGCCACAATTGCCAAGGATCATAGATTATGCTAGGCTGGAAATTACTGTTTGCAACCATAGTGGCTGAGTGAGTGAGTGTGTGTGTGTGTAGTGCTAAACCTTAAAGTAAGCTACTGCATTAAGCAACTATGTACATAACATGATGAATTAGTCAGAGCTGTGAATTAAACCGCCCTTTTGGATTGCTGGAATGGGATAGGAAATGAAACAAAATTTGTAGTAACTCTATAGGTTATTGACTACTACATAGACATAAACCTGTGAGAAATGCAATTAATTCAAATGTCATGTAAGAAGCGTAAAAGAGAATTTGTTAGCACACAAATATCACTATTCTAGCGAGCAAATCCAAATTATGCCACTTACTTTGAACATTTAAAAGTGCTATGCAGTTCAGAATCACCATGGCAAGGATGCTGAAGATTGGCTGCTATCTTTTCTGCAATGAGACTTTGCAGACTGCAAAGGAATGTACAGTTTGCTTGTAATTCATTACACTCCTAACTTCCTAAAGTAGCCTAGGGAAGGGATTGGATTAATGGAATGAAAGTACTGTATCTCCAAATCAACTATACCGCACGTAATATGGCCCTTCCTTTTCATAAACAGCATATCCAATTAGAATGCCATGAAAGCTGGAAATTTTCCAAGTCCAAAACTAATCTTCAATGCAGCATATGGGAGAGTGTGTGAGAGCAGGCTATGGAGGTTATGTCTTGGTTGGGTGGATTTGTAAGCTATTCTCCAGGGGAAGAGGATTTCCCATGCCACAGGTAGGTGATTTGCTCTCCGATATACGTCATCTTGCTACAACATACTGACAGTCATTTCACAGGCTCTATCAATATGCTTACCAAGGGCTTTGAGGAGAGCAGGAATTACCCAATGCCACCTGTCTCTGATTTCTAGGATGAGTAGCACTATGGTGGATTTAATGCTGATTGGTTCTCTTTTGTCCTCTCATGCTGTTGTTTGGGTGGGGCTGCACCTGCTCATATAGCAACAGGCCTCCGATACTGGAGTGAGCCCTCTGAGCTGGCATACGAAGCTGCAGGCAAGGGGTGTGAATCTAGTCCTCTTTGTATGCTGCTAGTGCACCGTGCACGGGGCTGTACAGCTTGTGTCCTAATTTATTATCCCTCTGCTGTGTATTTCTCACACTGAGTCTCCCTTCCCTCTTGGAATGCTGCCATGGAAGGTTTGGCACCATGCAATCAAATGATCTTAAGAGTAAGTGGTTCCCACTGGAAAAAGTTGTATACTACGTCCACCCAAGATTGAGTCAAGAGTGCAATCTTCTTCCCTTTTCAAACTGGTATTTTGTATTTTAAAGTGAAATGTTTAAGAGATTGAATAGGCTTAAAATATGCATTTAAAATAGTTTCTTAAAAAAAACTGATATGGGCAAGGGAGACAATTTGATTCAGATTGGAATTGATGCTAGAACTAACATGGATTCAAATTTATAAGCAAGAATTAGAGTAAGACAATTGAATTGTTAATTGAGCTATAGCTCAGCCAATATACTTGTAGCCAAAGAACATGTGACTGGCCATTAGACTAATAATCTAATCATAAGGTTGTTCTAATGTGAGATCTATAGTGGTTAAGTGATAGGTTGGGGGATCCTCAGTCACTTACAGAGAGCCTTTGGATATGCCCCCTTTTTCTTGGCCCAATTTAATGCCAGACATCATGCGGATAAAATAAGAATAGGTAATCCTCATCTAGTGACTACAATTGGATCAAGCTACTTGGTCATTATGTAAAACTGTCACTAAATGAAACTACAACTGTACTATGTTATCTGCTTTTCTTTGTTTTACATTCCAGGGAAGATTGTATATATGAAGACTGGATGCAAAGTTATCTTTTTATCACATTGTAACAGTGAATAGTCACTGTCTGAGGCACTTATTAAATGAGGACTACCTGATGAAATTTTCCATTTGACTCTCCTAATTTCCTAGCAGAAAATGAAATATAAATTATAAATCAGCGGAACTGTCTTCTATTTTAAATACACGAGCTTTTTAACTGCAGTGAAGAATCTGCTTGACATTGTTGATTATTTCCGCAATTATTCCCAAGTACAGATCAGTCACTGAAACCTATAACTGTGAAAATATAATAATGGTAGTAAAATTTTCTGAAGCAGATTATCAGAACAGCATCCCATTCAGCAGTTGCACTTCTGGGTTTTATTTATTTATTTATTAAATTTATATGCTGCCACTCTTGCAGTTTGATAATTCTTAATTTTTTACATTTTTAGGGGTCATTTGGCTACTCAAATGGCTAAATGTAATTCTTTTTTATGTCCTTTAAGCAGTTGGTATTATGAACAAATTTCCTTTGCACCACAAAAAAATTGTATCTTTCTTAATTTACCATGATACACTGAAACTTTACTAACACATTTACAGCATCTTAATTATCATTATTAGGACACAAGAGTTCTACTATTGTTTGCAATCTCTGGTAAGAATGCTTTTCTTTACTTGCTCAAAATTGTTTATACTAGATAGGTTCACACAGTATGCTAGGCTAAAAAGTGATTTGCTTGATCTGGGTTAGCATGATATATTGACAGTCATTAAGGCTTGTAAATTATGATTTATGGAGCAGATTATTTAAGAGAAAATCATGATTCTTTCTTTTAAAAAGATGCTTTAACCTGGTGCATCAATTCAGCCAATGACTGAACAGATTCCTACAACTTCAGGGAGGAATTTTTAAAAAAATCAATCTTGGGAGGTATAATTTCACCCTCAACCATGGAGATTTACTGAGTGATTTTGGACCAGTCTCTTTCATCCCACTCTACAGAAATAAAAAATGAGTCACGTATAAAGTAATAGCAATAGCAGTAGACTTATATACTGCTTATACTCTCTAAGCGGTTTACAGAGAGTCAGCATATTGCCCCCAACAATCTGGGTCCTCATTTTACCCACCTCGGAAGGATGGAAGGCTGAGTCAACCCTGAGCCGGTGAGATTTGAACCGCTGAACTGCTGATCTAGCAGTAGCCTGCAGTGCTGCATTTAACCACTGCTACCTTTAAGTTCTTGGATGATAGATGAAATAGAAATCTAACAGAGAAAATCAAACGTATTTTGTACTTTCTTTTCCACTGTCATTTGAGTTTGACTTCATTGATTGAAATTTATGCCGAGATTTAAGAGACAAGAACTAGAATCATATAATTCTATTTTGCTTCTTTGAAGCAGCTTGGGTGGCTTGATTCCTTTCTCAGAAGATTATCTGTTGGGCAATGTGTACAACAGACAATATCTTTACCCAGTTTCTAAAATCAAAGTTGCTAGGAACAACTTATATAATATAACTTAAATGTTATAGTACTTTAAAAAAAAGGGCTTCAGATCAAATTTTTGGGAGGAACTAATTGCAGCTGGGGCAATTTGCATACTTAAAATACACACATTCATACCAAGTTGCTCTTGATTACTGAATTTTCAGAATCAAATTTATCTGTGGATTTGATTTATCAAATTGATTTGTAATTTACAATTTGTCCAAATACATTTGGAGTGTAATATATTTGTATAGTCCTATTGTAGGTACTCCGTTACTGTACTACAAAAAGGCGACAAAGTTGTCTAAGGCTAAACCTATTCTCTGGTGCCATCTTGTGTCAATTCTTCCACATTCTTCCTGTTGAGCTTTATGTGAAACCTCAGCTACCCTTCTGTACTTCAGATTTCCTGAACTTCAGATGCTTCAGGTTACAGATTGTTAACACTGTAAATTTTTTCACACAAATGCCCAACTTTGGTTCCAGCCTGTCTACAAAGCTCACAAGTTGATGATTTACATTTGATGTATTTTGGGAAGGTTGATTTGTACTTTGGAAATAGCTAAGGTATAAATGTATATTTGAACTGATGTATACTAACACCAATATATATCTTTTCAATTCTTTCAAATATCAGATAGTTTGATATTATTGAAACTATTTCAAATAGTTTATTCTTATAGGAACATTATAGGTAAAATTACAGCAAATATGTAGATAAAATTAAAGCAAATATATTTGCTGTAAACTGGTATTCTTATAAAGACATTTTATTCCAGTTTTTATTTTTGATTATTAAAAGAATATTTACTAATGTAATAAAAGTCAAGCATTACATTATATTTAGATTTAGATTTTATTTGGTTTGTATGCCGCCCTATTCCCGAGAGACTCAGGGCGGCTAACAATAAAATGGGGAGGGGATACACAAATAAAATAGAAAACAGCAATTTAAAATTCAACAACAGTCGTAACCTCGAATGGGGCTGGATAGTTCAACAGCCCCAGGCCTGCCGGAACAGCCAGGTCTTAGTTGCTTTGCGGAAGGCCGGAAGGGTAGTAAGGGTCTGGATCTCAACAGGGAGTTCGTTCCAGAGGGCCGGAGCAGCCACAGAGAAGGCCCTCCCCCGAGGAGTCACCAGCCGACATTGGCCAGCAGATGGAATTCAGAGGAGGCCTAGTCTGTGGGATCTGATAGGTCTTTGGGAGGTGACTGGCAGGAGGCGGTCTCTCAAGTACCCAGGTCCGATACCGTGTAGGGCTTTAAAAGTAACGACTATCATGCCACAAGAACAGTTGGATTGTAGTCCAGCCTTCTATTTGCAGAAGTCCTAGAATTTAATCTGGTTTATGAAATGGCAGATAGTTTTATCATATGAATGAACAGGAAAACCAGATGGTGTTAACAATTTTTTTTAAATCTGGTGATTAAACTGGTATTAACTGAATCTGGTATCAATTATATAAGGATAAGGGTGGGGATTAAAAGCTGAGGTGCCATAACAGGTGCTGTTCTTCAGCGATATCCCTTCATTAAACACACAGGGGTCATTCTTCAATCTCATCTTCTAGCTGAAATGTTAAATTTCAATGGCTGTGTGACTTCTCCCGGGCCATTCACGACGTCACTGTTTATTTACCCTTACCACCATAACCTTGATTGGAGTCCTAAGGTACCTGGTCTTTAGTCTCTTATGGAAATGTGGCCACAACTTTTTATTTATTTTCTTCCTCTGAGAGTACTCAGAACTTTTCAATTCAGCTCTGCATGTCATTCAAATGATACAAGGAGAAAATAAATAAAACGATTCACAAGGAATAATCACCAATATTCCAATCTGAAAACATTTGCAGTAAACCAGCTAATCAAACCTTTGGTGACTCTCTGCAAAGATTCTTTTGTATTTTTAAACTATTTTTTCCCTGATAGGTTGATCATTGCTGCTTATCATGTACTCCATTGAGCCAGAGGGAGTAGAGGAGCATGGAATATGCACACTAAGCAGCTGACATTTTTTTTTAATTTGAGGCAGGAGAGCCTTTTGCATATTTTAAACAAGCATGTTTTAGGTCCCCAAGTCCCATTTTTAAATGTTCTTTCTCACCCAATTTAGGAGTACAGCCAGAGAGAGAGTTTCAAGGCATTGGTGATTTTAGAGTTTGTCTCAAGCCCTGTCATAGCCAGTAGCTCATTCTGTGCTAACCATGGCTCGTTAAATATGTGGCAGTTGCTGGTTTATTCAAAAACCTAAATTTTCACCCATAGGTTGTAAACTGCATTTGCTAGATTCATGAAGCACACTAAACCAAATTCCAATATTATAACTTGTCCATACACAAACCCAGCCAAGGATATGAGCTTTAGATTTCCCATTCTAACTTCAATGAGTCCTCTATCAGCAATCAAAGGCAATTGAATATATACTGGAACTTAAATCTGAAAACTATGAAGCATTCTCCAATATTTTACACCAGGTTTATGATCGCAGGCAGCCAAAGACAATGTGATTCACTGCTTGTGACAGCAGCTGGAGTCTCAGAAGTAAAATTTGACATAATTTACATGTTTGTGAGGCTCAGTTGTTCTTAAAATGGAAGCATTCTGTATCTTAATGCCCCAAACACACATTTTTTGTAAACTATAAAAAGTGGTGTTTCTCCTAACAAGGAGTTATTCTTCTAAAATCCCATTTATATCTTTTGGAACCCATCTCTAAGATGCATAAAAAAGACACCTGCATTTGAGTTTTGGATTTATGCATTTTATTCCATGTAATGAACTATTGTACCTAATGGTGAGACGGTAATTATCAACAAAAGCAACTCTTTTGCAAATAATATCCTGCATTTCCATTGGATTTAATGGAAGAAGCATGCCTAGGTGAAGGAGAGGTGTGTGCATATAAAGGGGGCTCCCAGCAATCGACAGGAAACCAGCTACATAAAAGGACTGTATTCCAGCACGGATTAAATACAACATAATTTGCATCAATTGCTTGGCATTGGCTGTATACATGCTAATTCATTAGATGCAGTATATGTGCGAGAAGCAGACACATTAAAAGCTGGCACCAGGTTCTTAATTTATTTTCAAGGTAGCCCTATGGAGTAAAAAAAAGATCTGAGCATTAGAGCACTATCAATTCATAAAATATAATCCTGACTGCCTGGAGATTGGTTTAAATGTTAATTAAACACTTTTGATGCAGAATTTCTGCCCAGATGGCTTGAGACCATCACTGAACACATGGCCCAGATGGGCATCACAGTGCAAAAGAAGAGATTTTACTGCAGCTTTAGCTTCTTGAACTAAAACATATCTGCATAAATTATACAAACGGATTTCATAGCCAATGGGGCCAATTAAGCAAGCAATTGGCATATAACTAATAGTATTTCCCATTAACACTATCAACTCCATGAGAACCTCAATATTTTTCAGCCTCTAAATATATTAGGAATGAAATGGGAATATTCCTTATCTTCTATGGATAGATCTTCAGTTGAAAAAAGGGAGCTTTCCTTTAGCAAAAAATGTTTTGCTTAAGGAAACCACTTTATAATAAATTCCAAATAGGAAGCCAACAAGAAAATCATATTCCATCTTTGAATCTCATTGTTAAATTAAGCACATTTCAAAATATGCTTCCTCTGATTCTAGATAAAACCATAGGGAAGATTGTTAAATTTGCCGTTGTTTTTTAAATATTGATATTACCCTTTCCAATTTTAAGTAATTAGTCTATAGGCATATTAACTTAGACTAAGTTCCATTGAATTTATCATACTACTACCGAACTATGCAGAAGAATGTGAGCATATCTGAAAGCAATTTTACTTAATTAGTAAATTAGGAATTTAGAAATTCAATAGGTATAGCCCTCATTTATCCTTATAATGCATTGCACAGTCAGCCAGGTTTTCACATTGGATTTGGCAAATAACTAATGTTAGCCTATTGAGTCCTTCCCAAAGACTTGGAAGAGGCAAATGGTGATCTTTGATGGTGTTATTGTCGCAGAATGTAAACTTTTCCATGTAAACCTGCTTTTTATAATTGCCTGATGGTGATTTTATCAATGCCGAGGATATTCAAGTGTTGCTCCAGATTGTACCCAAGGTGCCTATTACCATTGATGCTACCTTTGCTTTCTTTTGCCCTAGTCATTCTATTTTTGTTTGTGGGTCTTTGCATTTTGTTATCTTCTCCTGTTCTTTCTCTTCCCTTCTGCTATCTCTGGATACTGCCATATCCATCATCCAGTTATTTTGTCTTTCTTATCAATAATTGTTAAGTCTGGGGTGATATGTGGCAGGTACCTATCTGTTTGAATTCTAAAGTCCCAGAGCATTTTAGCTTTTTAGTTTACTATTACTTTCTCTATTTTATGGCAAACAAATGGTATTTCTTGTGGGCCTCACAACGCCCCTTTTTTCTACTTTGTCATCCTGTTGTTTATAGTCAGGCTTTGCAATGTTTTTGCAGCAACGAACCAGGTGCTCCACTCTTTCTTCAGGGTTTTTTCAGTATTATTATGCAGTCCAAGATTGATTCCAGAAGTTTGTACACAGGGATTCATTTCAAAATATGTTGACAGCACTTTGAAAGAATTAAAATTATGCAAAGGAAAAGATGTAGCCAAAAAGATAGTTCCTATATGAAATGCATCAATTTTATTTAAACGTAATTCCAACTTTTTTTTAATACTTGCAAAAGTACCTGTTTACAAATAACTCTGGTGTCACTTGATCTTAGTAAATAGATACTAATGTTTTTTATTTCATGCATCCCACAGACTTCTGAAAAAGGAGGCTGCAATTCTCCGTTGGAATCATGCTTGGCTTTTGAGTTAATTTAGAACAGAAAACTAAATATTTATGGCGTTGATGCAGCCAGCAAGGAGGAACATGACTACTTAATGTATTCTCCCCTATTTTAGAAAAAAAAAGGCTATAGATAGCTGATTAGGCTTGTAAAATGAATCACAGAAAAGAATCATAACCTCCTCTCTCATAGTGGTTTCTGTGATATAGAACTCATTTCCACTTCTTCTGCAGTCCACATGGTAATATAGATAGATAGTTAGACAGAAAGACAAATAAAAAAGTAAAAAAGAGCCAGTTTGGTCTAGTGGTTAAGGTGGTAGCCAAAAATCAGGAGATAGTTATTTCTAGTCCTATTTTAGGCATGATAAGCCAGTTGGATGACTTTGGCCCAGGCACTCTCTCCAATGCATCTGATATGGTTCTTGTTGTAGGGAAAATACGAGGAGGAGGTATGTTCACCTGTCATGAGTTATGTATAAAAATAACGGTGTGGTACAAATGTAATAAATAAATAACATAAAAACTCATAAAACAAGTGATCTCTATGGGCTTCTTTAGTATCATGACAGTTTATTGGGTAGCATTTGGAGAGAGACATTTTTAGAAAAGCTAAATAAACACAATCCTAGCACACAATAAATCAGTAAATATTATTTCCAATCAATAAATATTGGATTTAACTTGTTTCTAAATCCTACATTAGCTCAGTATTTTTCAATCTCAGCAAGACTTCAACAGAAGCTGGATGTGAGATTTTGGGTGTTGAAGTCCACACATCTTAAAGTTGCTGACATTGGGAACCATTAACTTAGCTGACAGTACTTTAGGATACTCATCAATAGATATTTACTTAATTACTTGTACCAGGTAGACTAAAAGATAAACAATAGTTTTCTGATTACTTCAAATGAAGGATGTAAATAAACAGAATATTCGTTTCTCATAACGTTTAGTAGCAAATTAAAAATTTTATTCTGGATTGTTCACATGTATCCTTATCATGGTATAATGGATAAATACTTTTAATGTATTTTACACAAGAATTTTGTCCTGCTCTTTTGGAAGCATTGTGGATTCGCTGCTCTACAGTGCCATCTAGTGGTAAATAACAATTGTGATCACTGTTAAAATGTGGCTAGTTTATTCTTATACTGAAAGGGAGGAAAAGGCTTTTCTTTAAACAGATAGATGTGTGAAAATGTATCCCAATCAATTAACAATCCATTTCTATTTCCAAATTTTAAAATAAAAAGTTTTGGGAAGTCCCATTGACTTTACGAGGAGAGATTTAGTCTATTCTTCAATATCACACTGAGCCCAATGAACTTTAGAGGATCTCTGATTATTCAGAAGAAACTGCAACAGAAATCAATTGGATTTGTCCTGGTGAATAAGCAGAGTACCATGGCAACTTTGATTGGATTACACGCTGAATTGGTGCCCTTATGTCAAAGAACAAACTACAAATAAAAATACAGCCACCACCAGCAGCGGATACATGTGTTTCTCACTTAAACACAAAGACAGGCATACTTTTTTTTTAGTAACTGTAAGTTAACAAAATATTGTTCCATGGCTCTTCTCTCCAAGCCCCTTCAGTTCCAGTATTGGGAGAGTGATTTAAAAAAACCCTGCTCAGAGCAACGAAATACAGCTCTGACATTTAAAGCAAATAAGAGGGACACAATCCCTCAGCGCTTTTATTTATGAATGGGGCAGTACCATTTCCCTCAAATTCTCATCTTTTAAGTAGAGTTAGTGGAAACTTCTTACTGCTGCTGTGAAAAGCATTGTTGGGTTAGAAACAATATAACCAATTTCCCTTCCTCCACTGATTCCACTTGTGGATTTGAATGAATATTTCATTTATCCATTAAGTTCTCAACTTTGGCTGGAATAGAGGCAAATCAAATCATAAAATTGGAACAGATCTGTGGTTTTCTACACAGAGCGGGAGTTCTTATACCAATTTCAGACAAATAGAAAAGACAATCTTTTCTTGAAAACCTCCAGCAATGGACCACTCCTAACTCTGGGAGACAAGCTGTTCTATTTATTTTTCTCTGTCAGGAAATTTCTCCTTAGTTTTTAGGTAGGATTTATTTGTTGAGCTTCCACCCATTGCTTCTTGTCCTACACTTAGATGCTCTGGAGAATAAATCAACTACCTCTTCTCTATGACAGCCCCTCAAGTACCAGTAAACAGCTATTACATTTCAAAACTTTCTCTTTGTTAGGCTAGACATACCTAGTTCCCTTAAGCATTTATCATACGGTTTAGCCTCAAGCCCTTTATCATTTTTTGCTCTTTTCTGCACTCTTTCTAGGGTCTCAAGATTTTTTTTGGGGGGGGGAGTAATCAGAATTGGATGCAATATTCCAAAGTAGTCCCATGAATGCAGTATAAAGTGGTATTTTTCATAATCTTAATGGTATTTCTCAGATGATGCAGCCTAGAAGTGCATTGGGTTTTTTTGGAAGCTGCAGCACCCTGCTGACACATATTCAAATAGTCATCCATTAAAGCAGTGGTCACCAACCAATGGTCTGTGAGAAAATTTTGGTGGTCTGCAGAAAAATTACTTGCATTTTTATATTGCACTAAATACTATTTATATTTTTTTTAAAAATTGTATTAGTGGTCTGTGGGGTTTAAAATTATGAATTTAGTGGTCCGTGAGGTCGGAAAGGTTGGTAACCCCTGCATTACAGCACCTAGATCCCTCTCACAGTTACTACTACTGAGCCAGGTACCATCTATTCTGTACCTATGCATTTGGATTTCCCTGCCTAAATACAGGATCTTAACTTTTCTCTGAACTGCATCTAGTTTATTTATTTGTAAAATAATTAACTCCCCATCTTACTACAAGGCAACCCTTGTTAGCTATGGCCCAGTGCTTAAGTCTGTCAAGATCTTCACCCTCTTCCAATGTGTTAAAAAGTTCCCCAGCTTGGTATTATCTGCAAATTTATGAGCTCCTCTTTATACTTACAATTAAAATCCCTTGTCAATGTTTGCCTGATTCTATACCAAAAGTGTCTGTATCATTTATGTTAAAATGCTTAGGTTTTCTCACAGGAAAACGTTCACTGCCACCAAAATGGCAGTGAAAATGTTCATATTTCTATTTTCTTTGAAACAGTTTACAAGAACATTCACAGTGTTTGGTATTCCCCAAGCATTTGCATTACTTAATGCTTTAATACCTATAATCATTCCAATATGTCATTTGCTTTGATCTCTTTTTGTATGTTATCTTACGCACAGCAGGGACAATTTGAAAAAAATTGGTTTTAGTATGAACATTCCATTAAAAACCATATGATTTGCTATCAGTGAAAAATAAGGGTTATATTTCATACATCTATAATCCTCGTTTATGACTGCAGTAATGTGCAATAAACTACAGATATAGGGACTTCAGATATTTCAGTAAGTGTTTCATTGATTTAGTTCAGCAATAAAACCATTGTTGACTGAAGTATATCAACTTTCTTGCGGAGAAAGGAAATATTGTAAATATTCTAAATGTGGGTCCTTATTTTGAGTCAGGAGATTGTTCCAGTCCAGAAGCACATTAGTAAATTAATCTTGATAGAATTTGGATTTGTCTAAAGTCTAAATCAGATTTCCTCCTTCCAGACACATTAGATAATAATTCTCATCACTTATATCTAGTATAATATGTATCAGCTGGAAGTAACAGGAATTGTAGTACCATAGATTGGGGAGTATGCCATGTAGGAGGGGATTGGCCTAGATCCATCAAGTTCCTCAACGTACAATCATTCAGTTACAATGACACTGAAAAATTGACTCATGCCTGGTCCTTGCACTTATGACTGTCACAGCACCCCCAATGTCACATGGTCAAAATTTAGGTGCTTGGCAACCAGCATGTATTTTCAGCTGTTGCAGTGGGGGTCATGTGATCCCCCCCCCTTGCATCTTTTCCAGTGTGTTTCAACAAGCAAAGTTAATTAGTGAAGTTTGATTCCTTAGAAGATTGCATGATTCACTTAACCTATGTTTCACTTAACAACTGTGGCAAAAAAGGTTGTAAAATCAGGCATGACTCATTTAATAACTGACTTGCTTAGTAGTAGATATTCTGGTCCCAGTTGTGGCCATAAGAGGAAGAGTAGTATACTTTAGTGTTTCTCAGTCTCGACAACTATAAGGTGTGGACTTCAAAGTTCAGAATTTGCCAGTTACCTTCCTGGTTGGGGAATTCTGGGAGCTAAAATCCACACATCTTAAAGTTGCCAAGGCTGAGGAACACTTTTTCCTTCAAATATTAAAGTCCCTGTACTAGAAAAATAATATACACTGATTGTCCATCTTTATGCACCAACCATAGTATGAATTAATAAATCCAGACAAAGAAAAGTTAAATCACCTTTGCAGACTGCTGTAGTTCCGTTTTAATGCAGGCTGTTTCTCCATTTTTTAAAACTAGAAAAATCAAATTTTAAAAAAGCTTTCCCCATGTCTAAGGGCACTTATCCATCAGCATGGCTCTGATGCTACCTTTCAATATAACGTATCTCATAGGTCAAAAACATTCTCTGCATAAAAACAATCCATTTGCTATGTTTGCATAATGAAACGAATAATAAATTAACCACATGATCCAAATTTGCATAACATGTTAAATCAAATAAAATTTAGCCAGGATAAAAGATAGATAAGCTTACTGTGTTGGGTGAATGTAATTGCTTGGCTTTTATCTGATCTGATTGAATGTTGTCCTGGGAATCCAACTTGGTGATGTGAAATCCCAATATAGAAGTGTCAAAGTAAGACATAAATTTGAAGTGACAATTGAAGGGCATAGTTTTGTAGCACACACATCCCAAGATGTTTGTTAAGATTCCATTAAAAAGCTGCAAACATGAATGTTGGCAAACATTTTGCAAAGCCCAATTGCCCATCAAATCCTCATGTGAGAACATCCATAGCTAATTGAAAGAAGATGCAGCTAACATAACATGAGCTTCTATTTTCACTCCTATCCTTAAGCTTTGGAGGGGGAGAAGGCTGAACAAAAGGACATAAAAAGCCCTCAACTTTGCTGGTCCCAACTGTGGCAGTTAAAGGAGAACTAACTATGAATGTATGAAGGAGTTTTGTAAATGAATAAACCAGCATTGGTTTACTGGCCCCAGAAAGTCCCAGGCCATAATTTAACAACATGGCATGGAAAGGTCTTGGGCTCAAACTTGGTATGTCTAGCTAAGATTGGAGTGAACCTAGTCTGAAATTCAGTCACATGCTGTTAAGTGATAGGATTTGATTATAGAGTAACACAGTATAAGGCAGCTACCTACATTTGTAAGATTGTCCATACTTGCCAATAAAACTGCTGCATCCCTTGCATTGGAGATCTTTTATGTACAAATTCCAAACATTATATTTAAGATATTCTGTGTGTTCATTGCGTATATTCAGCTTTGCCCTCCGATATTGACTGAAGTACAGAGCCATGTGTTATGTGTCATGGCTCCATGCTCCCCTCGGAATTTAAAACCACAATTACACGGGTATCACAAAGGAGGCAACTGGACTTCTGTGTTGTTGTTTTTGAAGACATTTCACTTCTTGTCCAAGAAGCTTCTTTGACAGGATATGGGAAATGGAAGGATTTATATTCCTTGCAGACAGCTGGTAATCTGCATCCCTTTAGAGCAGGGATATCAAACTCATATTGTCATAGTGGCGGCGCATGGCATATCGGGACTTTTTCCCTTCGCTAAACTGGGCAGGGGTAAAGCCAGCACATGACGCATCTGGCCCGCGGGCTGCGAGTTTGACAACTCTGTTTTAGAGGGTCTTTGAAGCACTTAGAAGTTTATCTGTGTCCTCATGGTCCCCTGAGAAATGCTCCTGGTTCCTGTTGTCTGCATTTTTTTTTCTCCAGTTGCCTCCTGAAAAAGCACCTTTGGGACCACCAGGACGTGAGTGACTGAGACTCACTACAAACAATTACATTGATACCTATAAAAAGAAAAGCCTCCAGCTTAGTTCTTGGTAACTTCAGGGACACATCCATATATGAACTTTCTGAAATAACACAAAAGTAATTATAATTGTTTCTATTGGAAATGTTCCTTTTTTAAACTGCCCGAGATAGGCTACAGGTAGTTCTTGACTTACGGCCATTCATTTAATGACTATTACAGCAATGCTGAAAAATGTTACTTCTGATGCTCCCTGCGCTTCTAACAGATGCATCGGCCCCATGGTCACATGATCGTGATTCAGGAATTTGGCATAGCAGTAGCACTTAGGTAGCAACAGCACTCCGACTTACATCCAGTCCTATAATGTATTGCAGAACTCTCTGGGTGGTTTATAACATCAGCATATTGCCTCAAACAACACCGGCCTCAGAAGGATGGAAAACTGAGTAAATCTTTGTCAATTGGCATTTGTGATTCTTCCAGTTGGCTTCTAACACGCGAAGTCATGGGGGAAGCTGGATTCGCTTGGGTACACCCAAAAAGATTGTAAAATTGGGCACAACTCATTTAATGACTCCATTACTTAATGATGGAAGCTTTGGTCCCAGCTTGGTTATAAATCAAGGTCTACCTGCGTAGTCTTTCTCTATCGTAACAACTTAAAGATGTATGGACTTCTACTTAGAATACAATAGAATTAACAGAGTTGGAAGGGACCTTGGAAGTCTTCTAGTCCAACCTCCTGCTAAGGCAGGAAACCCTATACCACTTCAGACAAATGGTTATCCAATATCTTCTTTAAAACGTCCAATGTTAGAGCATTCATAACTTCTGGAGGCTTGTTCTAACTGGTCAGGAATTTCTCCTCAGTTCTAAGTTGCTTTGCTCTTTGATTAGTTTCCACCCACTTTTTTTTGTCCTACCCTCAGGTGCTTTGGAGAATAGTTTGACTTCCTCTTCTTTGTGGCAACTCCTGAGATATTGGTACATTGCTATCATGTCTCCCCTAGTCCTTCTTTTCATTAAACTAGACATACCCAGTTCCTACAACTGTTCTTCATATGTTTTCTCCAGTCCCCTAATCATCTTTGTTGCTCTTCTCTGCACTCTTTCCAGAGTCTTCACATCTTTTCTATATCCTGGCGACCCAAACTGAATGCAATATTCCAAGTGCGCCCTTATCAAGGCATTATAAACGTATGTAACTGGAGTTGAACTTGACTAAGTAATTAGGGGAATTGAAGTCCATCACCTTTAAATTGCTGAGGTGGGGGAGAAAAAACAAGTCTATCCGCCTGGGATTTTAAGACGTATTAACTATCTGGGACCATCTTTGACTCTGCTTAAAGGTTGTGCTACCACCTAGAGGCCAATAAATTCTACTGTGTTTATCACGCTGCAGCGCATCTGCCACGGGATTCATTTGCCAGCAAATTTTCAGGCTGAAGAGATCGAGTTCCCAACGCCCAGCAACTTTGCAGGTCTTCTCAAAGAGTCAAGAGTTCATCGCGTTTACTGCGGTCTTCGCAAAAGTTGGCCGAATCAGGCAAGAACGATGGCGGGTGGGAGGGACCTCGGGAAACCCCGACGTGTCTGTTCGGTCCCAGATCAGGCAAGGAGCCACGGCTGCTAATTCGTTTTCCTTCTCCTGTCGTTCCACCCCACTTGGCTCGACATAGCCGAACACGGTCAATTCCACTGAGCGTCGGTACGGACCATTGTAGATTCCTCAAGCGCCGGCAGGCTGGAGTTAAGGTGAAGGCGAATCCTCCTGTGGAGCCTCGAGCGGATGCTGAGGTCTCTGAGATGGCCAAGCCAAGAGGCAGCTGAGGCGTAGGAGACCCGGGAGGCTGCGCCCTGCATGTCCTCTGTCGCTTCGCCTTCCTTAATCTCTTGTTCCCAAGCGGCACAGAGCGGATCCAGGGGTCAAGCGGCCGAGCAACAGGCGCCAAGGCTTCCTGGGTTTTCAGCGAGTGGCGAGGTCTCTGCTTCTCCCCGCCGTCCACTTCCAGTTTAAAAACGGCTCGCGGTTTACGCTAGCCCTGTTGGGCCGACCGCCATATGTTGGGTGGGCTTTCTTTTCAGACGTTCACGAGTCTATAAGGGAAAAAAAATCCCCCCTCTTGCTTCCCCCGTTAATCCTCATGCTCTACTCTAGACTGAATAGATAGGTTGTTAATTTATCTTCGCTTTGGAGGGCTGCAGAATGGAAAGGCCTGTTTTTATCCGTGTTTTTTTTTTCTCAGTGGAAAAGAAGGCATGCTGGCGCTTTCTGCAGGGGTTGCATTGGATTTTCGAGGTTATCTGCCCTCTGAAAGCAAAACGGATTTATTTTATCCAGTGCAATCTGCCCCCCTCGGGAATTTATTACACGACTAATCTTATTGTGCAGAGGGAGGGAAATAATGATTAGAGGCTCCCTGGGCTCGAAATAGCAGTTGGGAGAGGCTTGCAAAGTCTTATAAGGGAAAATGAGTAAATATTCTTTCCTTTGTTAAAATAACCTGTAAAAATACTCATTTGAGGAATGAGAATGCTCATTTGAGGGGAAAATATTCATTTGAGAGGGAAATACTCATTTGAGAGTCTGACGATCATAAGGATCTGATGCTTTAGGTAATTTGATCCTAAAAATCTTAATTTCAGGAGGCCAGGGTTTAATCTGAATTGTTTGGCACACAAAGCATTTCTTAGAATACTGAGCCACAGTATATATGTGTATATTTCTATTATCCACAAATAGATCACCAGAGTTGACATTTTAAAGCTTTTTAAATATATATATATATATATATATATATATATATATATATATATATATATATATATATATATATATATATATATATATATATATATATATATATATATATATATATATATATATATATATATATATATATATATATATATATGTTTTTATTTGTGCTGATAAATAAATAAAGGAAGACTAGTATAGATCTATTTCAAGCTATTTAGCTCTCATCAGCTAGCCATATCCTTACTGGGATTCGAACCTATTAACCTTCCTCCCACACTTGGGCATACCAGGGGTTGTGACTTTAAGTATATATATATATATATATATATATATATATATATATATATATATATATATATATATATATATATATATATATATATATATATATATATATATATATATATATATATATATATTCAGAACTATATATATATATTCAGAACTAGGCTTTGTCCCAAATGAGGAATTTGGTGATTTTGTAGGCCAATCATATGGCAGATCCATCATTTCAGACAGGGTTTTGCAGCAGGTAAGTGTGTTGTAATATCCTATTTGCATATCAGTTTCCATTTTTCAGCCACATTTCACATTACTCAATATTATTAAGTATATTGAGAGCCAGTGGTAATATATTTTTAAAACAAAAGCATCAGTAACCATATCTTATACTGTAGAAGTACATTGCATGAGAAGTGAATTATGAGCATAGCTTCTATCCAGACATTTCCACATTTAATGTTTTAACCTATCTTTAAAAAAAGGAAATTTAGTGTAACTACGTCAGTTATCACTTGACATAAATTATTTGTGTGCTGAGAATAGGTGCTAAGTTCAGGGGATGCTGAGGGCATTCTGGAGATCAAATTATAAGAGTCATTAATTGCTGTCTATTCTTGAGTCAAAGTTCATGGAAACTATGCAGCGGAAAACGCTCAGTACTAAATTTGATTAATGATTAAACATGTTAGCTTCAGACTCAGAGGAACATGCTGTTACTTATGGATAGTGCACTGATTTTAATAGTATATAGTATAGCGGAAAGGTGAACTGATATTGTTTCCAACAGTTACTGCGGAAAGACACTGGTTTAGCAATATAGGAAACAACAGGAAATGTGTATGAATTGTTAGATATTAAATCAAATAGATATTGTCATTTTCATGTATCTTTCAAAAACTGGGCTGTTAACTGTGATAGAGTGGTAGTGTCATAATCTTTAGATCAATATAATTGCTTAAAAATATAAACAGAATAACCAAGGGCAATATATGGCAATTATTTTACTGAAAGCAGATCCAGTATTGTTCTTTAGGATCTTACTAATAAAAAAAGATGTCAGGGGAAAGTGGGAGTTTAATGTACTGCTTCTCAAATTTCCTGCAATTGTGGACACAATTAAACAAATGCCTCTTTTCATTTTTAAGTGCGTGGAAGGAATAAAATAATAACTATAGTTACATTCATTCCTTTTCATTTAAAATATTTTTGAATTAAATTTTATACAAAAAAATAAAATTAAATATTTATTACCCAAATTCTGTTATGTAATTAAGGTCATAATAACAATCACTTTCCTCACAAAACTGTTTGTAAAGGATATTGTACATAAGTAATCTTTTGAGAACTAAGGAGCTGGAGGTAAATAAATGGTATCACGTTTTAATATATTCATGTTTTGTATTTATGATTTCCTGTTCTGGTTATTTGTACAAGAACAATGCTTCCACTTAGCTTAGTATATATGGATTCATAGTCTATAATGGCACTTGAGATCTGCTTATGTCAATTTTCTGTATGTCAATACTCATGTTGTTACTTGCTTACTTGTAACATCATCAAACCAATTCAGAATTACTTGATGATAGGAAGAAGGGAAGCTGAGGTAGCAAATATGTTCTGGCTGGTTGACAGGCTGTGAACATGCAGAGGCTTCAATGAATCAGCTGATAGATCTACACAAATATCAGATTTTCTCAGATTCAAAATGGCTGGCTTAGAACAAGGAGAGCTGGAGAACTTTGCAATTGAAGAATGAAAGGAATGACCTAAGCCCGTGATGGTGAACCTATGACACTCTGTGGTCATGCGCACCTTCCCCAGTTGCTCTTCTGGTTTCCGGCACCGCATGCACTCCAGCCAGCCGGTCTTTGCGTGTGCCAGATTGCCAGCAATCTGAAGACAAGCAGATGGCATGCCTGCATGCGCATGCACTTGGTGCTAAAAAGGTTCGCCATCACTGACCTAAGCTATATGCTCTGTCTTGTGCCTCATAAAAATTGCTAGAGTAGATAGGGACTTGTGCATGTGACCTCTACAACTATAAATTCTGAACTTTGCTGGAAGTTCAAATGGAATCTGAAAAAAAAAGTTACTTATAGGACAAAAGTAATTTTTTGGAGTAACAAAGTAACAAAACAATAAATATTATGCTGTGTAATGGATCTATTATCTGGCAAAGATAGTTTATTTTATGATAAAAATATATCTTGTCTTGGTGGGATGAAAAACAGCTGAATTTCCAGGATTTTTTTCTATTGAGTTACAGCAGTAGCACTGCACGTGGGTGAATTTTTAAAAGTAAGTGATGGACAAGAATACTTTTTTCCTGATTTAATCATATAATAGGAATTTCACTGGAAGGTCTGATGGACCTTTCCAGTTACTTGTGTCAGGAGAGAATTAGCAATGGTTAGAAATTGGACTGAAACATGGTAGAGAATAGATGTAAGAAATAAACTAGCCCAGAAGTACAGAACATTGGCTGAGTTGTAACCATTTCATTCTTCAGTATTTTATGCTCAGTTTTGTCCATTGGTAGTGGTAATAAACTGCTACTCACCAAATCAAGTCTGATCATTTCACTGTCCAAATAAAGCTGCTATTAGCAGAATTGTGTATATTCTGCAGTTTTATCACACAGACAGAATTGAGTATCCTGAGAATCATGCCTTAAAATTATATATATATATATATATATATATATATATATATATATATATATATATATATATATATATATATATATATATATATATATATATATATATATATATATATATATATATATATATATATCAAAAGAAGTCAATGGGGAAATGGTCTCTAGCACCCTCAAGATGCTCTGTGGAAAAAGTTTGGAAATCCTTGATTTGGTCTGATATACTGTATATATTAAAAAGATAAACATCTGCTTTGTGTCAAGTTCAGTCTTCATGACTTCATGGATATGTTCATCTAGTTCTTGGCAATAATAAACAGTAGTTTGCCATAGCTTTGTTCTTGGGATTTTATTAATTTTATTAATTCCTTCCCAATATAAACCATAACTCTGGAATTTTCTAGATTTCTCATCCAAGTACTCCTGCTTTGTTTTTTCACATTAAAAAGTTGATTAGATGCTTAATTGCTACTAAAACAAATAAGTAAATTGCAATTCCACAAAAGATGAAAAGAAACATGGTTAACTGCACATTTCCAATAAGAGAAGAGTTTTCCTCAAGATGTTTTACTAATTCTGGAAAAAAACCTCAGTTTCTTAAAAACAACCTACTAAGCCTCTTTGAGTTCCAAAAACGCTTCCCCAGGCTCTTGTAGAATTATCCTTTGCCCAAAAAATTGAGCTCAAACCTTAAACCAGCAGTGAACAGAGAACTATTTGTCCACAGGAGCTTCTCTGTAGATTGTTTGAATAGATTTATCACCCTGAACTAAGCCCAGGCCATCTGTTACGTCCTCTAATTACAGATGCAGAAAGAGGTAATTCACAACAGCATCATAAAAAAGTAAAATATAAATGATTTAAGGGCAGGCTTATGCCATGTTTCATGTACTAATCAGAGCTAAATGACTCACTTCTATGACAGCTTGACTTCCTTGTTAAAAGATCCAGTTTCTTGCAGACAACAAATTGACCTGAAATATTTCCCATACTCTGCTTTCATGTCATACATGGTAATAGTAGTCTGCATATTTTCTAATGTTATTCCTAATTTATTAGTAAAGGTCCAAATCTTGCAACAATGCTTTTCTCCTTTAGGCATGTTTTTTTTAAACCATCTACAAAGGGAAGGGCAATATTAGTGAGTTAAGCTTTTCAAATTTATTGAAGTAACATTGTTTGATTAAATAAGATTCCTGGTATTCAGTAATGGCTGTTTGGCATGACTTGATTCAGGGTTCTTATGAAATTCATAATCCCATTGCTCTTCTTTCTCCTGAAATTCTTTATTTGAAACATTGATAAATGTTTTAGAGAACATACATTTCATGCTATGTTCAAATAAGTTAGATCTTCCTCATATACATTGTTTCTTTTGCATTTCTGTGTGCATGATTAAAGAATGTATATTAAATACTAATCAGTCAGAAACAAATAAGGCAGTTTCCAAAGGAAACTCCAATACTTGGAGTGTTAAGTATTAATGGATAGAATATCTCTGGAAAGTTTCCAATAGAATTGTTTCCTGACATCATTATTAATTGATGAAAAATGATAAAAATTGAAGATCACACAGATGCCCCAGTTTAAGGAAAATCTAGGCATTGTCAGATGCATGAAATCAGGAGCCAGGATAAAATTCAAGGTACTGTGATACAACCATGCAACCTATATACAAGAATCTGATTAGCTAACAAATTGCACCAGATAAGAGTTAATGGACTTTAAGAGGGAGGGGGTGTAGGATTTAGGTGAGTCTTTTCTGGGGGTGTAGGCCAGATTGATGATGCGTTTGATTCTGCCCTCCACTCAGCCTGGTTATCTCCTACATGAATCCCTCTCATCTCTTTTAAGATTAGATTTGGCAATTCCTTTCTAGAAAACTTCTGAAGTCTAAATCTAAATGATTTTCAATTAAGTCTTTCATTTTAAATGGCTTTGGATGATCAAGCATAAGAGAAGACTGGACCACAACATATGAGCATGTGCATTCTTGGCCCACTTTTCTGTTGATGTTGGGTTTCAACATACCAATGGCCCATTGGTATAGAAACAAGTTTGAGGAAATCAAAATAGTGTACAGATTATGAATTCTTGCAGTAATTTTAATTGATAAATTATCTATACTCTTAGGGAACATCTACCTGAAGTTTTCACCCCACTCCAGAATTTACTCTGTATATGTGATCTCATGCTATGTTTTCTTATTTTGAGAGATAAGAGTTCAAGATGGAGTAGCAATTAAATGATTATTTGCTCTTTGTTCCCAGAGTTTTGAGCCTGTAGAATTGATGATAATCAAAGCTTTACTTTTAGAAAAAACTTCTGGAATTACATAGAAGTGTCATCTTAAGCAGGAAAAGAGCAGAATGTTTAATTACCCTCAATATTAAAATGATAAATACTTTAGAAAGTGCACAGAGACTACAAAGAACACATCTTTGCAATTTAATTTTCAACATGCTTTAGAATACAGATAGTCTTCAACTTACGATCACAATTGAGCCCAAAATGTATGTTGCTAAGTCAGAAATTTGTTAAATGAGTTTAGCTCCATTTTACAACTTTTCTTGCCAGATTTGTTAAGTCAATTACTGCAGTTGTTAAATTAGTAACATGGTTGTTAAGTGAATCCGGTTTCTACACTGATTTTGGTTGTCAGAAGGTCACAAAAGGGGATCACATAACTCTGAGACACTGCAGCCATCATAAATGTGAGTCAGTTGTCAAGAATTTGAATGTAAATCATGTGTCTATGCTGCAACAGTCATAAGTGTGCAAAATGGTCATAAGCTATTTTTTTTTCAGTGTCGTAATTTTGAACCATCACTAAATGAACTGTTGTAAGTCGAGGACTACCTGTATTTCATAGAATGCTTCAGGGACTGATAGAACGGTTTGAGAAAACTCTGGATAGAAAGTCCAATCAGAACTGTGGAAAGCATCTAGAAGAACTACATTGCAATGGAAAGACAGGTGAGTGAAGCATCGTATTTGAATCATTTTAGGAGCCGTGGTGGCACAGTGGTTAAAATGCAGTATTGCAGGCTATTTCTACTAACTGCCGGCTGCCTGCAATTTGGCAGATCAAATCTCACAAGGCTCAAGGTTGATTCAGCCTTCCATCCTTCTGAGGTGAGTAAAATGAGGACCCAGATTGTTGGGGGCAATATGCTGACTCTGTAAACTGCTTAGAGAGGGTTGTAAAGCACTGTATATGTCTAGCAATAGCACTTAGACTTATATAGCCCTTCACAGTGCTTTACAGGCCTCTCCAAGTTCTATTGATAGTGTTATTAAAGCAACTGTTGTCTTATGCAGGCTTATGTAGCTGTTTCAGAAACTGCTTCTACTTGCCTCTTGCAGGGTTTGACTCTTGTTGCTTTAACAGTGTGAAAAAAGGTGCTTCATTTGCACTCTTACAGGTGATAAAGCACTTCTTCTGAATTTTTGTGTGTTCATAATAAATATGTTTATTTGTCATGGTTGCTCATATCTATAAAGGGAATATTGAGATCAGAGGTACATAATTTGGAGAAGCATCAGGGTGACATTAACCTCCCCCATTTCAAAAAAGGCTGACTATTATCTCCAGAGACTTCCAAAATATATTACAGCCGATCCTCAACTTACAACAGTTCATTTAGTGACCATTCAAAGTTGCAACAACCCTGAAAAAAGTGACATGACAGTTTTTCACACTTACAACTGTTTTAGCATCCGCATAGCCACATGATAAATGTTCAGATGCCTGGCAACTGACTCATATTTATGACAGTTTGTAGTGTCCCGGGGTCATATAATCATATGGTGCCTTTTGTGACCACCTGACAAGCAAAGTAAATGGGGAAGCACAATCACTTAACAACTATTATTAAATTAACAACTTGTGACTATGGCAAGAAAGGTCATAAAATAGGTGGCAAACCTATGGCACACTTGCTGGAAACCATCCCACAAGGAACACACGCCTTTGCTGGCTCCTCTTTCGCTTTTCAATGCAGACATGCGTACCAGCCAGCTGGCCTTCGCGTGTGGGAGTACCAAAATCTGGAAGAGCAGTGTTCCAGCACGCTTGCAGGTACTGGCACCCAAACTTCCAGGTTTTCATTGCGTGCATGCGCAACTGCCAGATGTTTGTTGGGCTTGTGCCAGAAACCGGAAATTTGGGTGTCGCTGTGTGCCTGCATGATGGAATGCTGCTCTTCCAGCTTTTGGCGCTTCTGCGTGCACGAAGGCCAGCGAGGCTGCATGTTCCTCAAGGGATGGTTTTGCGTGCCATTTCTGGCATGCAGATTGGCACGCGGGTACGAAAAAGGTTTGCCTTCACTGAAATAGGGCAAAACTCACTTAACAAATGCCTCACTTAGCAACATAAATTTTGAGCTCAACTGTGGTCATAAATCAAGGACTACCTAGACTAAATTGTAACAGTGAAAATAGTTCAGTATATCACAAAAGAATTGATATTATCTATGCTGAATTTTAGGTAAATATAAAATGAATCAAACCCTGGTTTTAATCAATACTTCTTGGAGTGTCTCTCCCTAAAACAATCAGAGTAAATTGTACATCGCTGGTTTAGAAGATTCTATTACAGAAGTCAAGCTGCGAGCAGAAAATGTTTCCAGGCATAAAGACCAGCTAGAAAATACCAAGGCTTATCAAGCGAACTTACTGAAGCTTGAAATTTCAATTTAATTTTAGTAGATTTATAATGTACGGTATATTTTTCAAACCTACACAATCTACAAGGTGGCAGCCAAACTTTGCTAATAGGTAACTCAATTCTTTTAGCCTAGTAAGGCTACTAATTAATTGGTGTTAATTACAGCATGCATTTCTGTCTTAACAGAAGTGTGTTAATGGAACACACTTAACAACTACCTATTGTCCAGGATAATATAGGCTCTGTCACAAGATTGAAATCCCATAGGCCAGCAA
Source organism: Thamnophis sirtalis (assembly GCF_051295495.1). Taxonomy (NCBI): domain Eukaryota; kingdom Metazoa; phylum Chordata; class Lepidosauria; order Squamata; family Natricidae; genus Thamnophis; species Thamnophis sirtalis. Next base: position 29,757,809 of record NW_028261384.1, on the reverse strand, counting down.
GGAAAATCACTATTCAACATCTATCCACTTTAACCCCAAAAATGCCTTGAGAGAGGAAGGGTCCATGGTACCTTCTTGTGGCTTGATCATTAGTGACCCCTCTACCAAACGACCCGGTTTTAATCTGCCTCGCTCTGTCTAAGTAAACGTTATGTGACCCTCATTTATCAACAGCCCCTTTTATAATAGGATGGTGATGTAGTGTAGGTTATTGCCAATTTCCTATGTATCACTGATACATGAGCAAGAACCTGGTAAAGGACACCTTGACATGCCTTCACCTGCCTATGTAGCATCATTGAGGGTCTAAGAGGGCTCAGAGATTGTCTTGCATTGATCTATTACTTTGACTGACGTTTGTCTAAGAAACTATAAATCTGAAGTGACTTCCTTCTACCTTTCTTCTTAGCTCACACGTATAGAGTACATACACTTTGACTCAGCTTTCTGCCAGGTTTTGCCAATTCTATAGTATATTACCTGTAACTAAACCTTACTTTTAATGTACTTATAAAACCTTTTCCATCAGTGATTGTTCTGGTCAGATTCCCATTCTCTGGGACACTCACAAGTACACACAGATCATAACATCTCCCAATACCCTCTGCATTTTATTTGGGCTCAATGTCCACCTCCTTTGTTCCATCCAAACACAAATCATGCACTCCTGTACCAACACTGTAAGCATACTTGCCAAAACAAAAAAGCATGAAAAAGCAGTGTCAGTCATTGACAAGCTAATGAGCATGAAAGTACATTCAGAAAGCGTTCTATTTGTTCTCCGTGCTTCTGCACTCATTTCTACTGGATGATTTGATGGAAGCAGGCTGCCATAAACAGCATAGAATTGTATGTATCAAAACGGTGGTGGTGCCTTGATTGTCCCTGCTTCCAGGCATACAAGTGGCATTGCAAAGTCAGCTGGAAGGCTCATGGGAGTGCTGGGCTGAGTAGGAATATTTGCTAGTTTAATTGTTGGTGTTTTATTGTAGTTCTGAAAAAGGGAAAAATCAAAGTTTATTAATTTAATTTCTTTTGGTTTAATTTGGGTGTGTGTATATATATACAATGTAGCCTTTAGCATGGAGTCTAGGGACTCCCTAAATCCCTTATGGCAAGGCCCTACAGACCATATGGTTCTACTTCCCAATTCTACACAGCTATAAAACGGGATGAGGCAATCCCATATTTCTTTTGCTATCGCTCCTACATTCAAATTTGATGATAGTGATCCAGTTTCCTGTCATTTTCAGTTGAAAAATATTTAAAAGCTATACATTTTAAAATAGGTTTAATGTAGAAGAAAAAAATCCAGTCCTATCAAAAAGCTCATCCTCTTGAAAGAAAATATTATTTTACATCATTATCTCACCAGCTATCCAAAATAGTTCAATGTAATCTACAACCATCCAAATGTTAATAGGGTGTTTTTGTTTTTTTATAAAATGAAGAACTACTGCAGCATTTTGTCGTAACTCTCATCACTCATTTTGCTTTGTAAATTTGAACAATCATTTGCTTTTCCGCAGTTTTAATTTTTCAAGTATATAATTCTTTTTTATTTATTCAACATGTCTTTTAAAAAATGTAAAATACAATCAACTTTGTCTCTCTCCAACTTCCAACTTCTGGGAATAGATTCCCATCTTGGAAAATAAGCCCTATATGTAGGATTTTAATAAAGCAAACTGAAATGCTAATAAGCAAATAAATACATACGTAAGGAAAGTTAAGGGGGAAAAAAATCAAATCCGTCGATAACAATCTGCCTCTGGACTTTCTTCCTTCATGAGGCAGCCTGGCTGATACATGAGATCCACAATATATACTTGAGGGGGAAGCAGAAGTCCAGGTATTCCCAAAGGAGAATCATCAACCAATTTCACCTCATTCCACGCTCTATTATATTCACCCCGGTATAGGCTGCAATTAATAGCAATTCTGTCTGCCAGAACCTATGAAAAGAATAAAAATATACTTTAGTTTTGTTATTTTGTGATTGCTCTTCTGGTAGACTTACAGAAGTAGGGTGGAAAAATCTGAAGGACCATTGCAACCCTAAATTTCTCATTATAGCCAAAGAGATACATCATTGGTAATAATGCTTTATAATTTGGTATGCTAATGGTTAAAAGAGAAAAAGGAGAAGTTGTCAATTGAATACTATTTAATGAAGAATTATTGGGGTCAGTAAGGAGCCAAACAGCAGTTGGTTTCAGTCAATCTACATAGAGGACACATTCTCATTTTTCTTTCTGAGAATTCACTGGAAGAATGACTGCAGATGGAAAGATTATTGAGTTTATTATCCCTGCCAAACACAATGGATTTGTTTTTGACATGTTATTTTTCAAATTATATTCCTCACTATATCATTCTTAGTCAACAACTTGGAATTAACTGCATACAAATTACATATATATTTAAATCTTCAAACATCTCTAATAATGGTATTTCTTAATACATTTATCCATAAATACAAGGATTAACTTAAAAGCAATGTCTCTAATGTTACAACTTGCTAGAGAGATAATAGTACTGATGCACAAGAAATCCTGACAGCTGTTCTTTTACTTCAGCAGGAAATTGCTGTAAGAAAACTTTGTTTTGCTATTGCCTACTATTTTCCAGAATTCTGATAGCACTTATTACTTCCTTCTCATTAAATATGTATAGCATTTATTCAGTGCCATTTTTTGACATTTAGATAACTTCATCAATCTACTATCAAACCTTACTATATAGATTTGGTCAGTATTGTTATTTACATATTACAGATAACAAAATGAGATTAAGAAAGTATGTCTAGTCTTCCCATAATTTTTTTCTGCTCTAAAATGTGCTCCTGATTTGAGTCATAGTTTATGCCTTTTCATACATAGGACTTTTTCTGTTTATTTTCAGTGTCACATTGACTTTAATGGAGATTATAAACAGTGTACAGTAGAAAAATGCATATTTATTGATTGGAAATCAATACCAAGTATGAGCAAAAATATTGTGCACATGGAAAAAATTGAATGCTATAATTTGAATACTAGAATACTTAAATTGAATCTGATGGGACAGTAGCATATACATATTCATTAAAACTAAAAGTATGCAATTTAGAGCAGCACATTTGTTTAGTTACACTAGTGGTATCAAACTTAAGGCCTGCAAGCTGGATCCAGCCCATAGGGTGCTTAGATCTGGCCCATGAGGCCACCCTGGAAACAGTGAAGGATCAGCCCATGGTACCTCCGCCAGTGAAAATGGAGTTCAGGGAGCTCCATTTTTGCTGGCATAGGGTTGCAGGAGGCAGTCACGGCCAAAAATGGAGCCCAGGAGGACCATGCACTACCTTCCCAAGCTTCGTTTTTGCTGACAGAGGGCTGCAGGAGCTGTTGTGGTTGAAAAGGAACCTGGACAAGTGATGCTGAGCTGGCCATGCCCACCCACCCCAGCTCCCCAAAATCAAACACAACAATGATGTGTCTCTCAATTAAATTGTGTTTGACACCTCTGAGCTACACAGTTTTACCTTGAAAAGCAAAGCTCTGTGGTAGAAGGTCCCTTTTTCAATCTTCCCAATAGGTACCACGTTGCATTTAAGCTCATATTCAATTTCACTTATATGAAGCTCCCAGCTGAATTCATGTAGATTATTTCTTTCAATGGGACCACCCAACCTATCTGCAACAAACCTGTTTTCAAATCAAACAAGGTAAATTAAATCCATTTTCTTGTCATACTACTTAATTGGGGTAAGAAATAATTCTGCTTCTTGACAATTATTTGCATAGAGTTCATGGTGGATCCTTTCATGGCTCATAATTTATTTGTGTGCCACTGGGAGATATTATTTGATGGCAGTATATTTTAGGATAACATAAATATTGATCTCATCTAGCAATACAATTTGATGTTCTAAAGGATGGGTATCCAACCTTTTGGCTTGCCTAGACTGTACTGAGTGAAAAGGATTGTTTTGGGCCACATACAAAATACTTAGTTCCTATGAATGCCTTTAGCCCAATGAGCATTGCCTATTTAGTGCAATCTTCAACATACTAAATCTGGAATGGACCTTGAATTGATGGAGATTTCATACTTTGGGCCTAATATTCTGGTGGAAGTTTGCCAAAGGAAGAAACATAACACTGAGGAGAAGTGGCCAAACTTCATTCAATGATCCTTGGATGCCTGTTTTGCAAGAAAGATGAGCTGTGAACAATAGAAAGATAAAGATTTTGATACTCTTTGGGGTTGAGAGGCAGGAAATCTAAGTAAGTTAATTCATGGACAATTTTGAGCGAATGAGACAAGTATTTAAACAAAGGGAAATGTATTTTTCAATTGCAAAGCTGGTAAGAATTCCATTATTGAGAGGATGGAATGTTGACATCAAGTGTGCACACTTGATTAGGATGGAATATCTGTGATTTCTCACCTCTTGCTTCCTAGATAAACTTTTTAGGTGATAGAATTAAAGGCTATCGTGGCAGAACAAATTTAGTCATGTTTGGATTATGCATTAGTCTGGGGCTGGTCTAATTTATGTATGCAATTGGGAGAAGACAGAGCAGAGAGAAGTAGGGAAAAAGTTTGCATCAGGAGTGGTAGAGGAAAGAGGAAGACAGAAAGAAGAGACAAAGAAAAGATGGGATGAAACTTTGGAGAAAAGTTTGCAGCTTTATTATTTTAATTCTTCAGTCATGGTTCGATACAAACCTCTTTTTCCCTGAAACTCTTTAAACCAGGGGTGTCAAACTGGGTGCTTAAATCTGGCACATGGGAAATAGCAAAGAATCGGCCCATGGTGCCTCTGGCAGCCAAAACGGGGCATGAGGGGCCACATGCGGCTCCCCTATACCCTGTTTTAGCAGTCAGAAGGAACCACTTTTTGGCCAGCAGGAAGTGTCCATCCCCCTCCCTCCTGGCTGACCCATGGAGAACTACAATGCTGATCCAGCCCTTGAAGAAATCCAATTTGACACTCCTGCGTTAAACAGTTATTTGCTTTACTCTTTTTATATATGAGTAAGTCACTTTGAAAATCAATTTAAATAATGTTCTATCTCAACATGACCTCTATAACTCCTACAAACTTACCCTAAATTATTTCCTGACAGATTAACAGTCATATCATAGAATACAATGAAAATCACAGCCAATAGACAGTCTAAATAAATGGTTTGAAAGATTCCCTTTATATGGCTCACACATGCATTTGACATACTCACTGTGCAAGAGCTACCACTTGCTCTTTGCTGGTTGGTAGTGGCAGAATCGTTCTGGAAATCTCAGTAATATAATCAAACAAGATGGGGTCAAAAGGGGGGATCCATAAAGCTTTTCCTGGGGTTTCAACTACTTTAGGTATGGATGCTTCCAATTCCTCATCTTTTGGTTTTTCTTCTTCTTTTTTCCCTTTCCCCTTCCTTTTGTAAAAAGGTAACACTGATTATTAGAAATATCTTTGTTTCCAAAGCTTTTATTTTAATCAGCATAGAAGGTTCAGAGGCTCATTCAGAAAAAAAAAAAACACCATGAGATTCTTCTCCAAGGTAGATAGCACAAGTATTTCTGTCATATTAAAATTTTCCAGCACTTTTCAACAGTCTTTCTTCTAACTTCATGTTCAAATGTGGTTCCAAAGAGTTCCAGATTTTTTAGCTAATAGCCATAAAATATTTATATTTCCTACCATTAACAGTGCAGGTGTCACTAACATGGGACAAGTCTTTTTCAGTTAACTCCCAGATTATGATCCAGGAGTTTCTTATTTGGCAAGCTTTCAATGCATATATTAGAATATGCTTATTCTGTGAGAAAATTCAAGTTGCAAAAATGCCACAGATAACTTATATAAAAAAAATCATCTCCACTCATAATGGTTTGTTTGGTTCTGGCAATCCTTAAGTGGTTACCTCTATAAAGTTTTTATGGTAATGGTGTAATTGGGACCTGCATAAATCCAGTCATTTAAAGACAATAAAGACCTAGTGAATAGAAGGAACCTTTTCTTTAAAAATCTGAAAAGAGGAAAAGCAAGCAAACACGCACACAAAAAAGCAGCAAACAAAAATATAAATGCAACAATGACAAAATCAATAAAGCTTATTCAATAAATCAAAGGAAAGCAAGTTGCTCTAAAATCATGATCAATTTATATCTATGCCCATTCTGGATATGGAATATAGCTCTGAAGAAGGCTGGAAAGAGCTTCTTACCATATATTATACCTAAGGCCCAAAATCATAATTTGCAAATTTATTCTGAAATTATGACTAATGGCAACTCAGAAATGGTTTTTTCAGCAATAACCTTATAGCCACAAAACATCCTTCAAAAAAAGTCTTCCTAATTCTTATTCTTTGATTTTCTTACTAACAAATATGATTTTTGAACATTAATTTGACCTTTTAATTTTGCTGCTAAACTATTCTGTGTTTTTAAACAGCATTATCTCTGTAACATTTTAATCATTTCTGTACTGAACTTTCAAATACAAGTTATTTTATTATGTTTTATTTGTACTTTTCTTAGTGTCATCTTGAGAACTTTTACCTGCACGGCTACTAATAAATTGCTGGAAATACAAGACCACCAATCTACTATACACTAAATGAAGTAGATTGGTATTGTAAAAATATGTTACAGTTACCCACTTAAAACAGTTTGAAACAATTAATAGCTGCATATATTTCTGTGTGGTTTGGAATTGCTAGGTTTAACTGAATTGAATAATCAGAGATTGCCATGCACAAGTTGCCATGGTGTTGGTTTTATTTAGGTGCCTTGCAGTAATTTTAAAATGTTAAACTTTTAAGTACTTAACAAAGGGTCTGAATTCTCAGCACTATTTTTAAACAATTTGAGATCTGAAAAAAAAAGAGTAATGTAAGAAAAATGTATGATCTGAAGAAAAATCAAAGTATAAGAGTAATATAAGGAAGATAGATCCAGATGAATGCTATTTTTCCATGCTAGATGGTTTTGGTCACATATAATTTAGTAAAATTGGATACTGAAAAAAAGAGCTCTGAGAATATTCAGAAGTGGAACATTTCAATTACATCCTGTGACATGATGAATGTACAAGGAAATCTAAGAAAAAAGTATTGGCTGAAGCTCAGTCGGACTAACATGGATGGGTTGCTTGCTATAATTAATACTGTTCTCTAAGTTCATCTATCTATTTAAATAGGAAACAGCTTCATATTGATATGAGCAAGAAAAGGCAGAGTTGTGACGTTGTACAAAAGATAATTGCCAGGCTACAAAGAGATTGTTTGAATTATATGTTATATCTGGTAGTGGAAAGCAATACTATGCTAATCAACTTTCCAGACCTTACAATTACCTTAATGCATTATCCATATCTTTGCAAGGTTGCTACCATGGACCCAAAATTGTTAATTATTACATGCAGCCCATGTAATTGAAATAATATTCTATTGTGTCCATATTTAGTTCTGCTCCTTTTTCTCTCCTTTTTTTGCTTCCTTGAATTTGTTTTTAGAATGTAGGCCCTTGAGCCAAACTTTTTACCCTCAAGCTTGAAACAAGAATACCAGTACCTTGATCCTTTCTCTCTAGAGGATCCTTTACTGATTGAAGAAGACCGTCCTGGAGATTCTGGTTTTTCATCCAATGAACTATCAAAATTACAAAATAATTGCCAATATCTCTTTATTTCTGTAAGGCATAGGAATTCTTAATGAACTGAGAGGAGAAAGGAAGCAAAACCAATAGGCAAAATAATTTTCTGTGGAAGAATCCTTTCCTTGCACGCCAATGGAATAGAGTACTAAAAACTTATATTCCATATTAATGTAATTCTTTTGCTTGCTTCCATGTTTTATAACTACTTGACTAACCAATTAATTTTAAAATTATTTAAGCCAGCCCAGACGTATTTACAATCCGTAGGCACATCAAAAATAGCTGCTTTTAAGGCACATTTCCTTTTTTTTTTTTTAAATCAAGTAGCACCATTATTATGGAAGCCAATGGAGAATTCAACAGATGAAGTTGAGCCATTTTGAATGAATCCAGCAATTGTGTTTCAAACAGATGATTATGGTTTAATGTTTTAGTTGAAAGCAACAAACTGTGATTTATTAGATATAAACCATGGTTTCATGCAATATGTGCGTTCCCAGTGTTTTCTAGACTGAAATTAAAAAAATTGCATTTTCAAACATGGCTGATGGGAGAAACATACATCACACCCAAAGGATGCATGGTGCACTATCCTTGAGAGAGGTGGGTATAGCCCCACAACAGAACACAAATTCTTCTCCCATTTTTGTGAGTAGGACGAGGAGGACTTTGATCTTTCCTAATCATCTTATCCAGACAATTGTGTCATGAACTGCTGTGTATGAGATACAGAAGGATGCTTTCAGAGAAAAAGTGCAGGGGCAGAAAGGCTATTCTATTTTATTTGGAGTATACAGTAATAAATAGATACTACATGCTATTCTGTCCACTTTGTGTCCACAACAGCCTAGTTTCTTTTTTATTTTTTAGCAAAAGCAGTAGCAAATAATATATATATATCCTTAGTTATACCAATTGTATCAAAATAAGTTAGTTGGCTTTTGATTAAAATAACACATTAAAATAAGTGTGAAGTTGTTTTTTTTGCATCATCTATGGTAAATATCCATAAAGACCCACTGAATCTGATAAGGTACTTTCTCCGGGGGGTGGGATGGAGGGGGGGGTTGGAATCTGCATAGGACTGTGACTATAGCAATCTAGTTTGGATCGAATCCATTTAATCTTTTGGACAATTATTAAAAAGCCGTGTACTATACTATGCAATAACAAGCTAGCCTTACAGAGGCAAAAAAACAACAACCAAACCAGCCATTCACTAGAGATGCAGCAATAAAATATAGGACTATATAAATTATTGGTTGTCTGGGTATATAAATAGATATACATATATATAATTTAACAATGGTATATACATTTCATTCCATGTCTGAATTAAGAAATATATGTGACTATTGATAATGTTACATATATCCTTTTATCATATTTATATTATTATTTATAAATCATGTTTTGTGTCTTAAATGATTACAATACAAAAGACACAAGGGCTATCTTGATAGTACTTGAAATCAGAGTAGGGGGAGCTGCAGATATCAGGAATCCATTGGTGTTAATGCTGTGCAATATTGGCTCTAGTTACTAAATAAAAATATATAAAACATGATGTGCATTGGTAGTTCCCATGTATGCTTTGATTAGCAGCAAGGTTTCCTCTGCTTAGTGCCATTTATGAATTAATGCATTTTCTAGCTTCTATACTCTGGATATTTTTTGAGTCTGGAAAATTTACTAGTGCTATTAATGTTTTCTGTTATTTTCTGGATACAGAATATAATATAGTATAGATAGTCCTCGGCTTACAACCATTCCTTTAGTGACCATTCAAAGTTACAATAGCACTGAAAAAAGGCACATAAGACCATTTTTCAAACTTATTATAAGATTGAATCATCCCCATGGTCACATGACCAAAATTTGGATAGTTGGCAACCAGCATGTATTTATGACAGTTGCAGTGTTCTGGCATCATCTGATCACCTTTTGCAATCTTTTGACAAACAAAATCAATGAGGAAACCAGATTCACTTTAAAGAAGTGTTATTAATTGAACAAGTGCAATGATTCATTTAACAACTATGGCATAAAGGTTGTAAAATGGGACAAAACTCACTTAGCTATCTTGCTTAGCAATGGAAATTTGGGGTTCAATTGTGGTTGTAAATCAAGGACTACCTAGATGTAGCTTTTACTATAAATCATTATCTTGCCAGATAAAATCAGAACAAATAGAAAATATTCCATTAACTCTTGTTTATCAATTACTTAAAGCCTCAAAAGGAGTTTCATGCAGGAACTTAGTATCATAATGGAATTTGTCTTAATCAGCATGGCAAAATAGCTTGTTTCTGATGCCTCAATGATGGATAGGTATGAATGAGACTACATAAAATTAAATTGGTGACTAAATGGTGCCATGAGATTTTTAAATTTGAGAAGAATCTATTTCACAGAAACTTGAATAGCTTTCTTATTTTAGATCATCATTCTTATTTAAACTTATTTCAAATTTCAAACTGATAAAGGAAATGGTTTGATTTTTTAAAAAAAGAAATTAATTTTTACATTTTTAAACCTACAATTCATGAAAGAAAAAAGAGCAATTACAAAAATTTAAATACTTACTTATTTCTGCTAGTTTTCCTGACACTAGTGGCAGACGCCCCAATTCGAGAGGCTGGGTTCTCTTGTGGCTTTTCCTCGATAGATATGGAAATTGCTTGATGTTCACTGAAACAGAAAGGATGTTATCATATCAGACATGTATTCTGCATATTGCTCAGAATAAAACATCTGAACATTTAATTCTTTTCAGTGCTGCTGAGTTTAGCCTAAGAAAATTCAAACAGGTTGTTTCTATAGGTATTAAATATAGCATCTTAGTTATGGAAGTTGTGACTAAGCAATAAGAAACAATGAGATTTTAGAGTGGAAAATGTAGATGACATTAAAAAATAATTTATTTCATTTTATATACATAGACACAATTTCTCCATATGTATGTATATTTATGTGGTGTGGGCTCAGTTTCCTCCATTCACTTCTACTTTGTGTGTACTTAAATCCTATTTTTGTATCGGCATTACCTTCTGTTGATATGGATGCTTCAACCTAATTTAAGAAATTTGAGAAAATAAACATTTCTTAAGGCAGTCACACAAATGATTCTCCTTACAAACTGGTGTTGACTGAAACTAATAAGCTATGTAGAAAGCTGGAAAATATGAATACTGAGGATTTAATGCACTCCAGTTTGTGCATCCTTTCTCCTACCACAAGATGATTGTTTTAAATAGCACTTAGACTTATATACCACTTCACAGTGCTTTTTCAGCTGTCTGTAAGCGATTTACAGAGTCCACACAATCTGGCTCCTCATTTTACCGACCTTGTAAGGATGGAAAGCTGAGTCAACCTTGAGCTGGTGAGACTTGAACAGCCGAACTGCGGGCAGCCAGCAGTCAGCAGAATTAGCCCACAAACTATTGCAGCACCATGGTTAGATTAATATTAATGCATATTTTCAAAAGCTGAATCTCAAAACTTTATGTTTATGAAAAGAAATATTAAAAACTTGGTGTTAATGGAATTCTGCTCTTTAATTTCCTATTGGAATAGTTTTGAGCAGGGTTTAACTGATCAGCTATAACAGGGGTGTCAAACTCGTGGCCTGCGGGTCAGATGTGTTACATGCTGGCCAGCCCCCCCCCATTTTACTGAAGGGGGGAAGTTGCAATATATTAGGTGATGACAACTTGTCGTTGTGGGCTTGACACCCCTGAGCTACAAAGTTTTTTGTGTAAACTATCATTAGTTCTCCACCCACCACCTGAAACTTACTATAAACATTACCTTTAGAATAAGGATACAGACATTTATACAGACATTTAAATCTCTTAATGGAAAGAGAAGGTTATTTGAAGCAAGACATTCCAGGATATTTCATGAACAATGAAAAAAACCTTTGCCTGAAACCTTGAAGAATCGGATTGGCTGGCTGCAGATGAAGTCAATTATTAAAATCTCTATAATAATCTTATTAGTAGACTCACAGTTCTGATAATTTAGCATTTATTAAAATTATAGCACGATGATCATTAAGCTCCTGACCACAGAGTTCCTCCAGTGACAATAGTTTTTCACCAGGTTTCACCTATAAGCAAATTTCAATAAAGTATGTGATATAAATTGTCAGCCATCTCTAGAAAGTTTACAAACGTTATTGAGAACTCTTGCTAATGCTATATTAGTAGTATTAATATTAATTTAGGGTTAAGCACATAGGAATAATGTTCATGAATAAAATGCCTGAAACAAAATTCAGCTTCATTTTAGCATATGAAGATTTACAGTTACATACAAACTAAGGTTTTTTTATTTAAAGTAAACTCTAATTTATTAAAGTAACAAGCAAACAAATAAAACAAGTTTATTACTGGTTTATTTGGCATCTGACAAGATGTTTTAAATCACAATGTTTTACATAACAAATATCTATTGAAGCGAGTTTTTAAGTTTCTTTTAAATGACAAATTTTATTATTGTACATCATAACAAACAGCTATTACAGTATTAAACAGTTTTTGAACTTTTGAACTTGAACTATTTGTGTGAATAGCATTAAACTATTAAAAACCCTGTTAAAATAATTATTTTTATTGTTGTTCCTGTTTTGAATGATCTTTTGTATTTTTAGATGTTACAAAATTAGTATTTTTATAAACATCAGCAATAAAGTATACACTGATGATTATATGGATTCAAATTCATGTTCATCTTTCAGCAAAAAAATAAAAATGCCGTATTATATGATCAAATAGTGGAATAAGCAACAATAATAAAATTATTTATGAAGTTTTTTATTATTTAAAAATAAGTAACATATACATATTTTTAAAAAATCCAACTGAGAAAAGTGTAACAAAGTATTAAAAAGCGTCTTTGTACCTATACCTATAGGGACGCGATGGCTCAGTGGCTAAGACACTGAGCTTGTCAATCAGAAAAGTCGGCAGTTCGAATCCCTAGTGCCACGTAACTGAGTGAGCTCCTGTTACTTGTCCCAGCCAACCTAGCAGTTTGAAAGCACATTGAAAATGCAAGTAGAAAAATAGGAACCACTTTTGGTGAGAAGGTAACAGTGTTCCTTTGGCATTTAGTCATGCCAGCCACTGACCACAGAGACATCTTCGGACACCACTGGCTCTTTGGCTGTGCAACAGAGATGAGCACCGCTCCCTAGAGTCAAGAACAACTAGCACATATGTGTGAGGAGAACCTTTACCTTTTACTTATAGTAAGACAACAGCAGATAAACCTCAGTCCTATTTATACTTGCGATAATAAATGACAATTTAGCATTTATCCTTATATGACCCAGATGGTGGGAAGTAAAGTGCGATGCACTTTTATAAATGTGAAGTCTTTTGCTATGATCTCCTATGTACTGGTGATGTTAACTAATGATCTTTGTTTGATAATCAGTAGTTCTGTAAATACTCTTAATGTATACTTAAAGTAAGTTTACCTGTCCATAGTCATAGAATCCATCCAAAATTATGTTAGTTGATGCTAAAAACCCCATTTGACTGTATTTTTGTGGAAGATTGTGATCAAGTATTTTTTCCAATGCTGCTTCACTGAAGTTATTTTTGCGACCAATAGAGAGGTTAATTTCATCAAGAATATCTAAAGCACTTTAGCAAAGAAACAAAGCAAAAGAAGAGAATTACCAAAAATATTGTTCCAATTCATTACAATATTTCTCCTATTATACTGTAATCTTTTATAAACACTGTACTGAAATGCATCTGATTTCAGATCTGTATCGACCAGCCTTTTCTAGTTCTCTGAAGACCATGCCCACAAAATAAAACAGACAGGACAAGAGATTTACATGATAGTAAAAGTAGTCAAAAGTCAAAAGGTAGCAAAATCACAAAACCAGCAACCTTGTGTAAAATATCAAAATTTAATTCATATCCCAAAAGTTCTCATTAGACTTGCAGGAAATCTCAGGATATTTGGAAATATTTTATTGGGGATACCGACTGGAAGTAAAGCAAACTCCCTGGTTCTGTCAGTGCTGTTTATGATCTACATGTAAGCTTAATACATGACTAATCCCTTTTTACCATTATCTACAGTAATTCTCTCCAACAATATTTACTCGCATTTAAGCAATTTAACCTTTATCTCCATCTTACATCCCTTAAACTGATGCTATCCTGATGTGTTAGTTCATAATTCTTATCACTTTCCTGAACATAGGCAAGCACAATCATGCGCCAAGAAGATTCATTATTTATTATAATTATAAGATACCTACAAGAGTGTGTATTAGTGTGTTCCAATTATCCTATAATAAAAAGATGAAATACAAAATTTAAAATACAAAAATTTAAAGGCCAACGTAACTGGAGTAAAGATGCAAAAAGGCAGCATAAAAATATAGTTATTACAAATAATAACAAATTAATACTTTTTTAAAACAAAAAATATAGTTTATATTATGAAAAAAACACCCTCAGGCACAAAAATATCATCAGGATTCTTTCAGAAAAGAGACTGTGGCAAAAATGAAGGGGTGACTATTGTGGGATGGGCGATGAAATGGAATATCTGAGGCCACGTGTTGTGCCTGGTTATTCCCTAAATATGGATACACTATAATAGAACATGAAGACATGAGGGATATAAGTCAGCATAAAAACAAAGATCTGATCCCACCACCATTAACACTACTACTTTGGCATCTCAACTTACCCCAGCCTGGTCATTTCAGCTGCTGTTAATTCATCATTTGCACAAACCATAACAGCCCAACAGGCATTTCTTCGGACTTCATCATTCTTAGAATGTAGAAGTTTAACAAGAGGTTCAAATCCACCAGAATTTCGTAACTGAAAGACAATGTTTGTTAAATTTATTTGCTGTCCATCATGCTTGGGGGCTACTCTGGATGTGGCCCCACAGCAATAACAAAACAATAAAATTGGGAAAAATGATAAAAATGTAAATATAACAATAGCAAAGGAAAAAATAATAATGGAGGTGCAATAATATGAAATTAAAGGAAGATGGGCGGAGAAGGAGCACGAAGTGCAGGGGAGACTTGGGATCAGCTAATTCATCCAGCAGCCACCTCCAGTGATGAGCTCCCTTATTGGGTCCCCAGGCCAATAAGCAAAGCCAGTTCTTCAGGCCCTTTAGAAGAAAGAGGCAAACTTCATCCTGGAGGACAGGAAGTTCCAGAGGTTTGGTGCTACAGCAGAGAAAGTTCTTCAATTGAATCCTGTTAGAGTTCCTTGACTTACAAGATAGTCAGCAGGCCTCTTCCGGCCCAGCACAATAGGACAGGCTTGTTATATATAAATAGATTGGCAAGGGCTGTACTCAACTTAAGGAGCAAAATCGCTGCCAAGAATACTTAATCAATTAATTAGGACTGAATAATTAAGGCTATACTTATAGTGAAATAGCACCATTCTAGCCAAGGTAAGGTAAATCCTGCAAAGAGAAATAGACGGACTTGGCTTTTTCCACAAGGACTAAGATAGGTTTGAATTACCTACTAATGAGTTTGAATGTTATAAAAATTATTTGGTCTCAACCACAATTGAGATTGGTGATTTTATTTTATTAAGCAAAACAGTCACCAGGTAAAACTCTGATTGAGTTTATGATTTTGATTTAGCTTTGTTTTGCCCACAAAGGTCATAATTTTATCACCATGGTATCTATGACTGGTCACTGCCCAAGGTAGTCACTAACCTACCAGTAAATCAACAAAATGGCTATAATGCTGGCAACTGCTGAAGCTACTAATTACTGGACTTTCCTACTTTCTGCTACTGCTCCTCCTTACTGATTCTTATTCACTTTCTATTTCTGAACAAGTAATGAACAAGCAACATCAAAAAAGTGGTGAAGAAACATTTTTTCTTGAGGAAGAAGCATGTGAATGGGTAACATCAGAAAGAAAAGGTAACTGGCTATCCTTTTTTTGAGATTTTTTTTTATTTTTTATTCTCTTACATAGCATTTTAAGTATACATTCATATAGTTATTCTTCTATACATTTATCATTCTTATACATTATTTCATTTAATAGAATATACAATTTGGGTTGCTTTATTTACCATCCCTTCTTCCTGTTATAACACCACCTCATTTTCCCTTTCTTTTCTTCCTCCCTCCCTTCTTTACTTTCTTCCTCTCCTTCCCCTTCCTTCTTCCCTTGCCTTTCTCCCGCTCCTCCTCTTCCCCTTCCTACCCTCTCTCCTTCTCCTCCTCTCCCTTCCATCCTGCTATCCTTGCCTCTTTCTTCTTTCTCCCATCTTCCTTTCATGTTCTCCCCCTTTCTCTCTTTCTTTTCTATTATTGTAGGTGTCTCTTTCCGGCCTCAGTTTATATTTCCTTGGAATGGTATTTCCGCAGACCCAAATATAATTTGATATCATTTCTTATTCCCTTACCTTCGCTAATTTATCCTAGCTATATCTTCCTCCCCTTTATATCTCACTTTTGGCTGTATACTTATGTATTTAATATTTTCTCTAATCAATCATAGAATCTTCCCCATGTCTTGAAGTACTCCGATTCCTCTTTATCCTTTATTTTCATTGTCAACCTATTCATCTCTGCACAATCTAATATATTTTTTATTATCTCTTCATCTGTTGGTAGCTTATTTGATTTCCAATTTTGGGCAAATACAATTCTTGCTGCTGTAGTTACGTGTATAATCAAATAGGTATCCTCTTTCTTGAATTTCTCTGGGATAATACCTAATAGGAATATCTCTGGTTTAAATTCTATTTCTTGTTGTAACATTTTCTTTAACCATACTCTTATCTTAGTCCAATATTCCTTTGCTTTTGCACATGTCCACCACATGTGATAGTATGAACCTTCCAACAATTCACTGATTTGTCTTTAGACATCTTTGCTAATTTTCCGGGTGTCATATGCCATCTATAGAAAATTTTGTATAAATTATCTTTATAGGCCGTTGACATGGTTAATTTATAGTTTCTTTCCCATAGTTGTTGCTACTTTTCTAGCTCAATCATATGGCCAAAATTCTTTGCCCAAGTTAACATTGTATCTTTAACCACTTCTTCTAAGCTAGTTCTTAATAGGTAGCTATATAGTTTATATAGAACTGATGGGTGTAGCTGTTAACTTTCAAAAAAGTGGTGAAGAAACTTCTTTTTCCTTGAGGGAGAAGCATGTGAATGGATAACATTAGAAAGAAAGAGGTAACTGGCTGTCCTGTGGAAGGAAGTTTAGCAAGAATATATTTCAGTAAGATAGTGCCTTTCTTAAAATCTGAAACCTGGTCCACCCACCAATAAATGTTATTGCAGCCTTTTCAAATTATTTAGACACAATTTGTAATAACAAATTTGCAGGCTTATTTACAAGCAGATGGATCTGTGAGTAAATGTATCAACTGGAACACAGCAATTGCACTAGATGTTGACCAATTTAAAACTTAAATTTAATTTTTTTAAATTGTGTTTGGAGAGCTAACAAAATTGCCCTGTTGCCAATCCCTGAGACCAAATATATGCAAATAGCCTTAAACTGACTAGTAGCATTGAATTTCAGAGTACGTAGTTATATTATTTGATAGGGCTGAACAAAGCATCCACAGAGGTTGTTTTGCAGAGGAGGTCATGTGGGGAAAAACATCCCTCCTCAAAATATTAAAGCAGCCATATCTGTAACTGCTTTGCATTGCTGGCAATCCCAGTAGAAGTACTATGTGTGCATCCACATACATGAATAGACAGCTGGACAATAGCTTTGAAGCAGCCCTCAGACTTCCGAGTGAAGCAGCCAACCCCCAAAATTTTTTTTGAACAACAAGCTTTACAAAGTGCATCTTTAAAATGCTTTCCACAGTTCTATGATTTTATCACAATTGTAAATGGAAAGCCTGGTGTCTGGGCATTTTTTTTTACATGGAAAACATGAATTTTACAACAAAATAATTATATGATATGTGTTGATTACACAAATGATTACATCATTTTTTTTCACCATGCAGTATAGCAAGGATAACATTTCTCCTTAGGATTTATATATACTACATAGCTAAACGAAAGCTGACCTTACTTACCAGTAGATACTTTTTTCTAATTCACTATTCTAACCCACTTGTCCTTTGAAATTTTTCAAATCTGGCTGAGAAGCCAGAGGGTAACTAGCATGAATATAAGCATTGCAAATTGTTTATTGAAACTGACAATTTTACACAACCAAGTATTAGACATCCAATATTAGAGAACCAAAACTTTGACCTTTACCTAGAAATACAACAAAATATGCTGATCTAAGAAAGCTGTGGGATATGAAAAATGCCAGGATTTTGTTTTTCCTAATATAGAGGACAGACACGTGACTTACCTCAGTTCTGCCGTCAGTATCACAGCCCATAGCAGCCACAGCAAGAGCTGCTCTGCTCTGCACAATGCTGTTAGTGGAATTCAGTGGTTCTACAATGGCAGTCATAAAACCATGGCTTTGGATAGTGAGACGTAATGGCTCCTGCATGGCTAGGTTTGTGAGAACGGAGGCAGCACTAGCCACGGCGCCATCTCTTTTACAGCTCAGAACACTAATTAGCGGTTCGATAGCTTCAGCTTCAGCAACAGCACTACGAAGTGGGAAAAGGAAATAACAGCAAAGATATATTACTCTTCCCCAGGCGACTTATGGTAATTAAATCATGCATACTGAAAATACAACAATAAAGTGTCAATAACAGCAAAATATTTTCAATGAAAATATAAGAAAAAGTAATGAAACTTCCAAACTCCATTGGTCAAAACACCCAGCCCCAGTAGTATTAAAATCCAATTCAGTTACAATTAAATCCAGACTTGAATGATAATATCTCATTCAGGGAAAGGCTTGAGAATATGAATAGGTCTTGAGGATCTTCTTCAAATCTGACGTGGTGATAGCCCCTTTCCTATAAGTTCAACTATCTGCTAAGCACAATGAAATCTGGCTGGACATGATTATAATATGGCTTATTTTAAGGCAGTAAAATGCACATATCCATGGTTTATTATTTTGATTTATCAATTGCAATTGGTAAACAAAATTACAGAATTCACTGTCTAAATATTGATGCATAGTTTGGTTATGGCTTCTAGGGTTTGGAGCCCTGCTCAATGCTCTGACCAGTTTGTCGAGATATAGAGTCTAAGCAGCAAGAAAGGAAGGCAATACAAATCAATAATTGAACAAATAAGGTTAACATGATGCTTTGTTTGTTTGTTTGTTTATTTATGTATGCCTTCCATCTCATCTAGAGGTGATTAGAAATGACAATAAATATGAAAGATTTAAATTTTACTGTTTAAGGACATTGAATTTAATGCCACTAATTATTAAATAGGTATGCACAGGAGTATAACTTTACAGAACAATCATATTATTATACATGTTTACTTAAAAATAATTGCACCAGGATTCATTGTTTTTCCATAAATAAGTATTTATAACAGTTCAGCCTTAAATTAGAGCATATATTATACAAATTATTTTTATTTAACTAGGAATGCTTAAAAAACAAAAATAGTTTGTGCAGATCATTCATTGGACTCATTTATTTATTCATAGGTGCTAACAGAAGGACATAATCAGATGGCAATCTCAATTATTCATGGTATCTCCCATTTATATTAGCATCCTATATGTCCCATTGTGTTCAAAATACTTCCTAGCTGGATATGTTTAGATGTGCAGTCTTGTTCAGAAGTCTCATTGAGCAAAATGGAGTTTATTCCTCAATTGGCGGATATAAATTTGTAACTTTAATCTCTTGCAGCCAAAATACAAAATGGTTCAAAATAGCAATTGATGTTTACTGTTCATAGTTTTAAACAATTTATTACATTACTTTTATTAGTCATATCCAATTCAATTCTTTCCCAAGGGTTTTTCATTTAGTTTATAGAGTCTAGCCCTAGCCAATAAGCTTCAACAACAGAACAACATTCCATACCTTTTGAACCAATCACAAAGCTACTGTTAGTTATAAACATCCACCATTTCAAGGAATGGAAAGGTAATGTTGGACAGCAGCAAATGAATTGTGGGGATCCTCCCTCCACCTTTGGAAAAAGTGTCCCAGTTGTGAAAAATTATGCAGGAATTGGCGAAACAAAAATCACAGCAAAGTATGTTCATCTTCATACATTTATTTTCAGAAAATTTCTTGATGACATCTATGTTTTCAGGGAGGTATGGTATGTTCATACTAAACATAAAAATTGTCACTACTTAATAGCTAGTATTATATTTTTATGTACAATATTATACTGTATGGTTATCTTATTGCAAACTGGTGAAACATTTCCTTTTGCTCTGTAGAAAAAATTGTTTTGTTTGTTTTCAAAAGCACAATGAAATTGTCCATACTAAATAATTAAAAATGCTACTGTATTGTAATAATACTGACAACTGTACATTCATTCATATTTTACTCAAACTTTTTTTGGAAGAGAGAAAGTTGCAGAAAGAAACAGTCCAACTTTCTATTCACTAACAGTTCTTTCCTTTTGTATTCTAATGTTATTATTTGATCCACTATTTCATTGTATAGCGTTATCCACAATACATGCAATAGAGTATTCCATTGCAAAACCTACTTATTTGCATATATTTTATGCCACACATTCTCAGAATTGGTTTCACTGAGTTTGATGGGATTTATATTTTTGAACAATAAACTGAACTGAATGCAGTCAGAGCTACAATCTAGTGAAGCAGTCTAGTCAAAATCTCAAAAAGGAATAACAAATTTAGTAAGAGTGAGTCAATTAAATAAAGCACAGAAGTAAATGCAATTATGAATGTAAGGATTTTAAAAAAAACATTTAGTAATAAATCCTAATAGAATTTTGTTTCTTAGATTATAGACCAAGAACAAAAATACCTAAATAAAGTCAGTCTTTAGGCTTTAGCAAGGCAACTCCCTTGAGTTCATCTATTGAAGCAATCGAAATTTAAAATAAGCAGGAAGTTGCAAATGTCCCTCACTCCAATCCAGTCAAAGATTTTTTTAAAAAAATGTTATGTCTATGTTAAGTGGACAATATTTTTCAGATTGAATTTTGATGGCAGTAACTAATTTATGTTTGAAATTAACTGATAGCCATAGAGCTTCAAGGAGCCATATGTTGATAAATTAATTTTAAGCAATGTTTTATATATTTTAATACTGTCTCTACAATGACTGTCAATTAATCTGAATGATTATATACATCTATGTGGAAATTTCAGGAAGAAAACACTGTATAAATTCTGCACAAGTGAGTACAGACCTTCCTATTAAGTTGCCAATATCTGTGTTCCATGCAACGAAGTTTCCTAATTTAAAGGCTTAAGGCCCAATTTAATTACTTAGAAATGTAATTTAGAATTTAAGACATTTTTTTCCAGGTAACTTTTTTGTAATCCCACACACGGGACGTACTAGTGTATTCTGGTGAGCTTAGCAGGAGCTTTCTTCTTGTACAAAGAAATGTTTCTGATATTTTTACTAACAGGTATTTAATAAATTCTACAGACTGTCACTAGGGGTCACTGTTATGTCATATTAAGAATCTAAGTATTACTGTATTGAAGGATAATTATGAGAAAGGGTTCCAATGAAACATTTATAAATTAGGTAAATAATAAAGAAAAATGTCAAAGTATTTGCATAAATATTGTTCCATGTAAATTCTTAAGTGTTATTCTTGAAAATCTGTAGTAATATTTAATATTGGAGTGCTTCAACAATAAAGATATTCATAATGTGTTTATTTATTTGAATCCTGGCTTTATTACTTTTTTCAAATAATTCAAGATTGTAAACATATCCAACACATTTTCTTACCTACATTCTTTATATTACGGAGATTACCAACGCATATTTCTGTAGAGAGAAGATCTGAAATTGTTCTTTGGATATTTTATTTGGAAACTATACTAACAATACTTCTAAAACCTTACAGTTATATTTGTGATCTTTCCAATGAGTGGAAATACCTGCTCTTTGAATGCAGTGACACTTGGGGAGCATCCCAACTGTTTTTCTTTTGTTTTGGTTCAAGAAAATTAAATTGAAGCAGAGGTGGAGAAGGAGAAGACATAGGAGGATGAGGAGAAGAGGGAGGAGGAGGAGGAGGAGGAGGAGGAGGAGGAGGAGGAGGAGAACACTGATTTTATCCAATCTAAATACCACATAAATTTCATTGCTTATGAGGATTAACAATTTATCAGACCATTTTTGATCCTTTGATAATCTGATATCCTAAATCAATTGTCTTTTCAAACTACTACAGATTTCCAAGAAATTATAGCAAATATAAGGTGACCAGACGTCCCGATTTTGGCAGGACAGTCACAATTTCGCACAATTTGTCCCGCGTCCCGCCACGTTCTTAAAAAGTCCCGATTTTTTTTTTAAAATTTTTTTTTACCAATGTAAAGAGGCTGCAAGGCCGTGGCAGATAGGGGCCGCCAGCGGGTGTTACTGATTTTCTAGGATACATACAAGTTGCTTACTATGTCCTCCATATTCGGGGAGAGACACTCGCTCCCACGCAGCACGATCATGCCGCAGGTTTTCAAAGCCACACTCTTGTTTGGCTCGCAAATGTCACGAAAGACGGCTTCCAAAGGAGGACAAAAAGCGCTGTAGCTTTGCCTAAAGAATAGCCGTCTCTGTAGGAACGAAAATGTCACTCATCCCAATCCGTTGAGACAAATATTTAATCTCTCAGTTTGATGCTTTCGGAAAGCAGAAAGCCTAGATATTCAAGGGAAGACATCCTACTCGCGATAGCATTGGGATTCTGCACTATAGCTCACAATGTTGCTATGCAGTAGAAAATTGAAAAGATATAATATGGAAAAAACGACGTCATTAAGCTGTAAGTCCTGAACTAATATATTAAGGAGTAAACCTTACTGAATTGCACATGGTTTTCTTGCCACCTCGCTTAGAACTACCCGCTAGAAATGAAGCAGTCTTGCGCCCCCCCCCCCCAGCGGCCTCTTTGCTCGCGGGGTGCAACAGCCCACCCTTCAACTCGCTGTTTCCTTCCAGGTGGCTGGAGAGCCACTTGTGAAAAGGCGTGCCACCTCGAGCTACCTGCAGCGGCACTTCCCTCCCTCTGTGCCCCGCCTGCCTGCCTGTTGGAACCAAAGCTCCAGGTGTCTTCTTCACCAGGCAAGCCCTCCGCAGGGCAAGGGGGTGTGACCAGGCAAGGTGGAGCCGGGGGGGCAGACAAACTCCATGCCCACATCTTTCTTCCAGCAGCTCTGAGAGTTGCTGGTGGCAAAGAGCTCGGCGGTGTCGCCCAGCTGGAGGGAAGGGCGTGGGGTGCGGGGACCAGCCTTCAGGAAGCTCGCGTCTTCAGATGTCCCTGTAAGCCCCACACATCCCCTCCAGCTCGCTCCGTCCCATCTGCCAGAACTTCTCCCATGTGCAGCAGATCTCTGTAGATCTGCCTCTGAGGAGCCTTCCTTCCTTCCTTCCTTCCTTCCTTCCTTCCTTCCCTTCCTTCCTTCCTTCCTTCCTTCCTTCCTTTCTCTGTCTCCTCCTCCTTCTCATCTTGTTCCTTCCTTTCCTTCCCTCTTTCCTTCTTATTCCTATCACCTTCCTTCTTTCCTTCATTTCTTGCCTCCTTTCCTATCTCCATCCCTCTCTCGATCTCCTTCTCCTCCATCCTTCCTTCCTTCCTTTCTCAGGAGGGGACGAGTGGGCGGGCGAAAGGGCAACAGGCTGTGGGTGGCCAGGGACTCCTCCCCTTCAGAAACAAGACGAGAGACCATGAGGAGAGCCCAGGACGAGGGGAGGGCGAGAGGTTGGCAGAGCCACGAGTGGCAGTGGTTGTCCCAGGCAGGGGCGTGGTGGAGGTGGTGTGGGTAAAAGGGAACTGGTGGGGGCTGCGGGGCCAGCGGGGATCGGGCAATGGAGGTGGCCAAACTCCATGCCCGCCTCTTTCTCCCAGCAGCACCGAGAATCGCTGGTCGCAAACAGCTCAGCGGCATTGCCCGGCTGGAGAGGAGGGCGTGGGGTGTGGGAGACCAGCCTCCGGGAAGCTCACCTCTCCAGACAGCCCTGTAAGCCCCACACACCCCCTCCGGCTCACTCCGTCCCATCTGCCAGAACTTCTCCCATACAGTATGCACAACTCTGCAGAGCATAATTGTATCCTACAGTAAATACATTCAGTAGTATCAATGCATTTTCCAATCTGGCAGAATGGAGACTACAGCACCCAGAATTCCTAAACAACAGGTTTAAATGCCTGCATGAGAATTTTGGGAATTGAAGTCTCAGTACAGAGGTGCAGATCTTGAGCGAATTGGCTTGAAGGAGGCTAGAAGACAACAGGAGCCTCCCTGAATTTAATAATACTTTTTGCTGAATCAAGTAGACATGCTTCTGCTGATTAAACTATTTCAGTGTTTTCCCTATAATTCCTTTTACAAAATATAATCTTCCTTGAGTCTAACTCAGTTCCTGGAGAAACCATAAACATATTCAAAAACTGCCAGGTTATTTTTGAAACTGTTGTTTTTCCCATTTAGCTTTCAATTTGTAGGGATGTAACCTGGCTGTTTTTGCCTGCTCTCAAAAATATGAGTAGGGTTGAACCTGGCTAATAATTGGAGGGGAACCCACCTGGGAATCTCAGTACTATATATTTAATAGAAAAATATTAAAAATTGTCCAAAAGCAACAATGACAATTTCTATACTACTGCTAAGAAAATTACGACACATCAATAAAATTAACTCAAGAGAAACTTTTCTAAAGGTTGACAGTTATATAATAATTCCACAATTCTGAAAGAACAAGCTTGTTCTATATGAAATTTAATGCTACAGCAGAATGAAGTAACACTGAAAATAAGTCCAGCTAGTCCTCAATGCACGGCCACAATTGAGCCCAAAATTTATGTTAAGTGAGAAATTTATTGAGTTTTGCCCCATTTTACAATTTTTCTTGCCACATTTGTTAAGTGAATCATTGCAGTTAAATTAGTATCATGGTTGTTGAGTGAATCTGCTTTTCCCATTCTTTGCTTGTCAGAGGGCTGCGAACGGGAATCACATGACTCTGGAAAACTGCAACTGTCATAAATCTGTGTCAGTTGCCAACCATCCTAATGTAAATCTCGTGACCATGGGGATGCTGCAATGGTCATAAGTGTGAAAAACAGTAGAAGTCCTTTTTCTGTGCCGTTGTAACTTTGAACTGTCACTAAATGAACTGTTGTATATTGAGGACTGCCTATATTACATTTAATTTTTTTAAAATAGCCAATAATTTATATCCTTGAATAAGACTGCATTTAATTCATATAATTATATTTTATGACTATTTACAGGAAGGTTCTAGGTTCTTGAAATGGGGCTGAAAAGTCCTGATTTTTTTAAAATTAATCAACACCCCCCCCCCTGCCCCGGTCAATGGTGTCCTTCTTTACCAATGTTAAAATTTGGTCACCTTAAGCAAATATGAAGTTTCCAACTATTGCATAGATTATTCCTCTAATCTTCCTTGTATAACAACTGTTTACACTGACAAGAAGCTTCTGCTAATGTAAGATTGATAAGGCAACTACATCTTACATTTAGCTTATGTCCAATATGTATTCTATAGCTGTAGGAATGAATAGATCAATTATCTCAAATAACATGTTTTCAGAAGGAAACTGTACAATGGCCAATAGATGGCAGTAAAACTATAAATTAGATACCAAGCCATGAAGCGAATATTGTGCACACTTAATCACTGATCAGAACCTACTTTGAACACCACATATGATTTTGATTATTTCCTATTTGATTGATAGGAAATGGCCTATCACTGGCTCTCTCTTGGCTAGCATTCAGAAAAGCAGCTAATACATTGAAAATAACATTTGCTGGGCTACTATCATCTTTGGTATGTTTATTTTTATTCCTATTTTTATTAATTTACATCTGGTTTTAAGTTGGCTTATTTGTTTTACTTTTTAGCTGGTCTGAAGACTGCTGTTTTTATTTCTCTTACTTTAGTTTATTGGCTGCTTTGACTTTGTGAGTTACCCAGAATGTTTGGATGGAATTGATAATAAATACTTTATAGAATACAATGAACAAGACATTGAATTAACTTTGATTCCTCCCATTCTCCTACCTCTATCAGGATTGTTGAACATGTCACAGGAATTGCCAATGAAACTGGAATGCATGGTGCCTAACAGCTGAGCTCATGTTTACCTCCCTACCTTTAAGAAAATCTGTCTTCCACTTTGGAAATAGAAACTGGCTGGTGTGGTGTGTGTGTGTGTGTGTGTGTGTGTGTGTGTGTTGTGTAGTGTGTATAGTGTGTGTGTGTGTGATACACAAACATATACATACACACACACACACACACACACACACATACCTGGATACAGGTTTAGATCAATTGATGCTCATTTGTAATATTTAGTGCATGTAAACATATTATTAGGTTCAATCATTTAGGATTTATAAATAAGATTAATAAGGAAATTACATTTTATTTAACTGGGTAATATGTTGCTACTAAGCAAGATTGGGCCTGGTTAGTGCTTTAGTGCTTGAAGAGGGCCATTAGGAAATTTCAGGTCTGTATTCTATTCTGGGAAGCCAAAGAAGAAATCAAAAAACAGCAGTGGCAAATCACTTCCATTCTGCTGCCACAAAAACTATATAAATAGGTTTATAACAGCACCTGTTAGAAAAGCTAAGTGCAATTTAGAAATCTTAATTTTTAAAGTAAAGAATTGGATTGATTGATTGATTGATTTGGAGTGCTTTTATAACACTTTCTCATTCTTACACTTAGCAACACATTTCCAAACAAAAAATGAATCATTTTCCATTTAATGCACTAAATAATCATAAAATAATTCTGGTCTCTGGAGTTTGGGTAAAATTACTGTCAGCATGTTAGCTGACAAATTAAAAAAGCTAATCACATTAACTTGCTTTTGCCTCTGTGGTAGAGCAAGAATTAAAAATTTGCAAATAGAAATTATGCTAGATATAGAAAGAAAATGGCTTTACCACAATTTTAGACCCTTTTAGATCATAGAGCATATACATGTAGAATGTTCTAGATTTAAAATGATGAAATATTCCTGACATCAATGTTAGATACTCACCCTATCTACAGTAGTTTCCACCAAGGTCCTCTGTTCTGGCGGGAACAGAGGTTTAGTCCTATTGGTCGAAGGGTCTGACAGCTCCCTATAAAAGGGCTGCTGTCAGTCTCAACCTTTGCTGGATTGTTCTCACTTGTTGTATTCAATAAAGAGCTGTTGTTACCGTTAAGACTGTGTGTGCCTATCCATTACCCAATCCAACAATCAAGATTCTAGTAATTAGCGATTTTCAAGGAAGAAATGACAAATGTAAAAAGCAGAGCAGATGAATGCGGATGAATGAATGGAGGCCCATCAAGTAGACTAAACTTTTGATAACTCCTTTCCAGACAAGGAGAGGATTTGAGATTATAAACAAGTGTTCCAAACAGCTACTCCTCACAAAACGCTAGCAATCTCCAACTGGTTAGAAGAAATAACTATCGTATTTTTCGGAATATAAGACGCACCCCCCCCAAGAGCATGGAAATAAATGTTGATGCATCTTATACACCAAATACAGCCATTTTTGGCCTCCTGAAGCTCTGCTCCCGCATCCCATTTTTGTGAAAAATGGGCAAAAAATGGGCCATTTTTCACCAAAACGGGATTGTTTTTGCCTTCCTCCAGTCCTGCTGAAGCCTGCAGAGAGCTCCAAGGGGCCAGGGAGGACAAAAAACTTTTTTTTCTTACTTACCTCTTTGAAATCTTGGTCTTATACACTCGTGCGTCTTATAGTCTGAAAAATATGGTATCTTGCTCAAAACACATCAATGTCTGTGAAAGAAGAGTAAGTATAGTTCCTTTTGTAATAATTTTTGGAAATTGCTTTGCCAACTGTCCTACAGCTGTACAAGTCATTGGATTGAAAGTTTTATAGGGCTAGTTGAATTTTCTTCAATCCTTAGTGTAATAAAGTTTAACTACAGGTTTAAGAATTTTTTTTTGTCAAAAGATAGATTAACACTTTGATTTTAGAAAGTTATAAACAACTAATGGTCCAGATAAACTTGAAATAAGATTTTGAAATTAATTATAAAGAATCCTTCCCATTTGAATTTTCTGGAGGAAAATATAAGATTTCAAAAATTGGACAGTAGAGGAAACTAAAGATTACAATTAAGGAGAATACTCAAATTTGATTTTTAGTTAGAGAATGAAGCAAAATATTTTAATATATATTAAAGGACATTTTTGAATACTGACCCAGAAATTAATTTTAAGGGTCCTCTATTAATAGGTAGATTGTGTTTAAAAGGTGTCAAGAAGAATATATTTTATCTGACAGGATTGAAACTGATCTAAAAGTGGATTTTAAAATGACAGGTTACAAGAATGATGTGGAAAAAGATGATTCATTGGACATACAAAAGAAATGGGCTAATATTTTAATCATTAAAAGGTATATACAATCAGCAAACTAAGACAATATTATACATTGGATTTACAAAAGAGGTTTGTAAA
Organism: Thamnophis sirtalis; assembly: GCF_051295495.1. Classification (NCBI taxonomy): domain Eukaryota; kingdom Metazoa; phylum Chordata; class Lepidosauria; order Squamata; family Natricidae; genus Thamnophis; species Thamnophis sirtalis. The sequence goes on along the minus strand of NW_028261384.1, from coordinate 29,729,556 downwards.
AGTTTTGAATAGTTTTGTGAGAAGAGACAAAGAAAATATGAAAAAAATCAAGTTCTAGATTATTATTTGAAGGGACTAAAGACTAAGGATGTTAGAAATAAAAGGAAGGAGTATAATGCTATCTTATTTGATCAGAGTGCTGAGATTAGGATTGTTTTATGATTTATCAATAAAAGTAGGATATGAAAATATTGTTATTTAAGAGAAGGTGTTAACCTACTAAATTATTTATGCTTGCGATGTAGAGTTAGGGTTAGTTACTTTTCTATTTCTTTTCTTTTACTATATTTCTTTTATTTTTTCCTTTTTTCTTTCTTTTCTGCACCTTCTACTCTTTCTTTTTATAATTTTATTTCTTTACTGTTGTAATTCTAATCTTTAATAAAATTACTATATAAAAATATTTTAGTAATTAGCAATCACTGGAGCTATGCATCAAATTTATTCCTTTCTCAAATGAGATTACAAAAAAAAAGAAACTATGTGGATTCACTGTCTAGAGAATAGCTTTCATAGGTAAATCAATAGGTTGTATCAATCAAGTTTACAATAATTTCTAACTGTAAGGAAAAGAAGAGCAATTCTAGAAAGGCTGGGCCCTAGAGGCATACGGCTGGTTGAAAAGCTGGCAACAACTGAATTATAAGGAAGGATTATCAGAGAATATCTATTTCATTTTTCCAGAGAATGGATGAGTAGACAATGTCTACACAAAATGAATAATATTTCAACTAGTGATGTTAAATTAATGTCAGTGGCTATTAAAATTGAGTGAATAATTTGTGACATAAAATGTACTGAATACATTAAGGCTATATGAGCCAGTAGGCTTTTCAGTTTTATTTACCATTTGTCAAAATCTAAGAAGCCTTTTGCAAATTTGACTATCTTATATCCCTTAAAAGTTTGATTACTTGCTCATTTGACTGTGTTTATTTAAGTTACAGTTGGTTTCCTTATCGAGTGAAAACAGCTTTTCCAAATTTAATATGGAAGGAAATATTGTAAATTGAAGATAAAAATATCTTCATATCTGCATATGTGAATCCACATGCTGACTTGTTTTCATTATGTTTCCTGCTTGAGCCCACAAATATATGACAATTACAGCAAGATAAAGCAATGTATCTAACAGAAATACCAGACATAAATGCTGATTTGTCCAATCTACAGTTATATGTTTTCTTATAACATTGTCCAATTGCAATCAAAAATTCTGTTTACATTTAATCAACCAAAAGAATCTTAAAATTTCTCTAATTTTCATTTCATATCGAATAGTGAAATAGGTCACACAGTATAATTAGAGAAGCTCCAAATTTTTGAAAAACAACTAAGCTAGGATTGAATCTAATTTTTAAAGTGCATTTTACAAAGATAAATTTACAGAAGTATATTCAGCATATACAACACTTATAGGTACTTAATAACATTCAGTCTATTTAATAAATATCTGAACTACAGCCAAATTTCCTTGATGATAGAAGATATTAATAACATTTTTTTCCTTGGGCAAGTATTATAGATATTTTGTTTTCAGCAAGGTGGATCCATTTCTATTTATCAAATATTCTTAACCGCATGCTCTTTAATGCCCTTTGATGAATCTAAACTCTATTGAATTAGATTGTTGACATTAAAATTTTGGTTAGCTTTCAAACAATACCTATATATATTCATGGATGTTATAGAATAGGGAGACTCCAAAGTAACCTTTAACAAAATGTAAACATTTCTAGGGAATCCCTTTTTTATTTTTGTGCTTAGCTTTTCAAACTTTCCAAATATGAAAATTTTCATGAGAAAAGCACACCCAGACACTAACTAAAATCCTAATACCAATTAATTATATTTTGTTAACACACTAATAATAATAAAAAACCAAGCATGCAATCATGCTGTTAAATGGTGCAGAGATGACATGTGATGTGAAATAAAGGTAACAAAGCACTGTGCCAAATTTCCTAACAATTGTATAAACTAGAAAAATATATTTCCTGATTAAAGTGTCTAACCATCCTCTATTCATCTTGAGCTTACCTTACATTGGCAGGATGGGCCGTTGTTAGATTAACCAGAGCCGTAGCAGCAGCTTCCTTTACCTCTTCATTTTCGCTGCTTAGCAACTGAACAAGCTGGGGAATTCCTAAGAGAGGAGAATTGTAGGCAGTTTTAAATTAACTATGGAAATCTTGTAAATTGGTAAATATTTTCTTTTGGATCATAATTCCATTGTTACCATAACTATTTACCTAAAGCTCCAGTGGTTTGTTTACTAGCTAAATTCTCACACATAGCAGAGATGGCTTGAGAAGCAGCTATTTTGGTTCCTTCGTTATCCGTTCCCAAAAGAGTGATAAGACATTTTTCAACTTCTTGTTCATTCAAGATCTTTCTGTTTTCAGCTGTTTATAAAAAAAATAACAATAAGTCATCATAGATACTAACCTTCAGTTAAATAAGATGGTTCATGGATTGAAAGAAAGCAAAATATCCATTTCTATGCAGATATTGTTGCCGGCAAATATTAACATTACTATATTAATGTAGACTATTAAAATATTAGCCTTTAAACAGAAATCAAGCATGGTGAAATCTGCAGAAATAAAGTAATCTTTATTACAAAGAAATCTATATTTCTAATCAGGAGCTTTAACTAAGTGGGTTTGTAATATTAAAGAGTATGTCCACTTTAAACAAAACATGCATCTGTAGCCCTCAGATCTATTCTCAGTAGGTTACAATGCTTCCACTCAATTAGTGCTAATAGGAGCCATGTGTATGGAAATTAAAAGGTCATTCTTCCAGTAGAGATACTGTGTATTTGACAGTTGCAGTGCTAATCAAATTAATGCACAGCCTAGATACAATGGAACAGTGGTTAAAAAAGTGTTTTATTCCTCTTTCTCGGATCCCTTTACTTTCCATGCAAGTCCAGACTAAAAAGGTTGTTAATGTGCCCAGTTCCATCACCTGATGCTAAGCATTTATGTGAATACAGTATACTTTGACATTATTATACTGGTGTATTCTTCTTGATGTATTTAATGAAGTCAAACTAAATTCTGTACTCATTCAGGATTAGAATGAGTGGGTTTGCCACCCACAATTCTTTCTAAAGTGATGAATAAATTGCAAAGATTGCCTGCTCCCAATCCCATCCATATCATATACTATTAGAATGTGGATAATTCAATACTACCGTTAATGTTATGTATTCTAGCTAATACCTAGAAAGGCGTTATTGCTTTTAACTTAGCTTTGAAGAATGGGAAAAATAAATATCATATATTATTAATTTTAATTCCAATTCATTGCTAAATAAAAATAAAAACCATAATTGTTAAATGAAATAATTATTTATTGCATTTAATATATTTAAGCTATAGGAAGAATAATTTTTGTGTAAAATAATTATCCAATTGATTCTGATAGCTTTATTCCATTTTCAAGATATAGTAAGGACAAGTAGCTCTTAAAAACTTTCATCATAACTAAAATGTTATATTGGTGAGAAAGACACAAAACAGGCCATTATTGGTGGTAAGTACACTTTGGGGGTCTTTTAAATTATTGATGCATTGTTTTAATTTATAGTTCAGTTGAATTCTCAGGACATCTCAATGGTTTTGTTCTCGTTTGTTCCTTTATTACTTAACCTTTGATGGCATATCTCAAATTTCTCTGTCCCTCCCCAAGGCAGTTATTTAATGGATGCTCGTGGGGACATACTAACTTGACAGTTTGGCAATATGAACCAATAGATTCATTCTGGAATGGAAAAAAATGGCATTCTTAAAATAAATCTTATCTTTAGCTTAAAATATTTCATATATTATAATAAGAAATCAATATATTTTTCATTAGATGCCTATCTACTTCATGTGCTCAGATAATTTTACTTTTATGCAGCTAAATAGGGATTTTTGTGGATGTCTGTTTTATGTAAGACTACTGAACAAAAGAAAGCAGAAATAATAATAGCAGCCATATAGCAGCAAGCACGCTAGAGAGGGCATTAATTGGGATTACAGATTGGCTTGTCTCATAATGGACTTTGCCTCTGGCTTGATGCTTGCCAAACTTGTGTGTAATCCCTAGAAGTGGTCTCTAGAGGATTTTCCATTCTTCAATCATTTGATTTTGATATAGCAAGTTATACTGCATTTACGTTCTTGGTATCTGGAACAAAAGTACATATTATGTTCTTGTTTTTCTTGCACAGAACAGTCAGGATAAAAGGATATTTGAAATATTCATTGCTTTGATTCTGAAATTTGAACAAAAGGAAATAAGATGAACTTTTTCCAAGCTTAATAAAATAAGCTAATAGGATTAAAAGAAAATTAAAACCACAGAAAAACTAAGATTTTTTAGTGACATTAAGATGATAGCACAGTATTGTTTCCATTGAACAAGACTGAAATTGTCCCAAAGATTACATTCAGTTGAATGTAGAATGAACTATTTATCAAATTAGTAAAACTTGGCTGGATACCACTTAGTAAAAGTAATACTAATACTAACAATTAGAATAGTATGATAACAACAATATAAGATGAAAATTACTCTTCATGCAAAACAAATAAAAATGGATACTTGTTTAATAGTTTTGTTCAATATATAGCCAAAAGAAACTCTGAATTAATTCAAATTCATTCTCAGAGTAAATTAATTTATCCTCATATTAAGAATTACTGCCTGGAGGCTTCTATGGTTTTTATACTTTATTAGTGATTACATTCTGGCTTGTTAAAGTAAACCCAGATTTTCCAAAATACTGTCTGCGGTTATTAATGGGGAGTTATAATAAAAGTCAAGATAGTGGCTTTAATCATAGAGCTGTAACCATCATTTGGACTTTCTTGGTTCCCCGATGATGCCTACTGAGCTTCAGGTTTCAACTGATTTTATTTTTATATTCTTTAAACTAAATACTATACTATAATAGTACCTGAAACATTTACTTTGAGGAGGTAAACAGCATCCTACAAAGTTAGGAGAATGTGGAGCAATCTCATCCTTTTCACCTTCTGTTAAATCAGTGAATTTATTTTAGTGGCCATGCACACTATGGTAGCCATTTTATAAAACCCTCATAACATTGCTGACCGAAAAGGGTTGGAGACTGTATTAAATGGTGTAATAGTATATACCTAAACAAAAAGGCAGCATGAGGTTCAGAAATGAGTTCCTCAGTTATTCTCCTCCACAGAAATGAGAAAAAAACCCAACTGTTTAAATAAGCCAATTTCATTTTGTATTATCTAAGGATGGAGTATTTAAAAATAGAACAGCGTTTCTAAAAATCCATTCTTTGCTTCGTGCAACTTTGTCAGATTTCTTGGAATGTGAGACCAAGTCCTCTTGACTGCATGAATAGAAGGCATCAGTAGGCTTTACAACAGCAGCGTCACTTGTTCACAAGACACCTGAGATCTGAGGCCTCAATACTTTTCTTTTGCTGTGACTCCTGGAGCCTTCTTCTACAACAACCCCTGAAAACTGTCAGTATATTCCTTCCATTTTGTGGGAGGAAATGCATGATAACTGTAGACCTAATCCTAAAATAGACCTAATATATTAGCGAAAACCAAAATCCCTCCCTAAATATCTGCTTCTATGAATGGGCCTGCTTGTTTTGCATCAGCTGTCTATGACCTGAATGGAGACTTTTCAAAACCAGTTGAAATCCAGAAGGGAACAAGAGAGGGATGTGCTTTATCTTCTTTATTATTTATTCTAGTGGTGAAATAGAGATATTAGATCAGATAACAGAGCAAAAGGTCCACAAATAAAAGTGCATAATTATGCATTTGCTGACAATTTGGTATTAATTGTGCAAGACCCGCTAGAGAACATTGAACATGTTACGAGGAAGATTAAAATGTTTGGAGAAATAGGAGGTTAAAGAATAAATAAATCAAAGACAACAGTACTGTCTAAGAACATAAAGGTAGAAGATCAAAAGAAACTGGAATTTAGAATTGGCTTTGAAGTCATGAAAAAGGTATAGTACTTGGTGGTGACTATTACGAGGAAAATTCTAAGCTTTATTACAGTAAAATGTGGAAGAAGATAAAATTGGATTTAAATAGTTGGCAAAAATTAGATGTGTCACTAAGGGAAGAATTTCAGTAATTAAAATGAATATACTACTTAAAATGTTATTTCTGTTTCATACTATACTGATAATGATTAACAATTCTACTTTCAAACAGTGGCAGAAAGATATATTTAAATTTATTTTGCAAAAAAAAAAAAAAAACACCCACCAAAAAATAAGTATAAGCTGCTACAAGATTCTAAAGATAGAGGCGGTCTGAGTTTGTCACATCTTAGATTACAGTATATTATGATGCTTGTTTGTTATGTTTAAAAGTTTGGATAACTTTAAAAAATTAAAGGCTGTTAAACTTTGAAGATTTTAATTTGAGATTTGGGTGGCATGCCTATCTGTGATATGACAAACTAAAAGTTAATTCTGGTTTTCAGATTCATGTTATTAGGCAATTGATTGCACATGTATGGTGGAAGTATAAAAGATGATTAGGTGATAAGGTGTCACTTTGGCTATCACCTCATGAAGCGCTACGACAGAGATGATTTTGGAATGTAAATAGATGACATATCGAGATTTATTGATATTTGAAAAAGAGGGATTTAAGGTAAGAGAACAACTAGTAACTGAAGGATTTGCTTGTGAGTTTAATTATTATAGAATTTTTGAAAGATTTAAACTTGATAAAAAAATTTTTCACAGGAACTAAATCTGAATTAGATGTAAATTAATATTCTGGAGATGACCATTTGATTTCTAAAATATATAAAATGCTATTCAAGATGAATCTAGAAGATGAATATGTTAAAGAGTATATCGTAAAATGGGCAGATTTTTTTGGGTATAATATGCTAGATAAATGGGAGGATGTATGGACGAAGGAACTAAAATTTACATTAAATTATAGTTTCAAACAAAACTTTTATAAAATGATACATGATTGATACTTGTCCCCAGATAGACTAGCGAAAATGTATGAAGGGATTTCTAATAAGTACTGGAAAGGTAGTCAAAATCCAGGTTCATTTTATCATATGTGGTCATCTTGCAAATATATAAAAACATACTTGATAAATATAGCAATGACAATGGAAAAATATTTAAGATACAAATATTAATAAAACCTGAGGTTTTTCTTTTATGGAAAAGCCAATTGAAAAACAATTTGGGGTACTATTCCTTCACATGGTGACGGCTGTGAGGATTGTATTTGCTAAATACTGGAAAGAAAAAGAGATGCCGACTATTGAAAAATGGATTTTGAAATTGACTGAAATTAGCAGAGATGGTGAAATTAAGTGCTTTGATGAGAGATAATGGACTAGAGATAATAGACTGGAAATTGTTTGTGGGTAGTTTTATATATGTACATATATACACTGTATTTTTTTGACTATAACACACATTTTCCTGCACCCTGAAAGTGGGTGGAAATGTCTGCGTCTTATAAAACTAATGTTGCCAAAGCCCTGTCCACCCGCTGCCCACCCGCTGCCGCCACCCTTCAGCCTCTGCCTGCCAACAATTTGCCACCTTGCAGCAAACAGCCTGGTCAGCTTCAGCACAGCTGATTTAGCACGAACAGCTGATTGGAGGTTGGATCTGCCTCCCCGAATACCTCCAATAAACTATTCCAGGCTGTGGGGATCACCGCCACCCATCGCAGCCACCATCTATTGCCATCTCTGCATGCCCCAGGTGGTGGCGATCCCTGAAAATGGGATGTGCAGAGGCCAAAAATGGGCCATGCATAGGCTGAAAATGGGGTGCACAGAGGCCAAAAACGGAACATGCGGAGACTGAAAATGAGGTGCAGAGAGGCGGCCTTAGGTGGAGACAGCGATGGGCGGTGATGGCACCAATGGGTGTCAGAGATCTCTGCAGCCCGGAATGACTGATTGGAGGTATTCTGGGAGGCAGATCTAACCATCAATCAGCTGTTCATACTAAACCAGGCTGTGCTGAAGCTGACCAGGCTGTTTGATGTTTGCTGCAAAGAGGCAAATTGCTGGGAGGCAGAGGCAAAAAAAAATCTTGTTTTCCTTCCCAAAAGTTAGGTGCGCCTTATAGTCTGGAGTGTCTTATAGTCCCAAAAATATTGTATATATTTTGTATGTATATTTTGTATACACACACATAGATAAATATTTTTGTAAAAGGGAAGGATAATTTATTGCTTTTTCTTTTCTTTCAGAAATCTGCCAGAGTGACATGTTATATGTTAAATTGACTATTTTCTTGAATTCATTTATTATATAGTAAATTCTAGGAATACTCTTCAAAAATACTTTTTATGTAATTAGCTTTTTTATTCCTGCTTTTGTGGTTAAACACTGAAACTAAAATATGTATCAGGTTGAAGATCTATGTGGATAATAATATTTCCCAGAAATAAACTAGTTAAATAAAATAATAAACATATATTGTCCCATTAATATCAGCTTTCAATAGACTATGATTAGTTCCTAAAAATAAATCTACAATTTGACTTGGTTAGCCAACAGAGGAGGCAGTAGAGAAAAAGAAATAAAATTCACAGAACAAGGTTTCTTGCATTAGAAATTATGTACAACAAATATACATAAATTAAAATAATAATGTGAGAGGTGCTAGAAATAACTAATAACCAAGAGATGGTTGAAATAAGAACTGTCTAAGTCTGTCACAGCTTATGTCATCAGAGTCCCTTGAGAGACTAAGAATCTTATTACAGACAATAAGAAGTACATTATTCTCTATATTATTACATTTTGCTATATGGCACTGCTGTGCTTCAACTGCAGCTTGACAAATCACAATATAGATGCCACTCTAAGACATATTTAAACAGCATTGTCATGCTGAGTGTAAGTTATTTCCACCCAGTCTGCTTGCTTCAGAATTCCATGGTGGATTCAGGAGCAGTGAACTGGTCATATAAACAAAGAATTACAAAATGGATCATTATAAAAGGGTAAAGGACGAGGTTAATTTGCTGGGGACAGCAATCTATAAGATATTTTGAGACAAGTCATATCTTAAAAAGAACATGTCTGTATCTTAATTTATTCAGATTACATAATGATGCTAAAGAATCAGTCTTGTGAAAGAAAAATATTTCCTATGAGAAAATTTAGAAACAAATTCTGAATCTTGGGATGGATTGTTTAATTCAATAGCAAATGATTTATTTGTGAGAACATTTGTATCCACATGTCCTCATTACAGTACATGAATGTACAACATGGTAAAAAAAAAAAAGTGGATGCCACAGCATTCTATACAAACTGTTTGTTTGCCTGTGTGAGATAGATGATTTGTAAAAAAGCTCAGTGGCTTGATTTAAGATATATTCAAGATGGGCCATATCTTCTAAATTTGTTCATCCTGAAGTGAGCCCATTATGTGAATATGGTATAAAAAAATCAGGGAGGGAAGAGGAGGGGAAGGAAGGGGAATGTCTTTGTATTATTTGGAGTATTTCTCTTTACTTCTTATATACTGTAAATCTGTCTATTTACATATATTCTACCTAAATGCAGAGCATATATAACATTTGACATGGTGACTCTGGTTAATTCCATAATATTCAAATATAAAAGCAATTAATTAACTTGCTTCCAAGAAATAAAGAGAGCACCCACCTTACTATTATAAAGACAGTTCTCTAAAACAGTGTTTTTCAACCACTGTGCTGCGGCACACTAGTGTGCCGTGACATAGTGTAAGGTGTGCCATGGGAGAATTACTTTATATATAGTCAATATAGGCACAGAGTTAATTTTTTTTAACATTTTCTAATGGTGGTGTGCCTCGTGATTTTTTTCATGAAAAAAGTGTGCCTTTGCACAAAAAAGGTTGAAAAACACTGCTCTAAAACAACTGGTTTGATGCCTTATGAACTTTGACTCCAAGGAGAGAAATTGAAAAAAATATTCTTAGCAGGTACTAGAATATCTTATCCAGCATTTGGGTATTGTAGCATTTCTCCCTCATCTACAGAATAGTAATCTCAGGCATCAAAACTATCTTGTGCTAACCTGGGATGACAGAGTATGCTTGCAGTCTTATCAAAATGTACTGTATATCACTGCCTTGTAGAGCTAATAAGATGTAGAAGATGTAGCCTCCTTATTTTAGGACACTTGATCAAATTATTAAGTTTTTTAAAAGGCTGTTTTCAAGACACAGGAATTTCTGTAATGACGTACGATCAGCGGCTGCTTTAGCAATAGCTTTTGCGGCATTCTTCTGAAACTCAGTTAGAGTGGAAACTTCAGTAAAGGCCAGTAGCTTTCTGAGACCACCTGTCTCCTGGATCAGTTGCATAGTATCCACATCCTCAAGACAATTTGCCACAACTCCAAGAGCTTCTACATGTAGGTCATTAAATTCCTATAAGTTAAAAAGATGCAGATATTAACGTTGTAAGTATGTATAAAGTTATTTTACTGTTTTCTTTTTTTAATAAATTTTATTTTGTTTGTACAAACTTCACATTTTTGCAACACATTATTTTTTTACCTATCTGTTGTGTATCTATACCAATAAATCTTTTATAACTCTGACTTCATATATTTGTGCCTTTACATTATTTCATACATTTTTTATTCTATATATAATATTCTATATGTTCTATGTATAGCAGTTTTTACTACATTTATGTCATTTTGTATTATAATAGATTAAATCTTTTATAACTATGACTTCATAATTTGTGCATTTACATTATTTCATATATTTTTTCATTCTATATATATTCTATATATTCTATGTATAGAATATGCATACTACATTTACGTCATTTTGTGTCATATTTATTTGCTATAGTCTATCTCATATTTCAATCTTTTAATCCTTTTCCGGTTTTATAGTTGTCTATTGTTTTGTTGATCTTTCTTCCTTTCTTTTTTGCTTTCCTGCTTTTCCCCTACTTTCCTCTAGCCAATTGTACAATAAATCCCATATGGAGTAGTATTCAGATTCGTCTTTTTCTTTTAGTTCTTTCGTGAGCCTATCCATCTCTGTACATTCCAATATTTTTTAAATTACATTTTCTTCTGTTGGTATATAATTATTTTTCCAGTTTTGTGCAAATATAATTCTTGCTGCCGTAATGATGTGTAAAATTAAGTATCTAGTATTTTTTTCATAATTTCCTTTTATAATCCCTAACAAAAATAATTCAGGTTTTAGTGCAATTTGATGTGTAGTAATCTCTTCTAGCCAATCTTTTATTTTTTTCCAATACTTTTTCACAGCTGCACGTCCACTACATATGGTACTATGCTTCATGTTGTTTGTTGCATTTCCAGCAGATAGGTGAACTCTCCTGGAACATTTTTGCAATTCTCGCTGGTGGACGGTGCCATTTGTAGAACATCTTGTACATGTTCTCTCTATAAGTTGTTGCCATTGTTAATTTGTAGTTTATTTCCCAATTTTTTCCCATTGCGCCAATTCTATACTATACCCAAAGTTTATCGCCCATGTTATCATCGTTTCCTTCACAGTTTCTTCTTCCATTTTAAATTTTTATAAGTAGTGATATATATTTTTTAATCAATTTTTCTTCGGTTCCCTGTAAAATTTTATCCAGCTCTTGCGGCTCCTTATAGAATCTGTCCCTTTCCCTGTCTTTTTTATACTTTGCCTGTATTTGTAAATAGGGCCACCAGCCAATATCTATTCCCTCGTCTTTCAGTTCTTGCCTTGTTTTTAGCCTTTCTTGGTTGTCTAATATGTCTTTATATCTTATTATTTTGTTTATGTCTAATACATTCGGGTATATCAGAGCTTCCATGGTAGATAGCCAGGTTGGGATTTTATTGTAATGTTTTGGTTTGATTTTTAACCATGTTTGTAGTAGAGCTTTTCTAATTAAATGTTTTTGGAAATAGCTACGAATCTTGTCTTTCCCTCGGAGATAAAGGCATGCCAACCCAATTCCAAATTATAACCTTCTATTGTTAATAATCTTCTGTTTTTTTTAAATTGATCCAGTCCTTTAACCAGGTGAGAGCTGCTGCTTGGTAATAAAGCTCCCAATCGGGAAGCCCAAATCCTCCTCTTTCTCTACTGTCTTGTAACAATTTTAATTTAATTTGTGTTTTTTTCCTGACCAAATAAACTGTGCAATTAATTTGTTTATGAAAAAAAATTTCCCTAGGCTAATCGGCACCACTTCAAATAAAAATAAAATTTTGTAGCATATTCATTTTAATGATGACAATTCTTCCCATTAAGGATATTTGTAGTTTCCTCCAATTTTCCAGATCTTTCTTAATTTTCTGAATCGTTTTAACATAATTATTTAATTGTTGAGCATTTCCCTGTCAGCCAAATTCCTAGGTACTATACTTTTTTTTGCTATTTGCATTCCCATATTTTTCTCTAATTCTTGCTCTTGTTTTTTAGTAAAATTCTTCATAACGATCTTTGTTTTGTTCTTATTAATTTTAAGTCCCGCTAACTTACTGAATTCCTCTATTTTTTGGATTAATTTAATTCCTGATTTTATGGATCCTCTAATATTAATACCATATTGTCCGCAAATCCCTGTGTTTTATATTCCTCTTTTTAAATTTTTAATCCCTTTATTTTTTGATTGTTTCTCATTTTGGTTAGTACAACTTCCAGTGATAGTATAAATAATAAAGGTGATGATGGACAATCCTGTCTCACTCCTTTCCATAGCTTAACTTCTTCTGTAGTGTCACTATTTATTATTATTTTTGCTGCTTGGGCTGAATAAATTGATTCTATCATTTTTATAATTTTTTCTCCAAATCTCATCATTTTTAATTGTGGGATAATGAAATGCCAATTCAAGTTATCAAAGGCCTTCTGGGCGTCTAAAAAGTCCAGTGCAACTTGTTTGCCCGGATTCTCGTCATAACATTCTAGTGTATTTATAATTATCCTCATATTGTTTTTTAACTGATGTTTTGGTAAGAAGCCATTTTGATCTGTGTGGATAATTTCATTTAATATTTTTTTAATTCGCTCTGCCATTATTGATGTAAAGATTTTATAATCTGCGTTTAGTAAAGAAATTGGTCTGTAATTTTTTATTTGTTGATGGTCCGAATCCTCTTTGGGTATCAATGTTATATATGCTTCCCTCCATGATTTTGGTAACTTTGTTTCTATAAGTGCTTCATTACATAAGTCTAAAATCACTGTTTCTGTCTGTTCTTGCATGGCTTTATAAAATTCTATAGGTATACCATCGGGGCCCAGTGTTTTATTATTTTTTTGTCTCTTCAATGCTTCCTTTAATTCTATCACTGTGATTTTTTTTTGTTTAGCATTTCTCTTCTCTCTTCTTCAATTTCATGTAGATTCCTTGTATTTAAGTATTGTTCGTTACTGTCTTGTAATATATTTTCTTTGCTGTACAGATTCTCGAAAAATTTCTGTACCATTTTTTCCCCTCTTTCCAGTATTGTATGTTTCCCCTTTCATCTTGTAAGTTATGTATTATTCTTTTTTCTTTTTTCAATTTGTGTACTAACCATCTTCCCGGTTTATTCGCATTTTCAAAATAGTTTTGTTTTGCAAATTTGATTGTTTTGGGCCATCTCTTCTTGTGTCATCAAATTTAATTTGTGTTTTATTAATTCTTTTTTCTCCTTTATTTTTGATTCTTGTGGGTTTTTTTGCAGGGCCATTTCTAATTCTTTAAGTTCTTTTTCTAATGTTTCTTGTTTTTGTCTCTTTTCCTTGTTTTTCCTTGCCAAATACGCTACTGTCCACCCTCTTGTAAAAGCTTTTGTAGTATCCCATAAATGATGTTTCTTCTTCTTATTTGATGTTTCTTATTTACATCGTGAAAAAAGTTTCAATTCTCTTTCTATCATTTTTATATATTCTTTATCTTTCATTATTATTTGATTCATTGACCATCTCTTTTTATTTTTTGGTCCTTTCCATGTTATTTTTATTGGGTTGTGATCCGCCCAGGTGTTTGTCATTATTTCAATCTGTTCTGTATCTCTTCTCAATTCTTGGGTTGACCAAATCATATCTATCCTTGACCATGATTTGTGGGGGTTTGAATAATATGTAAATTGTTTGTTTCCTATATTCCTTTCTCTCCATACATCTTTCAGGCTCAATTCCTACACCATTTCGAAAAAGGTAGATGGTAGCATTCTTTTTTTCTTATTTCTTTTGTTACTCTTGTAGTCATCGTTGATATCTGTTATAGCATTGAAGTCACCAATTAGACATATATCCTCATATTATATTTCTGTTATTTTTTGGTAGATCTTCTTGTAAATACTTTTTGGTTTTTATTTGGGGAGCGTATTGCTGTGAGAAGAATTTTTCTTTGTTCTGTTTCTATTTCTATCATTAAAATCCACCCTTCTTATCTGCATTTTTTTTTTTGCATTTATCCATTCCTTGATGTATATTGCAATTCCTCTTTTTTGTGTGCTAAAACAGAGAACTGGAAATCCATTGCCTTCTGCAAACCCATGTACACACACCAGATAGTCAGCTTTGCAAGCAACCACCCTACTGCACACAAAAAAAGCTGTGTCCAGACCCTATTCAGAAGGGCCAGGACACACTATAGCACCACAATGCTAAGAAAAGCATAAGAGAAATAGCTGCTTGACGTCTTTCTCCATAACAACTATCCAAAAAATTTCATATTCCAACACATAGCAACCAAACCACAGCATACCACACAACCAACCATCATGGAAAAATTAACCCTATCATACATAAAAAGGGTGTTGGAAATGACTGCCAGAATCCTCTAATCCCTAGGAATAGCAATAGCCCACAAATCCTCAGCCACACTCCGTCAGGAATTATTCAGAAGTAAAAACAAGATATAGAATGATGAAAGAAACAATATAATCTTCAAAATCAACTGTAACCATTGCAACCAATTCTATGTGGGACAAACATCACATCAATCAAAAACCAGAATCCACAAACACCAGCTAGCAGTCAAATGCCACAATCCCAAATCCTTCATCTCTACCCACATTGATACATACCAAACAACACCAGTTCGATTGGAGCAAAAATAATTGGCCACGCTATCACGTGCCACATTCATGTGTTCATCAAAGCCTATTTCACAAGCAATTCCATCAACACACACATTGACATACAACCAGCCTATGAACCCTTCAGAATCCAAATCAACCGCACAGCCAACCAGAGATAGCACTGACCCTCAATCAACCCATGCAACCCTCCCTACCAACAGTTCACCTCCCAATGACCCTGATCTGATGTAACCTCCCTATCACAAGACCCATCACAAGACTCTCACTGATGACTCACACCTGACCCATTATAAGACCATCACTTGACACCCCCATACCTGAAGCCCTTATAAATAGAAGAATACTGACACTGACATCCCCTAAACTCCACTGAAGATGGTACTTAGCCTGGTAACAAAACATCCAGAAACCAACCCACAAAGCTTGGAGAATGAACTTTCACCTGCAATTAATGTTTTCTGGGCAAGATCTATTTAATCTGTGCATATTTTAATCTTGTATTTTATATTTTAAATGTTACGTCATATAGTACGCCTAATTTTAATTGTGATGATTATGACATGAATAAACAAACAAGCATCTACATATAAGATTAGGCCAAATCATGGTTTGCTAATAAATTCCTATATAATTTTAATGAATATCATATTCACAAATAAATTATATGGTGATTTTGTGTAATATATAAATCAATCAAATAAAATTGTATAAAATATTACACTAAACAAGCCTCACACTGAGAAAATATGCCAAATGTATTGATCTAATGATGTATGCAAATACCGTTCATTCTAGAGGTCCCTTCTAGCCTCAAGAAACCAAGGGAACATTATTCCGTATAATTAGAAAGCACTCATTTTATCTAAAGAAAATCTGTTTACATGTATTCCATTCAATTTATAATTAGTTTAGCTGACATTACTTTAATCGATTAAAGAAATAAAATATCTCATTGAACTCAAAAGTCTTCTTTAATTAACCAAGGAAAAAAACCCTTTTAACAAAAGTATTGTCATTAAATATATATTTCTTCATGTGTAGAACAATTTTTTCTAATGTTCATATTAAGTACTGCATTTTTCATGTGCAATTTCTCCAGTTTGAATTGATTAACTGACTAAAATTCATATCTTTGATGTCTTCAAGGATACCTTAGTTTCCAGTATCTTGAAAAGATGATCTAATCCTTGATTTTCTCTTAGCATCATCCTTGTTTCTTTATCAATGGTAATGGCACCTAAAGTTTTGAGTGCTAACAACTGAATAACTGGGTAGTCAGACTTCAGAAGTTCCAACAAAGGAGGCATTACATTTAATTCGCGTATTGCAGCACGACTTTGAAAATCCTATATTTAAATATCAAATAAAAATAATGTGATTGGGGAAAAAACAATATAAAGCACAATATAATTAGGACTGTTACCAAATGAATAAGTTAGTTCAAATACAGTTTAAACACTTCTTCAACAGATCAAGCATTGAATTCCATGTGTCACAAATTATATATTATACAGAACAAAACTCAGAAATGTTTAGCTTGTAAATACTGTAATTCATCCATGATAAACTTTACTAGAGAAAATTTTTAATATATTGACACAAGACGAATAAAAGAAATGCAGTTTGACCATTTCATATTTGTATGTATTTTCATATCTCTACTTTCTTGTTTTTTTAAATGGCTAAATGTTTTTAAACTGCCTTGCTAAATATTTAAACTTTTTATGATTGTGCTACATTAAAATAGTAAAAGTTACTAGTTAGTAACTTGCTACTATAAGTTTTCAAAATCCATTTTTGTGCATTTTTCTATACATTTTCACTTATCAGTTTAAACAAGCACCAGGTGCAGTTGTCCTGATATACCTTACAATAAGGATAGATAGCCAAAGAATGGAAACAGCAAAATGTGATTCAGAATAAAGACATGCTCTGGTGCCCTAGAAAAGATTGAACTGTGAATTGAATTCATTACAGAGTTGATTCACTTATAACTTGGTCCACAACCCTGTTCAATTGGAGTACTTGGATTTAAGCCAATTTGGTACCATTTAAATCAGGAGAGCTAAAATAACTTAAGTCCCACTGTTTCAGCTTCACTGGATTGTAGATTGGGCTATTAGACTTTGAAAAGAGCTCTTCTACCAATTTACTATTCTTTTGCTAACCAGCATATGGTGACATTAACACTGATTGTGAAAGTAACCAATTACAATAACCTTCCCCCCTTTCTGAAAAGAAGCTGTCAAAATCATTTACTAAGAGTTTAAAAGGTGCAAAATCATTATGTGTTAGGCAAGAATAATACAAATATAATACGTCTTATTCTAAATTGTCATAAATGGACATTTTTATAGCCTTTTATAGAACTTAAACATTATTCCAGAGAGTGAAGAGACAATAGGTTTTATGCATTCTTCTACTGAAAATTATTTCCTTTATAGGCCTTTAAATGGAGTATGTTCCAACCTATACTAAACACATTTAATTAACAAATTTAATCAGAATCAATGAGACTTGCCATTTAGTAAATCACCCTAATTCATTCAAGAGACATCTGACAACAGCTCTTACCAACTGAAAGCAGTAAAACTTTTGTGAGCAAATTTAGTTCTGTGGGCATAGTGATAGCATTAATCATATTTTACCAAGGATGGAAAATAAAAACATGAATGTTTCTCAATGTTTCTTATAAGCCTTCTTATTTTCTTCCTAACTAACTTACGATCAGCAGTCTTATGGATTAAAATAATGACATCAGCTGGGTTAACTGGCAGGGGGAATTCATCAAGCAAACCAACCCATGTCACTATGAAGAGATATGAGGAGGAGGATGCATTTGAAAATAAGATGGCAGGAAAAGTTGAGTAAATAAAATGTGGATTAGCATCCAATATCAGATTCATTTATAGAAGAAGACATTACTTTCTAATGAAAAAGGGAAGGAAATCATCACCTGCACTAGATTATAGATGCATTCCACACAATTCTTCTTAACGTCAGGATCAGGACTTCCTAGCAATCGGATAAGAGGCTCTAGTCCACCTTGCTCAAATATTTGTACTTTACTGTTATAATCAATTGACATATGTACGAGACAAAGGCTAGCAAACTCATGGATGACAACATCTTCTACAAAATATTTAAAAATGACAATGGTCAAACATCCAGTAACAAATATGCACATTTGATAAGCAAAATGTTGATATAACCAATTAAAACCAGATCATAATTAATTATTTTCAAGATTTTAAAAATAAATAGGAGCATATATTTATTTTAAATTATCCAAAAAATTACAGTCCTACAAAAATATGTTGCCAAATGGGAACGGAAAGATTCTATTTTCATTTTTGTATTTTTATGCTCAATGGAATGGTTTTTATAGACGCTTATACCATGTATGTTGTATTGATTTTATATTTTAGGTAAGCTGCTGATAGTCTTTCAATTGCAGGAACAAAAACTAAGAAACAAACAAAAGAATAATTTGAAAAGTAAAGCCATGATTATGAATATATGGAAGTGGCCTTGGGAGACAGAAGGAAAGACAACTGTCATGCAAAAATGTATCTCAATCCACAGAAGGAAAACTGACATGGGGAATTATCTCAAAAGAAAGCATTCCTAATTTTCTGGACATTAAAAGTAAAGAAAGGGGGAAGTACTTTCAGATTTGCAAGGTTTTGTTATTGCAAACTTACAATAAAAATAATATTAGTACTCACTAAGCAACTTATTGGCCATTGTTTCAGAGATATTTATTTAGCCAGAGAAAAGAATGGCCAAGGGCAGAAAAAAACCAACGGGAGTGTGTGCCATTTCTCACTTGCTGCCAATTTGCCTGTGGTGGGACTGCCCCACCTGCCTCTAGGGCAGGACTGATCTACTTGGTCTCCAGATGCTGGGAGCATGGGCAATCTACCTGGCCTTCAGAGACAGAATTGATCTACTGAAAATCTGGGTGGTGGCACAACAATGTGGTAACACAGAAATGACCAAAAATTTGCTGAATTTCAATCCCACAGGAGTCTTGGATCCTAGTTTTGGATGCATTCTGTAAGTTAGCCCATTTGAGGTATCTTGATTCAAAAATCATTGTCATATGATGCACTGTTTTACCCAGTTAAAGGTTACAGGCAGAAGAATTTTAGTTGTATATACAGTAGGTGGTTGGTACTTCTTGTCTGGACTATCTTGAAGGACTGAGACCATGTGATTGGAGCCCTATATTTCTTAATGTGTGTTGTGGCATTAGAGGGACATCAATCATGGCTGAAGCTTCTACTTACATTTTTTTTCACTTTTCCAGCAAATAAGAGAAGCAAGAATTTACCAAAGAGATGCTGCACGTTACCTTCTGGTGCCAGACGAGCTATGAATGCACTTGTGACATCAAGCTGACGTAGTGATTTCTTCACATCATCTATAATGAAGGACATAAAGCAATAAATTCTGTTAATTGAAGGAATACAGTATGTTGTTATGACTAATAATGCAGGCATAATACTATTGTATCATCCTGTAGAGAAGATATGATATTAAAGAATTGGTCTGGAAGAACAACAGAAATAGACTATGTTTCATTTACAGTTGACAGGAAAAAATATATTTCATTAAATCAGTAAAACTAAAAAGCAAACAAACTCCAAAATAGAATTATGTACCTTTTGTTTGCCAAGCATGAGACATATAATATTTCACCAAAGAATGAAGGCCAATGACTAATTTTCACAAAATTACTGATGCCACTTTAAATAGTAATTTGAATAGCTTACACATTTATTTTTAAATAATCAATGTAGTTTTTGTTCAGCAGGATCATCTTATTTATAACAGCACTCTTAATCTTACAGTGTTTTAGTTCCAGTAATAATTTCACAAATTATGAAATACTTTTCAAAAATTCAATATATTGTATTGAAAATCCATACTTTTCATCAAATCATATGTTAAAGCAAACATAACATTTTGTATGTTCTCTTTATGTGTACATTGCCTGCTGTTCTCCTGGCTCTGCTACATATTTGTACAAGGACATAAATGTGATACCCTCATGTAAAATCCAGTGCTGGTACACCTTAACTTGGGTTGAAGATCTATTCCTGATTAGCAAACATCTTTGATTTCAGCTTAGGGCCACTTATGTCCTGAAAGCTTGATTATTTTGACAGATTGTCAAATATTGCTGCTGGATTTTTACAACATTAATAAATACAAGGAAATGGGCAACTTATCACTTTCAATTTTAATTAAATTAAAGTTTACACCAAATAAAGTTCAGTTTTCACCCTGCTCTCGCCTACTTTCTCTACTATGCCCACTTTTTGGAATGAAGTTCATAACAGCACTCCTAAAGGCCAGGGTTGCTTATACTGAAAAAGTTACACGCTCAACTTACTTAATAGTATATTCCTCAAGTCTTATACAGTTTTGTTCTCTCCATATACTTCTTTACATTTTTTCCTCTTTTCAGAACAAAGGTTATTCCATTATTAGAATAGAACAGTTCAAAGTTAACTTTGTTAAACTCAACTATTTTTAGTGTTGCTTAGCATAAACATTAGACATGCAACAATTTCATAATTTACATCGGTTTAATATGTGTTAACAGTTTCACGATGCATAATACTGCCCATGTTTCTAAAGGGAACTCTTACTATGAGATGCCATGATTCCAACTACCATGGTAGCATTTCTGCGAACAGTGGGATCTTCATGTATAACTAGTTTAAATAAAGGTTCTAATGCTCCAAGTTCAAGAAGTGTCAGCTTGTTTTCTTCACCTAAAAAACAATTGTTAATTACATTTAATTTCAAATTTCCCTAATTATTATAATAACACAGTAAGCTTTTGATTTAACAGACCAATGGGGAAAAGTGTCCATAGAACAAAACAAAAAATATTATTAAACCTGAATACATTTTACACAAGTCTTTTATATATATTTATGCATTTTCTATAAGTGTAAAAGGCATATGGGATTTTATACATGGACAGAATGGTAGTATAAACAGATTTTGTCCATTGCAACTCCTTTTATCCAGTAAACTCCTTAACAATGAAAATTTACTGTAACAATAGTAGTGATTGTAGAAGAAGAAAAATAACAATATTAAAGGATGAACTACCCTGAAACAAAAATGTTATATGTGTCTGTCAAGATCACTTTTTTTCTGCAATGATCCAGCAGTAACCTAACTAAAGCACATAGATGATAATAATATGCATCAATAATAGTAATGCATGAATAATAGTAATTAATAATAAGCTGAAGAAACAGTGGACCACCTAGTTGGTTGCTGCAAGAAGATTACATAGACTGATTACAAACAAATGGCATGACAAAGTAGCAACAATTGTGTATTGAAATATCTGCAAGAAATATCATTTGCCTGCAAGCAAAAACTACTCGGACGACAAAATAGATGAATAGAAAATGAAGAAACTAAAGTGCTCTGAGATTTTCAAATTCAAACAGACAAGTATCTGCCATGTAACACTCTAGATTTAACAACTTTCAATAAAAAAGACAAGTACCTAGAGACAGCAGAATAGAAAGAACTGGAAAAAATCACAAAATACAAAATACAAACATTTGCAAAAAGAAAGTAAATACTAATAAAAGTAGGTGACGTCGGTGCAAAAAATCATCAGTCAATTGCAAAAGGCACTTTTACTTGGAACAGCTTATACCATGCAATGCTTAACATTCAATAGCATCTCCCTGTTCTAAGTCAATAGGTGGAGCAAAATGCCAGTCTAAACATCTAGCTGACTGCATGACAAACTATAATATGTTTTACTTGGCAATAGCTTATATCTTGCAATGATAGTTTTACACCATCAAACAACAATATAGAGGGACAATTTGGTTTTGTGGTTAAGCCACTGGGATAGAAATAGGGAAACCATAAATCCCACCTTAGGAAAGGAAGCCAGCTGGGTGACTTTGAGCCAGTCACTTTCTCTCAGGCCAATGGAGGGTTCTTTTTGTGGGGAAAATGAGGAAGGAGTATTAGATATGTTCTAATTATGTTCCCAATTAGAAATATTTTATTTATAAAAATAATAAGATGGGGCATAAGCTTACAAACATACATCTGCCATTCCCAGATTCTTAAGGAGGACTCAATAGGTGGATAAAAATGGCAAACTCAGTCTAAACATCTGGCTGAATGTGCAACTAACCTTAACAATCTGATTTGATTTTCCCTGCTGTTCTTTATCTGGAAGAGGTTGCTTATATGTTAGAAGCTTCCATAACCAATAGTTTTATATTACTCTATGTAACTCTATATAATGTCTTGCATAGTTCTGACACTTAAATATTAACCAGAAATAAGAGTGATTCATATAAGTATTTAGTACTCATTAATAAACAGGTGGAACATGATAAAAGAAGAACAAACCTTTTAATGCAAATTTATACAGAGCTTCACATCCTTTATATAGCACTTCCTCTTCAGGGGAACTGAGCATCAGAACCACTGTTGCAGCTTTTTTGCTTTCAACTGACAAAGGATCAAACTAGATCAAACAGTAAGGATATTAATATATATCAGTGTTATAAAGTTCAGTGCCATGGATATTTACTGATAAATATAAGGCAACCATTGAACATATCTTTTGAAATTACAATATACAATAATATATTTACACATATATTATACTTATAAATATGTAACAGGAAGGATTTAATTGTTTATAACTTTAATGGCAGTTTTATGGCTTATAAGAAGGTTCTATTTTTACTTCCCTAATTCTCCATGCAAGGGGATTTTGGAAATAGAAGTTTGAAATGCATAATTGCAGTGGGCTATTGAAATGTGATTGGCCTTGGCCACAGATAGCCTACCTCTAAAATATGGATGAACAGGAGATGAACAATAATTATACTGAAAAAAAGGAATTCAAATTCCACTAATTCGGCATTTAGCTTAGAAATTTTCTGCAAACGGCTTCTTTCTCATACTCATAGGAAATCCACTGAGCACATATAATAGAGTTTTGGAAATTGTAATGATACACATCAACCAGTAATTCTGAAAAAGAGATGGCAATGAAATGGACTCTGTGACATTAATTCTAAGATTTTGAGATCAATGAGTTTTTAAAGGAAGCAACATTTGTTGCTGATATGGCCATAGGCAACAAACCTAGCAAGAAAGCACTTACAGTTTTGATCAAACATAAAAAATTCAATTATGAAATACGATGTACATAGACAATTTTTACTGAAATACATCGTAATATATTTTACTCAAGTAATTCCCTGCATCCTACATAAAAGGGTCAGAAAAGCCAAAGATAACAGCATTGTACATGATTCAGTGAAGAGCCCTGCTCAGTGTACTAAAAACAGGTTACTAGGGATGCAAAAAGTCTGAAGAAGAAAGGAAAAGAAATAGTACAGGAAAAATGCAATTGTATTACAAAACCCTGCAGTGCACTTTCATGTGGAATCCATGGACCACACTGATCAGATCAACTCAAAAAGAACATTCCTATCAAGTGGGAAAAAGGATATCAAGCATGACAACTGAGATGACAGAAATTCTCAGAAGTTTTCGTTTGAAAACTCCTATTTGTACCAGTAATAATAGCCTCAAAGGCAACTTAAGAAATAATGGAATCAGATGGATAGATAGGCTGAACAGGCTATACAATTTTCTTTTCTTTTTTTTTAATGATATAAAGTTCAGATATGCTACATAAGTGAATCATAGTGTCATAGAGCTGAAGAGCTATTTAGGCCACCAGTTCCAACCCCCTGTTCAGTGCAGAAATCCAAATTAAGCAACCCCAACAAATGGCTGTGGAGCTATTGCTTAACTATATCTAGGAAAGGAAAGCTCACACTCTTCTTTGGTAGTTGACTCCTTTGTTGAAGCTCTCTTACTGATAGGAAGTACTGCCTTTGTGCATTTATGACCATTATTCTGTACAATGGGACAACAGAAAATAGGATTTGACCTAATTCTGTGTTACATACCTTTGGTTGTCTTATCTCAGGGCAAAACCTCTCTAATTTTCTTGCTAGAATTAGCTTCCGTCCCACAATTATCGTCAGTGCCTTTCTCTAGACCTACTTCAATTTATATCCAATGTGCCCAGAATTGGATACAAAACTCAAGGTTTGGATCTGATGGATACAGAATATAGTAGACCTATTATATGATCCAGAGACTAGATTTATTGTGATTTAGTCTGTAATTGCATTTATCTTGATCCCAACTAATGTACACTTCAAGTTTGTCTCACAGCCGATGGATTTTGATTTGGGTCTTGAGGCACTTTGCAATAGTCAAATCTTTTCATACTAGGCATGAATAGGATTGAAGACAAAAGAAATATAGAGGCCAACAATAAATAAATATATATGGGATATAGTAATTATGAAAATACAACAAAACTCAATTTTAGAGACTATAGACTATAGCTTATAGAAAATTGATAAACTATATTACAGATTTAGTAGTAAGATATTAATTTCTAAAATAGTTAAAAGCATTTATAATTGTGCAATTCCTTTTTCTTTGTAAACTTTTTTTGTAATGTTTAGTCCTGCCAGTATTGAAGGGAGATAAAACTAATCAACTGTCCAAGTTTCCAATGCTTTATCTCAATCTGATTATTTGTAAACAGGAAAGAACCTGTGATAGCCAATCCTTCTCTTCTGACTCTATGAAGCTGACAAACATCAACCAATCCACAATGAGACAGAATAGTAGATTATGGTTCATAATTGCATAAGTCATTTTTGCCAACCATGAGCAGTGTGGTGGCCTAGTGATGAAGATGCTCGCCTCTGATTTGGAAGGTTGGGAGTTCAATCCTAACTTGTGGCAGATGTTTGATCATCTTCTATGATCCAAAGAAAAAAGATCTGCTGCTAATGCCACATGGCCATCAGGAAGGTTATCTGGCCCATAAATGTTCAGCTTCACCTAGTCAACCTGACTCTACCCCAAATTAAGGGACTCTAGGGTCATAAAAAGAAAAAATATATTGTGAATGACCTTTGTCAGAACCTAAATGGAAGTATTTTCTGAGTCTAGGGATCAGTCACACTGTTTTACGTTGGTTCAATTCCTTCCTCAACAGCTGGTTCCACTCAGAGGTAACTGTGGAGGAGGAATTGACCCAGTGATGCTCCTCTGTGAGATGCCACAACAGCAATGGGAAAACAAAGGAAATCTAAAAATGGAAGACAACAACATCTGAAATTCTTGAGTAGGGAAATATTAAAAGCCTGGCATATTTGGAGTAGAACTCTGTCTCTACTTAAGATTTTGTTTTTCTTTTGTATCCACACTTCTCACTCTTTTTTTCTTCTTGAATGACAACTAATAGTTCAATTTGGCCACATCGGTGTTTGAAACATGGCCATAAAATACAGAACTGAGTGGAATTGAACAGCTAGCCTACAGTTCAGACCAAAGTGATGAACCACCAGTTACTATTCTTCAAAGAGAAAAACCAGGAAATTAATTTTATTGTAAGACACAATACAAGATAAACTTGCAGATAAAGCATTAGCTAAGTGAAGAAATCCCTAATAAATCTCTAAAGATGAAATGAAAATATGTTGATCTTGCTCATTCTTTCAACGAATACTAGACGGGGGTCTATGAACAACCAGTACCAATAAAGGAGAATATTTGTAGCTCGGGGTTGAAATGAGGGGTCCTTGATTGTTCTCTGAGTCTACTTCTTTTCGTACAGACATTTCTTGCAAACATAATGAACTTTTGCAAGAAAACAAACAGATTCAGACAACACCAATGACCTACCAAAGAAACAGTATCTTCTACTGTTAATCGTAGCAATTTAGCAAAGCTATCAACACAACATCCTTAAAAAACCTACATAGGGAACAAATCTATTGAGACCCTTTCCTAGAACATATTAAATTTATAATGAAAAAAATGCAGACTAAAAAAAACACACTCCCATAAATCTGCAGCTGGGCAATGTATGGTAAAAATATAGTTTATGATAATAGCAAAATAAGTAATTTGTAGAAAATATTTACAGACCCCTTGCATCCTGGACATAAATTGTTTCAACTCCTACCCTCAAAACGATGCTATAGAGCACTGCACACCAAGACAACTAGACATAAGAACAATTTTCGCCAAATGCCATCACTCTGCTAAACAAATAATTTCCGCACCACTGTCAAACTATTCACTAAGGCTGCATTACTATTATTAGCCTTCTCAACGTTCCTATCACCCATCTCCCCCCACTTATGACTGCATGACAGTAACTTTGTTGCTTATATCCTTATGATTTATATTGATAGTGTTTCCTGATTGCTTATTTGTACCTTATGACTATCATTAAGTGTAGTACCTTATGATTCTTGATGAATGTATCTTGTCTTTTTATGTACACTGAGAGCATTTGCACCAAAGACAAATTCCTTGTGTGTCCAATCACACTTAGCCAATAAAGAATTAAATTCTATTGTATTCTATTATTTCTTTTAAAAGACAAAATAATATGGAAGACTGGCTCCAATAAATTCATGTCCTGCCTTACAGGCAGAATACAATATTCTTCATGAAATCAATGTGATTTCCCTCCTGCTCTTTAAACATAAAGACCACGTAGAAGGAATATAATTATGTTTATATGGTATTTTTAGAAACCAAAGGGAAGTAAGTAGGAGTAAAAGACTAAAGAAGAGCAAAACTGGAGATCGTAATTGTGAAACATTTTTTATGAGTACTGCTTTATAAACTTACCACATCCTTTGGAGGAGGTTCAACTTCCTTTTTAACCTTTTTACCCATTCTAAAAACAAACAGAACAGCAGGGATAGTCAGTGAATAATCAGTGAGTACAATTTGTATTTTAATCAAATTCATATCCTATATAAAAACATTGCTATAAAGAAGTGAAAAATTCCTAGATTAACAAGATCTGTTCATTCAAGTTAGGAAATAGCATTGGGTAATTTATACACATTTTAAAAACCCAGAGTGTAGCATTTTGAACTCCACTCACTAAACACTAGAATATCCATGTCTCTTGCGTTGAACTCAGTTCCTGGTGAATAATATTATGGAAATGTTTGCAATTGCTCTCTTCCAGGATGTTTTTTTAAAAATAAACTTTCCAATCTAATCTACAGTCCAGCAATTTTCTAGGGATATCAATTTCAAATAATAATCAGGTCTGATCCTATGTAGCTTTCAAGAGAAGCCAGAGCTACTTCTTCTTTTGACCATGGCTTAACAGGTTGTTTGTGTGTGTGTTTGCTTATTATATATTTTTTAATGCTGCTTTCATTATTAGATTTATTTCAGTAAATATTCATGTTTAATTACAGGCCTATGTGAATTCACAGAAACCTACCTGCACTTTTAGCATTAATCTAGCACATGAATATTAATATTTTGAAATCACAGCCCCAGGCAAAGCTGAAAGGACAAACATCATGATAATTATGATACACAGACTTCTGCAAATCATTTAATGTGACCCTCTCTGAGTTTGTTTCTTACAATACAAAGCTATCATTTACAAGTTTGGTGTGCTACTTCAGGGCGTCTATGCTGATCATTGATTAAAATATAAATAAACTGACTTTTCATGGTGTGTTTTGACATAGCGTTGATTAAAATAACAACAACAATTTTCACGTTCTATTTGTCCATAGGTAGGTAACTATAATTTTCTGAGTTTGCTCACTCATAAATTATCAACTACAGGTGAAAAATGAACATTTCTATTTCTGAAAAATATGAATTTATGTAACTCTAAGAATGGGAAATTAAAATAACAATTATATAAAGATACTTATTCTCTAGACTGCCAATCTTTTGTTCCAATTTATATATTCATTTAATAAGCATCTAACACATCAATATGAACTTGTTACACATTTTGTTTACAAAAATAAGATGTAAGTTGGAAAATCTAGAAAATCAAATTTTTGCTTCATAATTTTGTTTAGGAGATTGGATCATATTCTTTCTAAATATACTCCACAACTAAATCATGCAAAGGATTTTCTCAAAACTTTCAAATTTAATAACTATTAGATGCATTTATATCTGTAGAGCAAGCATTAATATATTAAATCACCACAAAAGCAGAGCCTTTAACTAATGATCCAAATAAATGATCCAAATAAATGATCCAAATAAATTCACCCTATTTTCCTACTTTATATTTACTTTCTTTTCCAAATTCTGACATAACATGGAAATGTTTCACTGATTGATAAGTTAAACGTGGACATTTTATACTAGAGTAAAACCTTCTTTCCTAATCATGCAAATTTATACACAAATTGAAAAAAATTGTAGGTGCACTCTATGCTGGGGCTGGCTGACAGGCTCAAGAAAAGATTCTCATCCCACGTCACCTGTTCTATTGGTTTCTAATCTTTTTTAACTTTAACTTTAATTGCTTTGTATTCTTTTTTCTTATTTTGTAAGATGTCCAGAGTCACTGCGATGATTGAAATGGGCAGAATATAAATTTAATAAATAAATACAGAATACACATCTCCTGAGTCCCATAAGACAAGATTGTTTGAAAGGCAAGGCCTCCAGTATGCCAGTCCTATCAGTTTTTATCAGATAGGCAGAAAATAAATGGTCCTGCAAATATATTTTTTAAAAAGATCTTTATCAAAAAGTGCTTTGAAGATAGTAACCGTAATGTTGAATTGCATCTGGAAGCCTACAGGCAACCACTGTAACTCATGAAGTAGCAGTGTTACATGTGCATACCAAATATAAACATAATTACTTATGCTGCTGCTTTCTGAAGTCTTCAAAAACAATTTGTGGCTTCTGAAGAATATATTGTAACAGTTCCGAGCAGAGGTGATATTCAGCAGATTCTGATCAGTTCTGGAGAACCAGTAGCGGAAGTTTTGAGTAGTTCAGAGAACCCATAAATTCCACTCTGACTGGCCCCCACCCCTATCTATTCTCTGCCTCCTGATCCCAGCTGATCAGGAGGAAATGGGGATTTTGCAGTAATCATCCTCTGGAGTAGGGAGGGAATGGAGATTTTACAGTATCTTTCCCCTGCCATGCCCACCAAGCCACACCCACAGAATCAGTAGTAAAAAAATTTGAATCCCACCACTGGTCCTGAGGTATACGTGAGTATGACCTTCCAAACCAGCAATGAGTGAAACTGGTGCACAAGATTTGTGGGAAAGCTGTTCAGGCCATTGTTTTCACATTCTTCAAGCAATCGTTGTCAGCCATCAAGGACACCACATTGTTCACTTTAGGGTGAAGAGACTTTAGGATCTCTTTAGGGAAGTGAGTGAATTCCATACAGAACAATAGATGGAAAATCTCCAGATCTACAAGGCTTCAAATTCATAGCCACTCAGTATTGATACGGTTTATCTAGAGATGAATATCTTAACTCATGCCAATGGATGACCTAGTAGCCTCATTAAACAAATATTAAACACTAGGAGGAAAATAAGAAATATGCCATGTCAATTTCTTTCCTGCTATGGATTGTTCATAACCATGATCAATATCTTCTCTCTGCCTAGGCATGAAACCCAATGATTCAATTAATCGGTTTCCCACTAAGCTGTCTAAAATTGTCTGACCACTTTATCCACAACTTTCTCCAAAAAAAGGGGAAGGTTAGAATTGGTTTGGAAATTATCCAAATCATTGGAGGCAGGAATTGGCTTCTTGAGAAGGGTTGAAACCATAGCCTCTTTAAGCAAAAATGAAATCACTCCTCACTCAAGGATGAATACACCATCACCTGAATCCCATCACACATCACTTCTTGATCAACCACCAAAGGTATGGATTTTATAGATAGCTACTTCCATTCATAGCTCCCATAATCCTCTCCACTTTATAGCAATAGCAATAGCAGTAGACTTATATACCGCTTCATAGGCCTTTCAGGCCTCTCTAAGCGGTTTACAGAGAGTCAGCATATTGCCCCCAACAATCTGGGTCCTCATTTTACCCACCTCGGAAGGATGGAAGGCTGAGTCAACCCTGAGCCGGTGAGATTTGAACCGCTGACCTGCTGATCTAGCAGTAGCCTGCAGTGCTGCATTTAACCACTGCGCCACCTTGGCTCAGATCTTTCTAAGATCAATGTATTCAAATGCTTTCCAGAATTTCATGGGAAGGCCATAACTTAGCTAATTCAACAGGAAGTGCACAGCTACAGCTCTAAGTGAATGCAAGAGGTTTCATTCAATAGATACTTCAAAGATCTTCACAATAATCCTTCAAATGATCTTCTGGCCCAAATCTCCATAGGGGAAATGGCTTATCTCAAATCAGGAATGGGCCATTAATTTTCCCAAGGGGCCACATGAGAAACTGGGACTGTTATAGAGGGCTGCCACTTCCTTTATTGTTGCTCTCCCTGCCCAATGGGCGCAAGCCAGAGAGGGGCAGTTAAAGGGTCAGATGTGGCCAGTGGATTGTAGAATGCAATTGTCCATAAAATAACAGTGGGAAAAATACCTCAGGGTTGGGTTGCTTTTTTGTTTGTTTTTTGTTTTATAGCTCTTACCATGGTGTAATTATTAATAGAAGCCTTTACCTATATTTGATTACATTTGCCTTTCAAAATTCAGCATCACTCCAGGTATTTCTTTTGCTGACACCCAAATGAAAAATGATGAATATTCTTGCATCTTCAGTCCAAGAGAACCAAGAGACCACTGTCCATTAAACCATTAAACATACATCCCACGGGCCCACCTTCATCTGGTACTATAGACATAAATAAAGGAAAGCACTGACAGTAGTGGGAGCAGGAAGCTGAAAGTTCACTTCTAATGGTACAACATGAAGAAAGCAAGATGGCCACTGTTCAAGCTGATGCAGTAGCTAGCAGCTAACCTGGCCATTGATGTTGATCCTGTTCCCATTTGCTCCAGCATGCTGCCATATTGAATCATTCCTGATCAAAGCTTATCATTCCTCATCAAAGCCATAAGAAGAAATTGCTGTCAGTCACAGAGTAGTATTTGCCACTAGTACCATTGTTCTGCAACTTAATACCAAGTAGCTGATTGGTGATGCCAGGCAAGCACATGCCAACTCTTAAAAAGTTGATCAGTGTTGTTTTTCCTGACACTGAACTTCAACACTTAATTCCAACTACCACTCTGAATTGAGCTTTGTCATCTTCTTCAGGTTTGATATATATCTAGGAGTTTCCCATAGGACAATTCTAAACCAATCACTCCAAAAGCACCAATCCTTATGGCATCCACTGCTGCTGCTGAAATGAATGTCTAAAAGGCCCGGGGAACACAGGGAGGAAACACAAGTTTTGCAAAAGGGATGGCTCACCCTAGATGGGAGAAGCATGAGAAAGTGATTCTCAATTATAGGGGACAATATGCTGATTCTGTAAACCACTTAGAGAGGGCTGTAAAGCACTATGAAGCGTTATAGAAGTCTAAGTGCTATTGCTATAAATTGATCTGGAAAATAGCTTCAGCAAATTTTCAATATTCCATACTTTACCTTACTGGCCATAAAGATTTTTCCAGAAAGGAAATTAGTTCTTGTTCCCTGAATTTGCCTACCTCTAAGGGTTTGGCTACCAAGGTTCTCAAAAACTACCAGCAGAGCAGATCTAACAATAAAACCCCCAGCACTGTCGGCAACTGCAGAAATTAATGTGACCACTAGATGGAAACAAACAAATTCAGAAAATTGTAACTTTCTGTTGCCATTTAATGTATTGATGTATATGTTAATTGTTAACAACAAGTAGCAACTACCAAGAAAGAAGTGCCACTTTCCATTCATTAGGGCCATCCCTAAAGGTAGCCCAGCATTTCCCAGCCTTTTTGATCACAAGTTGGCAGCAAAACAATATAGAATATTCTTAACTCCTTACTAACAAGTAGCAGACACCTGTATTTTTTGCTTTTGTCTTGCAATCCAGATAGGGTAAACCTAAACTAAAATATGATGTACTATTCACCTGCTAACTCTTTACTTAAATCAGGGAATCCAAAAGAACTAGTGAATAATTTGTTTAATTAGAGGCAGCCTTAGAGAAAAATGCCTAAAGTTTTTTTTAGTAAATCCAGCTATATAGGTGGATGACCAACTGAAATACAGAACTACTTCTTTCCTTATCTATCATCAATTTCTGAAAACACACATCATAGATGGGGGAAAAAATTCTAAAGCTCTAGGAACTGCAGTTAGCAAACTTAAAAGTGAAAGCAATACCAGATGTGTAACTTAACTTACTCAAGGAATCAGAGGTCAGTTCTGAGGGCAGTTACCTCCTCTGGAGAACAGACAGTAAAATAAGGATGTAACATGACCTACTGAGCTGTTATATATTGCTCTGATCACTTAGGAAGCCAACATCTCCTTTCCCCAGGTTTGATTATAGTTTTGCCTTTAGGATTTTTGATTGCTTTCAACCCTTTTCAGGAATATGAAAAATTATTTGACAAAATAATAACAAGTGTCACTGACTAGCTAGCTGGTTTTATTATTCAGTTAAATTTGAATTGTAGGAACTGCTCAGATCTATATTATTATTAAACTTATTCTTATTCACTATATTTTAATCTATTATGAGTGTGAACAGTCCAGTTTCCTTACAAAGAAGTCACTGAAGAATTTATATCTTGGTTTAAGGTTTGTATGTTTGTACACATTAATATATAATGTTTTAGATTATGTACAATTAAGAATTAATTGAAAAATCCTTTTCTATCAGATACAACAATCAAGAAAGAAGTTTCTTTCAAAGACCAAAATAAGTCTGCTTCTTTCTCATCCCAGATAAAACTTACTCTTAAGTATAGCCGTCTCATTTGTCCCTTCCTGTTAACTTATCTCAGGAAGGAAAATAAATCATCCCAGCTCCTATTGCAAAAACACAACCAGAATGTTGCTAGCCATACGTTTTATACTTGAATCACTGAAACATAATCACAGCTATTAAGTGTTCTCATTAGATCTCAAAAAATTACAGAATAGGAAAAAAATCTTAAAAGTAATTAACACTAATCCTCAATATCTATTACAACATCCCTTCAGTAGTTTCAAGTCCAGGATTGCCTAAAATGTAGCTGGATTTGCTGTCAACATATACCTTAGCATATGCATTTTCTACCAATATATTAAGGCAAGAATTGGAAAGTCACAATGAAAAGTTTCAATTCATTATTAAATACTCTGTTTGGCAGCGTCTAAAAACATTTTAAAAAAGACGAATCAGTGCTCACGACTGCCTAACGCTTTGCACAACATTAATACAATATAAAAGAGACTGGGTTTCAGCACAGACAAATGATGAATTAAAAATGGTCTAATAATAGGCCAAAGATTAAATTCAGGAACTTGATTCAAAGAAAAATTGGCCTAGCAACACCAAAATTTTGGATTGCATTATTATATCAATTGACTAACATGGATTTCAGAGTAGATTATGTTTCCTTATGGTTCCATTATTTTAAGAGGTAGGGAAGACCTTCTAATGGAGCTACATAAATAAATTTCAACTGATATACACAAAGAGACAATGTCTTCATTAAACTAGAGTTTTTAATATTAAGCAATTTATTAACTATATGGAATAATCAATAAATTTAGACTTCTCTTTTGCTTTCTTACCAAATATAGTATCTATTTTAATGCTCAAGAGAAAACAAAGAAAGTTGCTCAATGGAGAAATAATCTATTTATATTACACGATTTTATTACTAAATCATTAATTAATTATTAATTAATAGGAAATTGTCTTTTGCTATATACTTCTCCTTTGCACTCAGTTGATTCCAATATTGACCAATAAATTACATGCAATGAGAAAATTAAGGAAATGGTGAAATTTGGAAAAAAATTGACTGAATTAGAACAACTTTTAAGTTATGACATTCAACATTTACTGGATACAATTTGTAATGTATTAATGAACTTGAACAAGCCAAAGATTGTATAAATAAATGGATGTAAAATTTGAATTGTTATAGAGATGGAACAGTGGGTACTTCAATAGAAAATGAATCCAATGTTTACCTCAAGTATTACACAGTGGGAACTGGCATGTGATATTTTGCTGCTGGTACACTATTCTTGTCATGATTGCTAAAACAAATTACTCCTGCCTCTTGAAATTCTGGAAATGCAACAAACTCTTTAAATCTTTTCCCCATAAGTGGTGGCAGAGTTGCAAAACTCATTAGTGTTGGATATTTATTCATTGTAGAATAAATATGTATTTTGAAATTTGTAACCAAATTTATCTTGAAATATTTTTATTAAATTTCACTAACTATACAGCTCTTCAAAACACATTAAACTGACATTATTTATTTATTTGCCATTTATTTAATTTGTCAAATTTATATTAAATATTGCAAGGTTTTTATAAACTCTTTATTTGAACAGGTCTGTAGTCCCCTCTGGAGGAATAAATGAGCATGCTGTAGGAATATGCTTCAGTGCTAGAATAACTTATGTTAAAAAAAATTGTGAACTATAATTTTATACATGAAATTGTTCCACATCCCAAATCTGTTCATACTTGACATAAAGTCTACATATTATTTACAGTAATTTCTCTATATAATTGAAAATGTTTCTTTATTGTTTATAGATTTCTTTTTCCTCTTAATGATTTTAATTGTGCTAATCAAATATTTTTATAGGTCCCAAGAAATCAGTCACAAAATATCTATAGCAGTCTAGCTCGTTAATGATGAATTAGAATACATTAGCCTTATGATATTGTATATTTGCTGGTTATTCAAATCATTACTAAAAGGACTATTATGCTAAGGGTTCTTCTTTTACACAAATACGATGTCAGACAACCTATTATAAATTTAATACCAATAAATCACTTAAGACTTGCAAATATTTTGTTTTAGATATCTCTTGCAAGCTTTTATTTATTAATTACATTTATATGCTGCCGATCTCACTATCTCACTATCCAACATACTGAAGAGAGTATTTTTGGGGTCTTGATATGGAGATGAGTTGGCAACACTAACTGATTAGGCATTGGCAATGACTTAATGAGAATTATTACATAAAAATTCAATTAGTTCTTCCAGCTATTCTTCCTTTTCTTCTCTATTTTCTCCCCATGATCTTTAACTTTGATGATAATTCATTAAGAAATACCATTTGATATAGTTCTGTAAAAGGGATACACTCCCCTCCCTTGTGCTCAGTCTTTTATTGGCATGTCAAGGGTTGCATTGCATAAGTAGGTGTGGTCTGAGATAAAAAAAATCAGTATTGGCTTATTTTTGTCTTTGATCACTCCCTGGATATTTAATAATTTTGTCTTTTGTTGTGATCTGATGACTACATCTAAAACTTCTGACAATTATATGCAGATATGGGACTTCAGATTACATATATCTGTTGTATAAAATGCTAAAATGTTAATGACACTTTATAAACATACATATGCTCATGGATATTCCCACAACACATATATGTATATACGGTATCCAATACACAAGAACATATTCAGACAAAACTATCAAATCAAAGTTCTTCCTAAGAAACAGAGTATTTTGACAAGTGAACAAAACAATTTGTATCCTTATTTTAGATCATGGGTTAAATCTTTTTCAGTATTTCTGATGACAAGGTTCAGAAAATCTCTTCATGATCTGATGTTTCAAAAACATGAATATTGCTGAGTCAGCCTATAAGGAGTTTTGCATAAAACAGCTATATATGCTTTATTTGATAGCTTTGTTATTTGCATTCCAGTTCCATATTTATTACTCACATAAATTAACTAGCATTGAAAAATAGCATTTGACAAATGTGGCATCTCTGCATTAGTAGTGCAGATTCTTGTGCTTTAGTCTGCACTGCTAATATGTGCATCCAATTCTAACCCCTGTCCTTGGGGATCCCTTTCAAAGTCTCAAGGGATAATGTTGACAGCATGAAACTCTAGCTATGCTGACCTCAACTGATTTATTATGAACTGGGAAAATGTACACTTCAGAAAGGCATTACTTTCTTAATCCCTTGAAATCCTCCTACATAAGTCAGTATCCTCCTGCTTCTTTTACCACACAGTATTGGCTAAGTTGCTGTTCTTTAAACCCAAACTCATTATGCTGCTAAATGTTCTTAGAGAGACAAAAGCTTTAGCTATTGCTAGCTGTCTGTTATTTTGGCAGGGAGAGGTAAACATACATGTCTTTTTTAAAGCAATCTAAGATGCCAACCAAAACAACAACAAAACAATTTCAGTTTCAGTTCCATTTCAGTTATAATGTAAGTAAAATTGACCCACGTTCATGTAACCATTTATTGGCTAGAATAACATATTGCCGTAAGTCACAGTTTGTGAAATAAAATATAATGGCATGGTTTGTACATAATTATAAGTTATAATCCATAATTTACAAAATAGAAATACCTGGGCTCAAACAGTGCAATTTATTATGGTCTCATTTGCATGATATATGAATGCAAAAAATCTTCATTTGTTGTTTTAAATGTGAAGTTATGTAAGATGAAAGATAAGTATTTCATTGCAGGAAAAGTATAATATTAATACAAATAGTGAAGGCATGCCTATTAGCAAATGCCATAGTACAGGGGTGTCAAACTCAAGGCCCAGGGCTGGATACAGTTCATGTGGTACTTCGATCTGGCCCACAGGGCTGCCTTGGAAACAGCAAAGGACCAGCCCGCAGTGCCTCTGCCAGTGTGCGGCCCTCCCAGGCTCCCTTTTTGGCCGTGACAGCCTCCTGCAGCCCTCTGCCAGCAAAAACGGAGCTCTGGGGGCTAGCAAAACAAACTAAAAGCAAAACAAAACAAAAGGAAAAAACTTTCCCCTTTCGCACTTGAGCATCCAAGAAGAGAAAAGTAAGGAGAAAGGGACAGAGGAAAGAAAAAGATGGGAATAGAGCAAAGAAGGAAAAAGAAGAAAAGAGAAGCAGGAAGAGGAAAGGAGAATGAAGAGGGGAGGAAAAAGAAGAAAAGGAAGGAAGGGAGGCAAGCAGTCCAGACACAATGGATCCCTTAGCCCCGCCCGGGCCAACACAGTTCCCCAACATGAGTGACATCGAGCTGGCCACACCTACCTGGCCCCCCCAAGATCAAACACAACCCTGATGTGGCCCTCAATGAAATCGAGTTGACACCCCTGCCACAGTAGAAATTACAGTATAGTAATAGTGAATTTTAGGAGAGACTTTCTATTTTACCCCCCTCTTGCTATATTCAACAGAAGGGTTTCAGTAATACAGCCCTTCAAGTTTTTGGATTCTATAATCTTCCAAGAACTGAAATGGACCGCTAATATCAGAACCATCATTAAAACAGTACAGCAAGGAATATTCTTCCTGCATCAATTCAGGAAGTTCAAACTGCCTCAGGAGCTGTTGATTCTGTTTTATAGAGGAATTACTGAATTTGTCATTTGTACTTCTATAAATGACTGGCTTGGTACAGCAACCAAACAGGAGAGGTACAGATTGCTACAGATAGTCAAGACTGCTGAAAGAATCACTGCAACTAGCTTTCCTTCCATAGGAGAACTATTTATTGTGAGGGCCAGAAGGTGGGCTGATAAGATATCTACAGATCCCTCACATCTTGGGTACAAAGTGTTTCAACTTCTTAGACCCTTAGGTTGATATCACAGATGCAAAGTTGCAAAGTTGCAAATATGCAAAGTTTCTTTTTTTCATTTTCACAACATATAATTACGTATACTATTACGTAGCCAGCATCGTATTGTATTATTAAATGTTTATATCAATTCATCTTACCATCAACTCCTAAAAACAGTTATTGGCTCTTCTGCTCTCCATACACCATATTTGTACCTTATTCATCACTTTCTTCTCCCTCTCTCCTTCCCCTCCCCACCTTTCTTCCTGCTGTCATCCTTCCCTTCTCTACTTCCCCTTCCTGTCTCCTTCTCCTCTCTCCCCTTTCCACTCCTCATTTCTCTCCTCCTCTTCCCCACTCCTTGCCCTCTCTCCTATCCCTCTCTTCTTCCCTTACCTCTCTCCTTTTCTTCCCACCCTTCATCTCATTTACTTGGTGTATTTCAGCTGAGCAAACTCCATTTTATGTTGATGGTATTTATAGTTCATTTTCAAAATACATATTTAATTTAAAAACTCCTCCTTTTAAAAAAATAGAAAAAAAGTATACATATATATAGTCATTGTGCTTTTAAAGCACCACCACCCAGCCTAATTTTGGTTGAGATGTAGACCTGGTTACAATTCCCAGCTATTCTCATCATTATCTTTATATAATTACGTGACCCCAAACTTTCTTACGTGTCTTGTCCCCCTTTCTCTTTGAATTCTTCTTTAGATATCTGTTTCTCTGGGTTCAGAATTCTATTTAGGTTTGATTTTAGTGATTTATGCATATTTTCTATAATTTCACGTAGTTCTTCAAATTCCCAGTTTTCCATGATGTCCAGTTCCAAAGTTATAGTTAGTTATACAATTCTTATTTCAGAGTTCTAATCCACTTTAAATTTATCTACTTCAACTGCTGTGAAGAAAAGCAATGGGAGCCATCTAGGTCTTTTGTTCTTCCTTAATGCCCAGTTCCAAAACTGTGGTTAATTATACAAGTCTTAGTTTGAGATTCTGGTCCACCTTAAATTTAGTTAATTCAACTACTTTGAAACTGGAAGAGAAGCTGAGGCCATCTTAATCTTTTGTAGAAAAAAAGAAGAAGAGGGGAGGGGGAAACCCCTTCATATTTCCCAGCTCTTGAGTCAGTTATTATTCTTTCCCTTAATAGCTGCTCAAAATATATCACTTGCAAACAGCCAGAATCTGGTATGTTTCTGTTTTGCCTCCTGCTTTTCCGAATTCTGATTTATGGCAGTTGGTTAATTAAACTTCCTGCACAGTCAAGGTTAAGTTATCCGTTATCAGTGGGAAGAAGTGCTTTTTTCTTGATTATATTAGTTGGAAGAAATTCAAACAAAGTAAAACTAAATCCTCCGATACGTTTGGTTTCTATTTCAAATCCATTTATTACTTATTCCCCTTTCTACTGGTTGAAAGCTTTTAATATTCTTCTTCTTCACATAGGCAGGTACATGTTCAGACTAGATTTGGCATTTTTGTCTACTTATCAAATCCTTTCCAAAGTCCTGGGATAGACAGATGTGGATGTTTGATG
Organism: Thamnophis sirtalis; assembly: GCF_051295495.1. NCBI lineage: Eukaryota > Metazoa > Chordata > Lepidosauria > Squamata > Natricidae > Thamnophis > Thamnophis sirtalis. Next base: position 29,690,322 of record NW_028261384.1, on the reverse strand, counting down.
ATATTTCACATGTCATTGCAGGATGTAAGCTGTTTTGAGTAAAGCCATCTTTTGTAGTTGCCCTATGGTAAATTTATCAACGCCAATGATGTTCAAGTGGTGGTCCAGTTGTTCTGGCATTGCACCCAAGGCATCTATGACTATTGATACTACTTTTCCATTTTTTAATCACAATTGTTCCATTTCTATTTGCAGATCTTTGTATTTTCTTTTCTTCTCCATTTCTTTATTTTCTATTTAGCTGTCTCCAGATACTGCCATGTCCACTACCCAGACTTTTTTGTCCTCCTTACTGACAGTTGTTAAGTCTGGGGTGTTATATGGTAGGTACCTGTTTATTTGAATTCTGATCTCCCACAGGAATTTAGTTTATTTATTTTCTATGACTTTCTCTATTTTAAGGTCTGACCAGTTCTTCCAGGAAAATAATACTTCTTTCACATCTTACAATGCACCATTGCTATTTTGTCGTGCCATTGCTTATAAGCACTCTGTGCAATCTTGCAGCAGACAATCCACTGTTTCATCAACTTCTTTGAAGAAGTAGCATTTGTCGTCTGTTGCTGAATTCTCAATTTTGGTTTTGTATACATTTGTTCTTAACTCTTATTCTTATGCAGCCAGAATGAGCCCCTTGGTCTCTTTCTTCAACTTTCCTGCTCTTAGCCATTACCAGGTCTTGTTATTATCTGCTTTCCTAATTATTTTGGTAATGTATTGGCCATGCAATGCTTTGTCTTTTCATGCCTCCATTCTGTTTTTCATTTGGTCATTCTTGTAGGTCAGTTTGGTCTCTTCAGTAAGCCTTCCTGGTATACTAGCTTTAGCACATCTTCACTGTCTTTCAGATATTCTTCCAATGCCCCTTTTTCTTCGTCAACTGTCTGATATATTTGCAACATCCCACACCCACCTATTTTCCTTGGTAGATAGAGTCTGTCTAGGTCACTGCGAGAATGAACGGCATGATTCATTTGTCATAATTTTTCTGCTCTTCCTTTCCACGGTTTTTAGTTCTGCTTGGGTCCAGTCCATTATTCCAGTTTTGTATCTAATGACTTGAATTTCCTGGGTGTTTATTATTTCTTTATTGTTTTGCAAGTACACTGAGTGCTTCTATATTGGAGAAATTCCTTATGAATTTAACCACACTTCCCAAACTATTTTGTTCTGTTCTATTCTTCTTCTATTTTTATTTTATTTGAAAATAAAATAAAATATAAAACTAAAAAAGCCAACAGCAAAGAAAGAAAAAAACACAAAGGAAACAAGACATTGGGGGGGAAAGTTGGCTTGAAACTCAACATTAAGAAAACTAAGATCATGACATCCAACCCTCTCAATTTCTGGCAAATAGATAGGGAAGAAATGCAGGTAGTGACATATTTTATTTTCCTGAGCTACAAGATCTCCGCAGATGGGGAATACAGCCAAGAAATTAAAAGACGTGCTCCTGGGAAGGAAAGCTATGGCAAATCTAGATAGCATAATAAAAAGCAGAGACATTACCCTGCCAACAAAAGAGTGTATAGTCAAGGCTATGGTTTTCCCAGTTGCAATGTATGGCTGTGAAAATTGGACCATAAGGAAGGCTGAGTGCCAAAGAATTGAGGCCTTTAACTATGGTGCTGGATTAGACTCTTGCAAGTCCCTTGGACTGCAAGGCGATCAAACCGGTCAGTCCTAGAGGAGATCAACCCAGAATGCTCTTTAGAAGGCCAGATCCTGAGGTTAAAATTAAATACTTTGGCCACCTAATGAGAAGAACTCATTGGAGAAGAGCCTCATGCTGGGAAAGATTGAAGGCAAAAGAGGGTGACAGAGAATGAGGTGGCTGGATGGAGTCACCAAAGCAGTAGGCGGGAGCTTAAATGGACTCCAGAGGATGGTAGAGGACAGGAAGGCCTGGAAAAACGTTATCCAGGGTCAGAAATGACTTCGCAACTAACAACAACAAAAATAATATTATTCCCACCTCTTGTGAAATAGGGCCCCAAAATTTTATAGTATTAAATCTATTTGCAAATCATTGACCTGTCATCTATGTACTATATTAATGATAAAATAGTTAAGAGAAAACACAATAATAAAAAGTAAGGTTAGTTTCAAAACCCTCTGTTAACAAACTGTTATTTTATCAACTTGTAGAAAATTTACCACAGCATCTTATCTACCCAAATCATCCTGAGAGTTAAGAGTAATTCATTCTGGATAAAATATCAATTTTTGTTTCTATATATCATCTCTTATCAATTGTTGTCTGGTTAAATATAATAAATTCAGTCTCTAAAATCGGTCTATCTTCTTAACAAAATCCAGATAAAAATGGTTTCTAATTAAGTATGATAATCCATTTCCCAATCTCCTTCAATCCTCCTAGGAAAAACCAATTTATTGCTTCTGCTGTTGTAAAAAAATGCAGCTTGAACTTCAGAGGGGCACATGCAATCGACCATACAAAGTACAGACTTAGAACTGTACAGTTCTAAGTCTGTACAGTCCATAGCATTTTCCAATGGGTCTGCAACTTTCAAATCACGTACCTTTTATGAATCTTAATTTATCCAGAGCTACATGCATCTGAATATTTTGCACAGCCATTATCATTTCAATAAACTTTTTAAAAAAGCTTTCAACTAAAATTTGCATCTTATTAAATGGTCTACATTGTTGCTTGTCTGTAATCTGATACATTGTTGCCCTGTTTAACCTAACCAGGAAACAAAGAACAGTAAAAGAAAGTGGAAAAATAAAATAAAAATAAAAATAGGGAAGATATTTTCTGAATATTTCAATCCAAGATTAAAGCAAAGATTAAAAAAATAAACTCTAAATATTTTGCAGATCAATAAAATGCAAAAATCCTGTGGTCAGAGTCCCATATTAATGTAAATCAAATGATAGTACCTTCACCACCCAATAACATGTTTCTTTATGGAAAACTGAAAGTTATTCAAAACAACAACATAAATCAAAGGAAGGAAGAAAAGAATAGCTAGAATCCAGCAGAGGGTTAAAATAAATCAGCATTCAATAACCAGTCAATTTTTAAAGATAAAAAACAGAGCCAAATGAAAGACTCAAAAAGTGAAGTTAAAACCCAGAAATGCTTAAAAAATTAATTTTCAAGGGGAAGATGGATGATCAGCGACTTTCTAACCACTTCCATAGGGAATTGGAATCTTCAAGACTCTTCTTCCCAGGTGGATCCATGACAATCCAAAAGCTGTCTTGGTCACTCCTAAGTGCTCTCATTCAAATCCAGCACTGCTAGAAAAACAGCTTTGGCAGCAAAATCAGCAGAATGTTGGCAAGAGAGAAAAAACTCCTTACTGTTCAGCTGCATCTTGGGAAGGAGCCATATTCTATTCAAAAATGTTATACTTATTAATTGATCTATTGAGAAAATGATCCAAAGCTACATACTTCTGTGTGACAAAAGTAAGTCTAGGATTATCAGTTCATTTGAACAAGAAATTAGAATCAGCTATTTCAATCAATGGGACAAAAATCAGTTCTGAGTGTGGGAAGTCCTATCTTCTTTAAAGAACAGAATTCTAGATATCTACTCTCAAACTCCAATCTTCACAACACAGGAAAGTGGAAGTGTATCATGGCTTGTACAAAGGAGATTTCTGAGGACCTTAATAGTGGAAAAGAGGACAAAACCAATTTTAAAGAATTTAGACTCTACCAGTCCACTGTTAAGACAGATGGGGTACAAATGGAGACAATTTATCACCACTGTTTTCCTTCCCAAGAGTGATCAACCAAGACCATATCAACCGCAAAGCATGTAATATTCCAGGGAGTCTCAAAGAGCCTGAGGATAATGTCTAAGGAACTAAAGGTCTCTCTTGCACTGATAAGTGCCAGTTTTGTGAAATCACCTTCAAAAGAACACTGAACAACAATACCGCTCAAAGCTGAAAGAGAAAGTCACTATACTCCAAAAGAACATTGCTAACTATCTATTGTTCGAAAAAAATTACGCAGATAAGCCAAAAAGTTCTTGCAAAAATGTTCTGTGGACAGATGAGACCAAAACAAAACTTTGTGAAAAGTGTTATATTTGCTTAAAGGCACATACTGCATTCCACCATAAGAATTTTATCCCATCTGTGAAACATAGTGGTGGCAAATCATGGTTTGACCCTGCTGCTTCTGGATCAGGATGGCTTACCAATAAGCCATTGTGATGGTTCCAATAGTGATGGAAGTGCGGATTCTTAATTCTACAAGCAAATTTTACAGAAAATGTTAGGACATCTCTCCATGAACTGAATCTTAAGAGAAAGTAGACATGACATAAATCATATGATCAAAAAATGGTTAACACGGGAAAAAGTTAGATTACATTTTGGGTCATTGTGACCATTTTCAAAATATTGAAAATTCAAAAACCTATAAGCACCACTGTGCCAAAAAAAAAACCATGAAAGTAACTTTGATGTTTTCCTTTTTCTATTATCTTTGACTTAGATAGCTTCCTATCTCATATAATGATCTCTCACATTAATCGATAAAAACATAAACACTATAAAACATTAAATAAAATTTAGTCATCAGAACATCAGTATTTAATTGTATTGTTAAAAAAAATAGCTTAATACAAAAAAGAGCTTAATGCGAAATGTATTTTAAGACATTCTTTCCCCCCACATATCGCCTTTCAATATACTTTCAGTATTTGTTTTTCAGTGTTTAGGGCAGCTGTTTTTCGTTTCTTTTTCACAGGATGATAGCAGAGAAACCGCATACAGAAAAATAATTATTTTCTGAGAACAGACAATATTGGGAGACAAAATATAATGGGAGGATTTCTTTTACTTACAATTTGTTTATGTGCTTACTTTATTAGTTGTATAATGAAATACAAAGTATTATCTAAAATGTATTTAACAGATTATAAGACGAAGAAGTCTTAACTAAAGTTTATGCAGACACCGCGTACATCTTTCGAATTACCGAAGGGCTTTCCTTCCTTCAGATGGCTTTTCAAATCAGACCGTCCTCAGAAAGTTTCAGTCACAGGAAAATCTGTATCTGAGCGTTTAGGACGATACACACGTTCCCACGACTTCCCAATTCTGGTCTCGCGCTCTTGAGAACGCTCTGCTCGTCGCTAGGTTACGCTAAACCTTAAGGCGCATGCGTGATATCAGTTTCTAGCGCGTTGAACGACAGAATAGAATTTCGCCAGGGGGCACAACTTTACCGTCATAGATCATAGACTTCTATTCCTTTAGACTCATATATAGTTAGAGTTTCCAAGTTTATATTAGGCACCATTCTTCTCTTTCTCAGGAGTGGAATAATAAAGTGTTTATACAAAGCACATTAAACGAGCTCGGATTTGAAAGACAGATGGTTCCCCCACCCCTTCACAATCTCTTTTATGTATTTCTCAATTCAATTATATTGCTTGAATTCATATGCTGGTTTACATTTTATACACAAAAGAGCAGCGATTTTTCAATTTGGCAGCGTTAAGATGGGCGGACATCATAAAGTGCCAGGTTCGAAAACACCGGTATCGAGGCAGAACCGTTCACATTCAGAGCTTTCATATTTAAAACAAAAAAGTTCATAGGATCGTAATCAGTAATTTGTTTCCAAATATGGATAATTAAATGTGCACTAAGTTAGGCTTGGAAAGGTCTGAACGGATTATATTGCGCTTCAATGGATCAAGGGCAAAAGTTCCTAATATGAGAGACATCGCTTTGGAATCTAGTCTCATTTCGACTAAATATGATGCCTCTATTTCATATATCTTCGTCTGAGCAGGAAAAACAGGTAGATCTGACATGCTTGGATAGGAAAAATCAAGGCCTATCCGCTGTCAAAATAACTACAAAGACGAGTCCCTCAAATCCCCAACCGCGTTCGAGTTCCAAGTGTGCTCACTAAGTTTTTATATAGGTCTATGCTTCCCTTGTGTAACTGATTGCGCATGCGTAGCTAATCCCAAAAGCTGAATTGGTTGGAGTTGCTCATGCTGGCGTTCCTTTTCTGGAGAATCCGGTGTGTCGTCGTCGTCGTCCCCTCCCCCCGGCCTATGTCACAGCTTGGCGATTGTGCATTAGAAACACGATCCAGTGTTATTTCCTAATGCATTCTCAATTTACTGGAAGAATTATTTCTTCCTTCCCATTCTGAAACACCATTCACACAGCTTGACTGTTGGCCATCCGAGGAGGAGGAGGGCGGGGGAGAGGAGGGAATAATACCGTAGGGAAAGAAGGAAAACAATGAAACGGTGTATCTCTTCCCTTGCATTCCCAATATTAGCAAGCTGATATCCTGTTTATTATTACTGTAAAGAAAGCCAGAAGAATGGAGCATTAAATAAGGAATAGCTAATCACCGACAAATTGTACAACTCTATAACATCTAATATTATAACTCAGAAGGCAGTATGTAAATACCAATAAATGAGATTCAACTGTGAAGTGTTACCTTTTCCTTACCAAAATGCAGGAGCAGAAAGGAAAGAAGGAAGGAAAGGGGGCAGGAGAGAAGAAGAGAGGGAGAAAGAAGAAGCAAGGAAGGAAGTTGGTTTCTCAATCTGACATCCATAGATGTATTGGACTACATATCATGTCCATTTTTTCCCAGCATCCAATTTGAAGAGTTCAGTACTGGGAATGCTGCCCCAAATACACAAAATATATAAAAATCTTAAAAGTGACAATGCAGTCCTGCATACAGGAAAGCCTTTGGTGAAGAATTTTTCTGTAACAATGCAACTTTTGAGCTGCCATGCCAAAACAATTGGAAAACCTAAGCGGGGAGAGAATGAGGGCATACACAGAGGCAATCTCTCCCCTGTCTTTCTCCAATTTTCATGAGTTCTGCAGAAGCTCTGAAGGGAAACTATATTTTTGCTCATTTGAATAAGTGCAGCTGTCAGCATAATCTAGGCCAGGATCACATATAGAGCCATATTGGTGTTTTGTCCTGTTGAAAGAAATGTCCTTCTGGGTTCGGCTCCAAGTGGGGAAAAAGACACTGGAGAAAAGACAGTTTAATGGTGGACAGGACCACACGGCTTGAGTCCTGAACAGAAAAGGTGATCGCATGCTTCAATGTTGGTGGAGAAAAGGAGAAGGAAGGGCTGAGATGCTGAAAGTCCCTGGTTTTAAGCCCTCTCTGGCCTTTGATCTTGATCTTGTATTCTGATTGGTTGTCAGACTCCCATGAGACCATGCAGGGGCAACTCTCTAGGCTGTGTTTTGAATCCAGGTTTGGTTGAGTTCTCAGAATCCATGTGGTGAGTTGGGTAAAGGGCCAATATTATCATGCCTTAATCCCATCTCCCTGGAGCTGAAGGGGAGAACTCTTTATTATGTAAAGGGACTGGCTTGGCCATCTTAATGGCCCAGTGGCAAAGGGGAATGGGTAGGAAGCTGCAAGGAGCTATTCTCTCTTAAAACATGTTTCTTCCTTTTCACATCCAGGGAAATGGAATATTCTGCCTTTTCAATATTTCCTAGGATATTTCATTTTTCTGGGAAAGGGCTGGGTGATAACTTCCTACAGTGCAAAGCAAGTAGTGTACAGTTTTCTTAACACCTTCCAGAAGGCTGGAGAGGAAGAGCTGGATTTGGATTTCAAATGTGCACACATGTACCATTCCACTATATAGTATTTCTCACTTTTATTCCCCAACTCAAAACAGCATTCAAAACACTGTGTTCTCTTATTGTTCCCCACCACAACAAGGTAGATACGGCTGAAAGAGGGTGAAAGGTCCAAAGTCATCCACTGACTCTCTGTGAATGAAGATGGACTAGAATGTGGTATCTTTGCTCCTGGTAAAATATTTCAGCCATACTAAAATAGTTGAACCATACAGACTCTCACATGGAATTCCAAATAAAATCAATCTATATAGCTTTATATTATCCAATTGAGATTAATTTTGTGTTTCAAGGCATATGTGCAGATTCTGACAAAAGGAGGATTTGAAAGAGAAATAATATCTGACTTCCTGATTTGAAGTTTTTAGGAAGATAAAAAATGAGAGGTGTTTATTTGCAATATCAATGCATCACAGTAGGAAGGGAAAGTGAGCAACATATAAAAGTCACCCTAGCTTTTCCTCTACCCGGTTTTGCCTGATATAAAATAAAATCTGTAAATTTGGTTGACCATGTTTATAGAACTCCCAGGCTAAGGAACCAGGCAAGCTATTTGTACTCAAATGTAATCTAATACAGGTAGTCTGATTTATGACTGGTTGCTTAGCAACTGTTTCAAGTTACAAGCTACCTGAAAAAGGGAACTTACAACTTGAATCAAATAAGGAATCTGGCAAGCTATTTGTACTCAAATGTGAGTAATCTTGTAGAGGCATCTTTGTTATATGACTGGTAGTTTAGCAACTATTTGAAATTACAATGTATCTGAAAAAGGGAATTTACAACTTGGATCCATGATTCCGGCAGTCCTTCTCCCTGGTTACATCCCCATACTTCGGGCATTTGGCAACATGGACACATTTACAATTGTTTGCACTATCCCACAGTTATATGACCACAGTCTATAATAATTTGGCTGAAAACCAGTATTTATATCCGGTTTTCAGCAAACCACACCATAAAGAACAATGGTTTCACTTATAACTTTGGTGTTCGCTTAACTATTGTAGTATTTGCACTTAAAACCACTTAATGACCATTGCAAAATCCATCATAATTGGGTCAGTCATGTGACTCATTTTCTAACTGTTACAAGATGCACACATAACTTGAGGACTGTCCAGAAATGGATATAACAACATTCTTTTGTATCCTATGAACTAGGGAAATCTGGAGAGAGGTTTATGAATAAGTTAATGCCTTTTCCCTATTTTATTTATAGAACATGTAACTGCTAATAGGGATCACCAGAGTGCTGACTTGTTAATGGAAACTGTTTTTACCATTATAGTATGGTAATCTCAGTTTCTGGTATTAATGGTCTAGTCAACAAAGCAGAAAAATGCATGGTAACTGGACACTTTAAAAAGAACAACCACCATGCACCTGTTCTTAGTATAGTGGTGCTCTTGGAAGTGAGCTGATACAACAGGTTATGGGCAAATCTGTCCATGTTGCTAGTCAGTAATGATTTGATGATACATAACCAATTAATCAATGAAGTTGTTATAAATGGGCTGTCTAATTCCAAACAGCTGGGCCATTATTCTAAAACTAGGAGTTCAGCAAATATTGATTGGTGAATAAAATACATAATCTCATTATTGCTTGACGTGGTGCCAATCTACCAGACTACAAAGGGATAGACAGGGCAATATTAAACTACCTATATGATATCGTAGACACTTTGGGTGGAAAATATAACTGGTAATAGTTTATGGTCTAAAGAATGACCAATTTCCCAACAAACAAGGAGAAAAAAAATCCATATTTCTATGAACATAGGGTTTTGAAAACCTAGGGACAAGATGTAGATAATAAAGTGGCCTTGGCAGAGAGGATATGGTGGTTGATTGTTCTCATTCTGGTGGTATGTATATTATATATTTGGGGAAGCTTGCTGTCATAATGTAATTGTAGTCCTGTTGTTCATCTCTATTTTCTTTTCTAATATATCTTACTACTAGGGAATTATTTAGTCTTTTTTACCTGTTTAAATGTTTTTGTGTAAAAATCTCTCTCATTGCCTCTTTGTTTCATAAAAGGGAAATGTTTCATGTAATAGCCAATTGAAAATAAAACAAAAAAATATACTGAATAAATGAATAAAGAATCTCTTTCATTCCAGAATAGTTGCTTAGAATATAAATATATCTAAATGCTATTGATAAATTTGTGCCTTTGGCATTTGCTTGTCATAGAGAAAATGTCTCATATATGATTCACAGAAAGCAGAACCTTCAATATATCATTTCCCACTACCTTTTCAACTAAAAAATATTTGTTCTTGTTTTTTTTCTGTTTTAAGCTATTTCAAAGGCACTTGCCAATTGGCAACATATTAATCAAAACAATCTCCCCTCCAATTAGAAAATAGCCAGAAAAGAACATAATATTTAAAGCACATAATTAAAAGAAATGTGCCATCTGAAATAGGAGTTATCACCTTAGAATGAAGAAATTATGGAAACAGAGTTGGTACTCGAAAGAAATCTTATCCCAACCACTGCACTTCTCATTGAAGAGGTTCATAGAGAAAAAAATGCTCTTCATTTTGGAGTCTAATGAATCCAGAGGAAAGTAGCATGCAAAATCATAAATGCAAAGCATCAAAATAGATCAGCTGCAAGATCATATAGAGAAAAATGAAAAACCTTCATAAGCTGTGGCCCAAGGCCAATTTTGAAACCACCTTGCAAGACTTCAGACATTTGGTAACAGCTATCTACCCATTCCTTGCAGCCTAGGGAAAAAATAAAGCATTATGAAGATAACCCAGCTATGCTATCAGACATCAAAAACATCTGACAGACTATCCCATCTCCTTTACATGGATGATCTGAAGTTGAATGATCTGAAAACCCACTCTGAAATAGAATTGTTGCTCAACGCTATCTGTATATGCAACCAAGACATTGCAATGGAGTTTTGACTGGACAAACGTACCATGCTCATCATCAAACAAGGAAAAATAGTGAAAACTGAAGAAATCAAGATGCCCTATTAAAATTATATCAAGAGTATGAGGGAAAATGATCACTAAAAAATCCTGTGCATCCTTCAAGTTGACAACATCAAGTACATTGAAATCAAGGTTAGAAGTGAATACAACAAAAGAGTGAAGATTTTAAAATCCAAAGTTAGTGAAGGAAATATCATCAAAGCAATCAACACCTAGACAATTCCAGTTAATAGATACACAACTAGAATAGGGGATTGGATTCAAGCAGAACTAAAAGCTGTGGATAGGAAGACCAGAAAAATAATGACAATGAATCCTGCCCCTCATTCTCCCAGTGACATTGACAGACCCTACCAAGGAAAATAGCGTGGGCATGAAATGTTGCAAATACAGTAAATGGTTAAAGAAAAAAAAGGGGCATTGGAAGAATACCTGAAAGACAATGGAGAAGATGTGTTAAAGCTAGTATACTAAGAAGGCTTACTGATTTCTGAAGAGACCAAACTGGCCTACAACAGGGGTGTCAAACTCCAGCCCATGGGTATTTAGATCTGGCCCATGGGGGAGCCCTGGAAATAGCAAAGGACAGGCCCGCAATGCCTCTGCCAGTGAATGTGCAGCCCTCCCAAGCTCTGTTTTTGCCGGCAGAAGATTGGAGGAGGCCATCCCAGCCAAAAACAGAGTTCAGGAGCCTGTTTTCTTTGGCAGAACACTCGGGTCACAGGCACCCCTGACATGAGTGATGTCAAGCTGGCCACATCCATCCTGGTCATGCCCACCCCGGCCTCCCGAGGTCAAATACAACCCAAATGCGGCAATGACATCGAGTTTGACACACCTGGCCTGCAAAAAAGACCAAATAAAAAAACAGAATGGAGACATGGGAAGACAAAGCATTACATGGCCAGTACATTACAAAAATAGAAGGGAAAATAGATATTAACAAGACCTGGCAATGGCTAAGAGCAGGAAAATCAAAGAAAGATGAACGGGCTAATTCTGACTACACAAGACCAAGTATTAAAAAGAAATGTATTCAAAGTCAGAATTGAAAAAAAACATAGCAAGTTCTGCCTCTGCAAAGAAGATAAAGAAACAGTGGATATCTGATTAGCTGCTGCAAGAAGATTCTAACAACTGACTATAAGCAGTGGATGACAAAGCAGGAACAATGGTGCATTTGAGGGAAATACTATTTTCTTACAAGCAAGAACTGGTGGGACCTTAATATAGAGAAAGTTATAGAAAATAAACCTAATTTCTCTGGGACTTTAGAATGCAGACAGACAGATATCTGCCATATTACACCCCAGACTTAAAAATCATCTATAAGAAAGACAAAAATAGTGAATGTGGCGGTATCAGGAGACGAAAAAGAGGTTATAAAATACAAAGATCTCCAAATAGACATAGAACAATCTGGCAAAAGAAAGCTAGTACCAATAATAATAGGTGCCTTGTGCAATCCCAAAACAACTGGAGCATTATGTGAATACCATCGACGTTGACAAATTTACTATCAATCAATTGGAAAAGGTGACTTTATCCGCTACATCCTTCAACAATATCTATTATACCACCAAACATTCACTTCTGCCTATCCCAAGTCCTTTGAAAGGACCTGATAGGTAGACAAATATCCCCAATCCAGTCTGAACATCTGGCTGACTGTACAAAGAACCATATAATTATAATTAAATAATATAATGTAATAATAGATTTAACAAGAGTAATTTTCTGCCCAGCTTTCATGCAAGCAAAGGGAAATATTTTTGTTTTCTCTATCTTCTAAATTTTAGATCCAGGGTAACTAAATACAGGATACCACTGGCCAATAATTTATTTATTTTTCTGTTACCAAACATGCAACAGAGCAGTCAAAAGATAAGATTACTGTTGTGTAATAGATTTCACTAGGTTTCATTTATTGGATGACTTAGAAATTTTAAGCTTCAAGTTATCAAGGTATAGGGTTTATAGTTGTGCAATTCTGCAAGTAGATTCCTCTGCAGAATTCCTCAAAACTATGAAATGAATGTCATGCTGTTGTGATACAAGGTCTATCCCTTTTTTAATGTTCATGTAATGTCACAAAACACCCAGAACTTGCATCACAATTCCCCTACAGGTTGGCTATAACAGAGTCTTCCAGATTGTTGTTGAGCATTTAATGTGTAATTAGAAGTGAATGTTCTTCTCTATTTATCAATAATAGTGATTCAACATAGCTAATCTGCTGTTATACTGCTATTATTATGTGGCACAATATGTTCACACTAAGAACACAGGCCCAATTAATAATTTATGGCTGACTAGTTATTTCTGACATGTTGAACAACAGTTTTTGCCACAAAGTTTAGAATTCAGTAATTACAGATCTGATTGGAAAAATAAATATATTCTTCAGATTCAGTACTGTTATACAGTTTGGCACCCCAAATGGGATATTTAGTGTCCTAAATTTCTCAAGATACTGAAGAACTTATCCTTGAGTTCTCATGCAGTTTCATCTGAGAACACAGAAATCTTGGTTAAGAATACTAAAATCTTAGCAGTACTTGTACTGAATATGTCAGTTTTGTAAAATGTTATTCATACTTAAAACATTGGTAATTTGTTTAGCTAATGTTAGGATTTTCTCTGATATAACACTACTGCTAAAAACAAAAGAGGAAGTCAGTTTTGACAATCTACTGGCTATTATTTACTGGTGAAATGATCAAATCTTCCTCATACACATTCTCGCTTAGAAATCAGGAAAGACACAATTATGACCTTCCTCCTGTCAAATAGTAATTTCTATCTTATTCTTTCCTCTTCCTGTTTGATTCTTCTTGTAGAATTTGAATATTTCCCCAAATCTATAAATTATTTTCTTCAAGAAAAAGTCATATAAAATAGCTCCCTCAGTTTTATAATCCAGACTTCTACAGTAGTTAGTAAGGCACTGTTCCATTCCACTAAAAATTCTACGCCTTTTTAAACATCTGTAGACTCAACATATTTTTTTCAAGAATAGGAAAATTAAATGCAGACCAAACACATCCAATCTTCAAATTTTCAAACAATTAAAGACTTAAGCATGTCCTTCAATAGGACCTGGTAGAAGAATACTCAGGGGTGTCCATACGGTATGATCAAGAAAATCAGAATAGTGGCTGTCACATGTACAATGATTATTCCATTGCAGCTGTCACATTATTATTTTACTATATCCTGAAGAATCCTGCAAAATAATTTAAAAATAATCCTGATCTTTTGAACAGAGAAAACAGATCTTGATTAATTGACTGATTGATTGATCAATCGATCGATTATCTGCCATCACATCAATGTTGACTCTTAGCAACCACACAGATTTTCTTCAGAATGCTCTGTGCCACTATAATCCTTTAGAACAGTGTTTGCTGGCTGGGAATCCTGAGAAGTCCATGTCCCAAAATTGTCAAGGTTGGAAATACTATTTTAGATATTCCATCAGTGCACCAAGTCCATCTACTTTGCTGCTGGTTATCCTTCCTTCCTTCCTTTCTTCCTTCCTTCCTTCCTTCCTTCCTTCCTTCCTTCCTTCCTTCCTTCCTTTTAATAGTAATTTTATTATAAATTTCAACCACAAAGATAAAAGTGAATATAAACTAAAAAGATAGAATAAGAGAAATATAAAAAATATAAAAATATATAAAATAAAGAAAAAACAAATATATATTTAAATGACTTTCCTCTTCATTATAACATCTCTTTCTCTTAAAATACAATCTCTTTTTTCCATCACTGCCTTGAAGTGCCCCTAGATAGTACGGAAGTGTGAACCAAATGATTAGCAACAATCGGCAGCCATCCTACATTGACGAATTGGCAGTTAATGAAAATTGGCAGTCAGACACCTTTGTAGAATTCCTGGCTCTCTAAATATATAGCAACGGATAAACAACATCAAGAGCTTACATCATTCCAATGTCTGATTTTTTTCAACATAGACCATCCTGCCCTTGAATGGCTGGGTGGATTGGACATTAACATTTGAACTATTATAAGTCCCTGTGTTTGCCATATGTTACATAAATAAAAATATCAATAAACAAATCCTTAAACTCTCATAATTTTAATACTGACCAACAGAAGTCCATTAAGGCAGGGATCCACAGCATCTGATCCACAGCCCATTGGCCCATGAGGAACCAGGCCACGCAAGCAGTGGGCAGGCATGCAAAACTCCATTTGCACACGCAAAACCATCTTGTTGCCCCAAACACTGCCACTGCTTGCCGCTGCCAGATAATATTGTATTAAGGATTACCAGAGATAACAATTTATTTATTTTAGCCTTGATCAAATAAACCAATGTTATATTCCTTCCTTTTGCTTTTAACAATCTTGATCTAGTCCAGTGATGGCAAAACTTTTCAGTACCGAGTGGCCAAACCGAAACGTGCACATGCAAGTGCGCATATGCCCCAGAGGCTCAGAAATGCGAAGGCCAACTGCCTGGCGCACATGCGCACACTGGCAAACTAGTCTTCAGGCACACATGTGCACTGGTCAGCTGGTCTCTTTGAGTTTCCGGGCTCTGGTGTGCATGTGCACATGTGCACGCCCTGTTCCAGTTTGGGCCCTGAGTGCCTAAAATGTTCACTGGACAAGATCAAGATTGTTAAAAACAAAAGGAAGAAATATAACGTTGGTTTATTTCATTAAGGCTAAAATAGATAAGGTGTTATTTCTGGTAATCCTTAATACAACAGTTCCCAACTTATCTGGCAGCGGACTACAAACTGGCAAATCACTTCTGAAACATCTTTCCAATGGATTGATTAATATACTACAGAATCCTATCCAGGCAATGTCTGACAATCAGACACAATTGAACAGAAGAAAAAAACTTAAATAAATAAACCAAATTAATGGTGACATTCAGTCAATTCACACAAGTTCAACTGAACTGGTAGCTAAATTTTTGTGCAGTTCGATGAACCGGCTGAAAATAAAGTGCAAAACATTTTTTTTTCTTCTCTCTCCCTTCAGTTAATAGCTCCAGACAGGCAGCCAAGAACCAAATAACAGGCGAATACTTAGTTGCAATAACAAAAGCGCAAGAATGCAGCTTTCAATAAACAATAGAAGCTGACAGGATTAGGATAGGGTAACACACAGGAAACCCACCAATGACCTATCTGGGGATTGGATGGGATTAACCTCTTCTCTTAAGGAAGAAGGACAAGATTACAAACATTTTCATTATAAAGGGCATTAAATAACACTTCTGTGATCAGCTGGTACTCCCTGGAGTTCCCTAAGACCTTTTATAGTTGCTGCAGTATTGGCTATTTCTTATTTCTTCCTGGGGGGAAAAGATATAGGATGGGACGATGATGCAACTTGACCATACAGGCCCTGAATTTAATGCATGTGTGGTCCAGCCAGCTGTATTCCTTCTGCTGTGAAGCACTCAATTTAGAACATAGAGAACGTAGAGTTGGTTTTCTAGTCCAACTCCTGCTCGAGCAGGAGATCCCATATCATTTCAGACAAATAGTTGTCCCATCTCTTTTTTGAAACCCTTTAGTGTTGAAGCACCCACAACTTCTTGAAGGGAAGCTATTCCATTGGTTGATTGGTCTCACTGTTAGGAAAATTCTCCTTAGTCCTAGGTTGCTTCGCTCTCCATTCAAATTACTTTTGGTGCTTTGGGAAATAGATTGACCTCCTCAATTTTGTAGGAACCCCTCAAATATTGGAAAGTGCTATTATATTGTGCTATTTTATTATGAGTTGTGAGCACTATTTTACTGTTAGTTGGGGAGATGTTTGGCAAAATTAATTAAATAGGAAAAAAAGGGCATGGTTGGATTTGTTTTTTAAATCCTGCCAGCACTTCCCTAGATAAAATGTGAAAGATCATTAAAAAGATCACCAGTATTGTACAACTGGGACAATTTTTGCACTGTCATTTGAAACAATTTCAAAATTTCCAATGGAAAGAGCACATAAAAGAGGCATGGATGACTTTCCTACCTTTCTGTAGTTGACTAGGTTGTGCCAGTTTGATGAAAGGGAGATGTCTCCATTCTCTTCTCCCTGAGATCCTTTGCTTTTTGCACCCTGGTGCCTTTACCTTTTTGTCTTAATGTAGCTGCTTAGTGATTTTTGCTGCCATTGCCTGTCAGTCACATGGATGTGTTTACCTGATGTTTTCCCACATAACCCTGGCATGTGAGACAGGTAAGAATTTCACAGGCTATGCCATCATTGAAAAATAAACCAAAAAGTAGAGAATAAAAATAGCAATAGCACTTGGGAATAGCATTTAGACATATATCGCTTTACAATGCTTTACAGCCCCCTCTAAGTGGTTTTACAGAGTCAGCATATCACCCACAACAATCTTCTAGGTCCTCCTTTTACCCACCTTGGAAGGATGAAAGGCTGAGTCAACCCTGAGCCTGGTGGGATTTGAACTGCCAAATTGCAGGCAGCCAGCTGTCAGCAGAAGTAGCCTGCAGTACTGCACTTTAACCATTGCCCCACCGAGGCTCTTAAATTAAAAAAAAAATAAAGTGTATAAAAATGAAATAAATGGAATAGTGTAAGGCATGTGACAAGGCAGTCAGTACCCCTTCTCCTTTATAAGGACATAGTTCTAACAAATGATGTATTTATTTTGTTAGATGTTTATCCTGTCTTTATTACTTTATAAGGTGGATAATTTATGTAATATTCCTTCCTCCTCTTAGTTTCTCCACAACCACAATCTAAGAAGTGGTTTGGGCAGGGAGAGAGTGACCAGTCATTCAGTCAGGTTTTTTTTAAAATATATTTTATTTTCATTTTCATACTCACATGTATACACCATACAGTATTAAACAATAATTGCATCAATTCCTCTTGTCGACAATGCCCCAGAAAATAAAAGCCCAATATACCTCTTCCATTCTCCATACACCTCTTTCTTCCACCACCCTCCAACTTTCTATCTTCCCTCCATCATCCCCCTCTACCCTACTTCCCCTCGCCCTCTACCACTCCTTTCTCCAGATCCACTCTCCCCCTTCCTTTTCGCCTCCCCCCCCCACCCTCTCTCCCATCCCTCTCTACCCATCTTTCTTCTTTCCTACTCCTCCTCCCCTCGGTGTATTTCCACTATATGTTAATGTATTTGGCTTATCCTATTTTTAAAAAAAAAATTAGAGAGAAAAAAAAGTCAGTTTTTCAAGCCTAAAATGGGAATAGATCTCAGAGTCTCTTGTTTTCTAGGCCAGCATCTTAACCATTACTTTGTTTAAAAAAGAGGAAGGAATGTCAAAATAACGAATTTCATGCGAAAACAGGGTTGGAAGAAACATCACAGATAATATTTCAGAATAATCTCCCATAAAATGATGCAAAAGACAAGAGAGGTTGTATCAAATTGCAATCAGAGATGAACCAGTTAGTAGGAAAGGAGACTAGAATGAGCAGTAATATTTTGCTAGATGCACCAAATCTAAAGTCAAGGTGTTTGTAATTATTTTTGCACAAGGTGAGCATTCTTTTTATTTGAAAACCATTTGCTCCAGCGAGGTGAGCATCCGGGCATGACATGGAGTGGCTGGGAGAGGAGGGTCTGGATGTGGCAGAGAAAGTCTGGGCGAGGCACCCCTCGATGTGAGTGATGTCGAGTTGGCTACACCCACCCAGTCACATGACCATCCAGCCATGCCTACCTAGCCAGTTATTAGGGCAATGAACCAGTTGTTAAATTATTTAAATCCAACCTCTGAACCAAACCATACGATAAAGGGAAATGAACAAATTATCAAGCAAAAATATTTTTACAGAGAAATGAAAACAGAACGAAAAATAATTTTAATTCATAGATAAGAGAGATAGAAAGGTAGAGATAGAGAAAGAGAGAGATAGACAGACAGACAGACAGACAGACAAGGGAAAAACTTCAAATATTATGGACATAGATCCAGGTTTTCCCCCCACAGAAACAGTTTTAACAGTTACCCTTATGGATTACGAATGAGTTAGTCTTGTGATGGCAATCCTATGGCACGCATGCAACAGGTGGCACATGGAGCCTTTTGTTAGGGCATGTGAGGCATTGCCCTGTCAGCTCCAGCGGGCATGCACACACTGGCCAGCTGACTTCGGCCTTCATTTTCAGCTGTTTTTTGCCCTCCAAAGTCTTCAAGCCTCCAGAGGGAGAAAAACAGCCCTACAGGCAAACCAAAAGTCTGTTCCTGCAACTTCCAGGTTGCTCATAGGGCCATTTTTATCCTTCCAGAAGCTTCAGGAAAGCCTCCTGAAGGTGAAAAACAGCCCTACGGGCAACCTGGAAGTCAATTCCCAAACTTCCGGGTTGCCTGTAGAGCTGTTTTTCTTCCCACTGGAGGCTTCAGAGCATCCTGAATCCTCCGGAGGGAGAAAACCGGCCCTACAGGCAACCCGGAAATTTGGGAACTGACTTCCAGGTTGCCAGTAGGGCCATTTTTTGCCTTCAGGGGGCTGCCCTGAAGCCTCTGGAGGGAGAAAAAGGTCCCTACAGGCAACCCGGAAGTTGCGGGAACTGATTTTGGGTTTGCCCGTAGGGCCATTTTTCTCTCTCTGGAGGCTTTAGGAAGCTTGAAGGCTTTGGAGGGCAAAAAACGGCCCTGTGGGTAAACCAGATGTCTGTTCCTAAACTTCCAGGTTGCCCATAGGGCTGTTTATCACCCTCTGGAGCCTTCAGGGAAGCCCCCTGAAGTCTCTGGAGGGCCTCCAGGGGGCAGGGGAAGCCGTTTTTGCCCTCCCCAGGCACCTAGGAAGTCTCTGGAGCCTGGAGAGGGAGAAAAATGGGTCCATCATGCGCCAAAAGCAGGGGGAGGGTGGGAATTGCGTATGCATGCATGCATGGGGGGGTTGCGCACATAGAATTATGGGTGTGGGCATGCCCGTGCATGAACCCCCTGCGCTCTCCCTGCTTTTGGCACATGATAGGAAAAAGGGTAGCCATCACTGAGTTAGTCTAACTTTATCAAATCTTAATCAACAAGGTTGATTGCTTTTATTATATTAAAAATCTAAATATTAATAGGGTGCGGAAAATATAAGAAAAAAATATAGAGCTAAATTGTTATATCCTTGCTGATGCAATACTATAGAGCAGGGATTCAAATTCAAGGCCCGGGAGCTGGATCCCCCCCCCCAGGTCCTTAAATCTGCACGCAGCCCTCCTGAGCTTCATTTTCATTGGCATACGACTGCAGGAGGCTGTTGCAGCCAAAAATGGAGCTTGCAAGGACCATGCTCAGCCCTCCTGAACTCCATTTTTACTGACAGGAGGTCATCGCAGCTGAAAACAAAGCTTGTGAGTCCATTTTCACTGGCAGAGCGCTTGAGCCACACAGGCATCCCTGACACAATTGTCGTTGATATGATTGTGCCACTCTGGCCACACCCACATTGTCCCCCTGAAGTCAAACACAACCCTGATGCGGCCTTCAATGAAATTGAGTTTGACACCCCTGCTATAGAGTATGTATTTATTCAGAATTCAATATTATCTCTCAAAAATAAGCAAATTTTTGTTGCATGGAATTTGGTGGAAAAAGGTCAAACACTACAGCAAGAAATTATATTTCCTAGAGTGATATCTGCAGTTTTGATATATAAAATCAAGATTATCTATTGTTTATATGCACTATACACTACATATAAACAATCATCAGAACTTCTATTGCATCATGGCAACCCTATCTTTACATTTTTGACCAAGCCCTGTACATACTTCTGGAATCAAATGGAAACTTAACGTCTTCTAATATTTACTTATGAATGTACACACAAAGCACCTTAATTGCAAACAGACTTTGAGGCAGACAACACTATTTCTTTTATTTTCTTTTTTCTTTTTTGGAATTAGATTTGCCTTTTCAATATCTTTTCAACAGTTCTCTATAGTGGCAATTTTGAAACCAGTATGCATATAAAATATTTCTATAGCATTTATATTCTGCTTGTTTTGCTAAGACAAATAAAGATTTCTTCTCCCATATATAAATAATCAGCCATACTTGTAGATCTAGCCCAGTTATGTGCAAAAGTAAGATAGATTAAAATTATAAATGCCAGAAGGTTTGTGCAGGAGTAATTAAAACCATGTTTGTCTTGTACCAATGTATTTAACAAAATGAAAACAAAATAAATCATTCTAACAAATGGACAGACTAGCTTATTTAAGCTGAAAGGGAGAACTGAAGCCAGAAGTTATTTTAATAAATGGGAAAAATAGTTCCCATGCATAGTACATTTTGGATTTATCTCAGGAGTAATATAATTATTTCCAATTTTAAATATACATGCAAATGCAGTTGTTTTACAGGATTTACACTATGATATGAACTTATATCAATCCTTGACATTCCAGTATTATTGATTGGGGGGGGGGGGTGTTCCTGGAGAAATATCTCATTTTCTCCAGGCATAATTTTATGCAAAACCTCAACACAAAGCTGTAGGTATGAAACAGAACAACCTACTATGCTTCCTACAATCCTGTCCACAGTAAAACCTGCCACTTGTTAATAGTATGACTCCACTTTCAAACAACTAAAATACACAAGTGGTTTACAAGCACAGAATTATCCTTGATAGGACAGACAAGTCTAAAACAAACTGTTCAGATTTCTAAAGGGTGACCCTGCAATCCGGAGGGGGGGAATCAAATATCATTTAATTAAATATTTGTTTTATCTATGCCTCAAGTTTTATGGACTGGTCATTGACTATAATAAAGAATCTATTTACTTAACCTATCCACATATCTACTATTTAATTTACTTAGTACATTCCAGGAATAGAGTGTTCGAATATTCCACATCAGAACTGTTTTTAATAGTTGCTCACATAAATATGTCATATAGTAGTTGTTTCCAAAAGATTATGCTGAAGCTGCCTGTACCACACTCATCTGAATCTGTTCAGACGATCTGTAGCATTATAAGTATTCCTTGATTTACAGCCATAGCTGGCACCAGAATTTCCCTTGCTAAGCAAGGCACTTTAATCATTTTACAAGCATTTTTGCTGCAGTTGTTAAGTGAATCATGTCGCTGTTAAGTAAATCTGGTTTTCCTCACAAATGGCGATCACATGACTCTGAGATGGTGCCAGTTGCCAAGTGCTTGAATTTTGCCATATGATCATGAGGATCTGTAACAGTTGTAAGTGTTGTAAGACAACTCATAAATCACTTATTTCAGTGCTGTTTAGCATTGAAGAGTTGCTAAACGTATGGTTGCAAATCAAGGGCTTCCTGAAATATACAGAAATTGGCTGTAAGCTTGGCGTTGTTGTCTATTCAGATAAAATACATAAAGGGACATCTCTGGAATGAAACTGAATAACAACTTGAGAAAAACAGTATTAACCCTGCATCTGTTGTCAGTAGCGAGACTATTGTCAACATCTCAAGTGTAATTCAAAAACCTGCACAGTAATTCACCTGGGAATAAAACTCCATCCCCATTTTCCAATCATTGGATTAATTTACAGTCTATATTAAGTACATACTGTACTTTTCTTCATCTAAAAGAACAATTATTATAACTTACTATTCAGTTCCTAAATTACATTCTTTTTTTGAGCTTCGTTGCCTTCTCTTTTCAAATTGTGCACTTATGTATTCATTTAAATTTAAGATTTAGAGATTGCTCAACTCAAACATGTCATTCTGGGTGGCTCTACGGCCAGAATATCATCCATGAATCAGAACATGGCATATGGATTGGAGAAGGCCTAAATTCAGGATTCTGTCTGGCTTCTGATTTGTTCTCTTCCCATCCATATGACTTACTAGACTAGAGCAGATATAGTTCCAGAGAAGTAGAGGCCAACCCTGCCACAATTTGCAAATAGCCAAGTCCCAAAGATCCAGGGAAATTAAACTAATTAAATGCAGGCAACCATCTCTCTTATTTCATGACAAGTAAATTCAGATATGCCTCTTCTTCCCAAAATCAAATTATTAAAGCTATGTTCTCCTCTTCTATACCTTGTTGAAAGCTAGAAGACATGTTGGTGTACTAAAAATCCAAAACAACAATACTAATGGGCAGAAATTCTAAACAACAGTACTAATGGGCAGAGCCAGGGGTGGGTTGCTACGAGTTTGCTCAGATTCAGGAGAACCCATAGCTAACGTTATGGCCAGTTCAGAGAACCTGCAAATCCCACCCCTGGCTGTATCCCACCCCCCTTTTTTTAGATGTTCCACTTTTCCTGAAGAAAGCCAAAGCTATGGCAGGCGACATTATGACTTCACGAGGCAGGTCTTTGAATGAGAGATCAGAAGCAAGATGAGTTCTCACGCCAATGAGGAAAAAGTTCCAAGTTTCTTAAACCAAATGAAAAAACAACAACATTTAAGCTAAATTGGTGGTGATGGCATTCTGGGGAGCAAGAGATGGGTAATGAGATACTGCTTATATCTGCATCTACATTGCCTTGATTATATGATCAAATTAAGATTTTTCTACCCCTGACTGCTAAAAAGGATACCTGGGAATATATTTTATATACTGGCGATCTGTTTCAGGTTGTTCAGGAGGAAAATCTGTATACAGTGTATAAAATAATCATTAAATATGATTTTAAAATATTAGGCAATCTTTTTTATGCATGTGGGTCTTTCTCTTGAGGAAACATGCCATAGAATTGCTTTGGTAGAGATGTGTCTAGTTTGAATTGTTCACTAGAAATGAACTGCTGGATTTTTTTTAAATTAAAAGAATGCTTTTCAGTACAGCATCTCCCAATTCATCATTTCTGCATTATTAACTATTCAGAATTATGTGAGTGACAACAATCACATGAAAATGGTGAATCAGATATTCTGTTTTCAGAGCCTATGCTGAGGTATAAGCTTGTTTTTAAGAAACAGTACGAGAAGCAAATCTAACCTACATAATATTTATCCTCTGGAAAATTCAACATGGCCAAAATAATCTTTTTAATTAATTTCCTTAGAATGTTTTTTTTCAAAAGCAGAACAATTATATTTCATTTTTCTAATATAATTTTCTATTTCCATTTTCTAATGTATTCATTGTAATGATTATGTCCCATATTTTCTTTAAAAATTTCAGTTTATGCATTTGCATTAATATAATTAAAACATTTAAATGAATTTCTTTTTATTAGATGTTTACTTTCCAATGTAATAGAATCTCTCCAATTACATTTCCGTGACAATCCAGTGCAGTAAATTGGTCTGAAAGGTAGCAGGTAGCCTAGACTGATAAGAATCCATGATTGATCATGGACTTAAATTCCAGTCTTATGGAATATGTAACCCTTTAAAACACATTTCATTTTTGGCTAACTTTCTTTTGCATGCCTGTGTCCAGGCTAGCAATAAAGTACGGGTATGAGTGAAAACAAATACATAGGTATTGGAGTCTGTTCTTGTGCATGTTTGTTCTAAGTCCTGCTGAATTTAGATGCTTCTCCCTAGTCAACTAACTAATACACAGTAGGTGTTGCTTTCCTCACATGAGAATCAGTATTTGATTTTCCATGTTGGAATAAACAATAGCTGCTATTTTATATAACCCATTCTTTACACTGGGGACTACTTGTGATCTTCTCAAGTTAATTAAGATGCAGTTGAATAAGATTCCAGATCACTAAGATGTGAACATCTGTTTTACCATCAGGTGAGTTTTAAAACATCCTGAACACCAAAACTTTCATGGTCTAAGATTCAATTATCATGTGAGCTATTGGTTCATGAACACATAGAAGAGGTTCACATGTTGTATTCTATAGTCTATTATTAAAACTTGCTTTGCTGAATATGCACAACATATTCAATTATAGTTTACAAAACAAAATTTGTAAGCTTTCATGCAAACACTAAGCCAACATTTTAAGTGGATAAATGTTAAGGGCAAAACAGGGTATTGGGGATTGGAGAAAATATCAGGGACACAGATATAGTTGTCTCACACAGAAACAGATAGGGGATTCTGGGTAGCCTCTTATAAAAGAAGGAAACTCACTCATTCATAAACAAGCTCCTTCTTCTAATCTAATTACTGGAAGCTGAATCTTGGGGGACCTTGGACTCAGACTATTCCTGGTAAAAACTAGGCAATGCACAATAAAACAGAATTAAACGATATGATAGATGAGAAATGTTCTGTACCATACTTTTTGGCTGGCAGAGGCATGGACTGTTCTCTTGAGTTTTAGTTTATGCAGTAGCTCCAACACCAAGGCTAAAGATGGGGGATTACTGTTCTATAATCATACAGGAACCAATAGCCTGTCATTGGTTTTGAGTCTGCATATATATATATACAGTATATGGTGTCAAGTTAAGACTGCTGTTGTGTAACAATTGTCCTGCTGCTTAGCAATGGCTCTGCACAAGTGGATGTCATCTCAGGGCTAGTGCTGGGGTCCCTGTGGCTTTTGTCCCCAGGAGACTTCTATCTCCATGCCTTGGGGAAGAAGCCTGGGTTATCTCATGATTTTATTGCCTCTAAAATACCCAAGAACTTGTTTAAAAATGCTTATAGCTCCAAAAGCAAATATATGCTTGACCTTGGATCAGATTTAATCTGAATTTGAAGAATATTGGCAAATATCTTTTGGCTCTATTGCGATCTGTTGCTTGCCAAACTGGAGATTATGTATTCCCTGGAACTCTTTCATGACAATAGAGCCATTATGATGGTCTGCCTGAGACCCCTGATGGATCTGGATAATTTCAAGAGGATACTTAAGAATTTTTCTGATAATCTGATGGATATTTCTATCCCATACTGGTGGCTCTCTACTATACAGAGATTGTCTGAAAGGATAGCTTGAGCTTATGCTATCGGGGTTTCTTCCCAGCTGCTGATTCTATGTTTCTGTCTGGAACTACTGGAGATGAAGTAAGCAAAAAAAAAAAAAAGACATGATGATACCTGCCATGAAGTGGCAGTGAAGCTTCTTTGGAAGGCACAGAATAAGATCCATGTTTCAACTGTGTTACAACTCTCTAACCTCCTATTTATTATATAATCCTCTACTCAGCATGTCCTAGTTATAAAAATCACCATATACCTAGCAATATAAAGTCATCACAGATTTATGGAATAATAAATAAATAGCCTTGGTAAAACCATAGAATTCTGCATCCAATTTTGGTCACCGCACTATAAAAGAGATGTTGAGACTCTAGAAAGAGTACAGAGAAGAGCAACAGTTGATTAGGGGACTGGAGGTTAAAACATATGAAGAATAGTTACAGGAACTGGGCATGGCTAGACTAGTGGAGAGAAGGACCAGGAGAGAGATGATAGCAGTATTCCAATACTTGCCCTATCCCATGTGCATCACTCAAAATCCAGCAGTGACTTATGAGGCTTTGTTCTATTATTTTCAGTTGCAGTTTAATTAGCCTGGGAGGTGCTTCATTGCACCCAGCATATAAAATTGTTTACACAAAAATAGCCCCTATTATCCACACATTTATGAAAACTTAAATGCCTGTTTCCATTGGAGGGAAAATGTAAAATAAAACAGAGGTAAAAATAAACAAATATTTACCGAATGTTTTAGAAGTCTTACTAGATTGAAGAAACAGACTAAGGACCTGTAAAGGCAGAAAAGAGCAGAGCAGAAGATGGATTTCAGGACAAAAGGATGAATTGTTGTGAACCTGGAAGCTGTCAAGGTGGGAGAAACTGGACCGAATGATATGAAACAGAAGAAAGGAGTATAAATCCTTCCATTCCCTTCTGAAGAAGCTTCTTGGATGAGAAGTGAAATATTTTCAAAGGAAAAAAAAGGAAGTCTAGTTGCCTCCTGAAAAAAGCACCTTTGGGACAACTATGAATTGGATGACAGAGAATATCTACAGACATATGAAACAGAACAAAAATTAAATATCATCATTAAACTGGGTCATGCTTCATGGCTTAATTATGGTTAGTTGAATAAGCTGCAATAGCTGAATTTTTAAACACAGTAGGCCAGAGATGTAAAATAGATAAGTTGAGGACAACTTACAACCTTTAACAATCACCTTGTGGAACTACCAAGTAGGTAGGGCAGGTTTTTTCACACTTTTTATAGTATAGTATAGTAGATTCCCGGTTCCCCGCCATCAAAGCCCAACTGTGATGGTGGAATGAACAGGATAAGCCTGTTATACTGGTTAATATGGCTCTGACCAAGAGAAAGACCTGGCAATCTACTCCAGTTTTTACTGCCAAAATATTTTATGGATTGACTCAAAAATATGGTATTGAACAATGAATCCCCCTACCAGGGAGGTCAATAAAACTAGAGAGGAAGAGTAAAGGGACTATCAAGGTAGCAGGAACATTCGTGATGCGAATGGGGTAAATTCTAATGGCCCCATAGACATTGACACAGCTCCTAGTGGAAACGTTCTCTCCTCCACTGTTCAAAGATCTTCAAATTAGGAAGATGGAATATAAATGGTATCTAGGAAAGATGAACATTGTTAAGAATGAAGCGCTCAACGCAAATATACTAGTCATTATCTGAGCCATGATGGCACAGTGATTAGAATGCAGTATTGCAGGCTAATTCTGCTCACCTGCAGTTTGATCCTGCTCGAGTTTGAATCAGCCTTCCACCCTTCCAAGGTTGGTAAAATGAGGACCCAGATTGTTGGGGCAATATGCTAATTCTGTAAACCACTTAGAGAGCGCTATAAAGCACTATGAAGTGGTATGTAAGCTGAAGTGCTGCTATTGTTATTGCTATCAATGAAGTTCATTTGACTGGCTGTGGCTTCTGCAATCTGATGGCCACATCATATACTACTCTGGTAGAGGAATGGGTTTCATACTGCATAACAAGTGGGCAGAACCATAGAACATTTTTGAACATTTAGTGATATAATAATGGCAATATCAGAGGTGGGTTGCTCCCGGTTCAGCCCGGATCGGGTGAACCGATAGTATCGGCGGTAGGAGGCTCCAACCTCTGCAAGCACGGGAGCAAATGCGCCCGAACTAGTAGTAAAAAAATTGGAAACCCATCACTAGGCAATATGTATCAGTGAAAAATCTCACACCATGACAACTCCACCGGTTTATGCTCCCAATTTTTCAATTGCTACTTATGCCTGCAAAATTTGGATTCTAAAAAAAGCAGATAGGAGAATATGGACGCCTTTGAATTGTGATGCTGGAGGTGACTGTTATGCATCCAATGGATTGCAAAAATGACAAACAAAGAAATCTTAGACCAAATCTCACCAAAAACATCACTTGAAGTTAAGATCTCTAAACACAGGTGAATACTTTTGGTTATGTCATGAGAGCTGACTCACTCAAAAACCCAATTATGTTGGGAGAGATCAGTGGAAAAAGGAGAAGGGGCCATCCTAGTATCTGTTGCCTGGACACTAGAATGATGACACTGGGATGACAATAGTGGATCTGAAGAACCCAGTGCAAGACAGAGGGCATGGAGAATGCTGATCCATAGAGGGGCCAAAGGTTTCACATGACTGAATGGCTGATGATAACGATAATTAGTATTTTCAAAGCAGGTACAAACAGTCATGATACAAAACACAAATAATAGATTAAAACTGTATAAATGAGGGACTTTCAGGAAGAAGACTATTTCAGAATGAAGTGACACCATTGAACTGCCTATGTCTGAAAACTTAGTGATTAACCCACACATAATTATGAAGGTGATTGGTCAAGAACGTTGGTCCCAAATTGTTTCAAGCCATCTGTATCAAGAACAAAACTTTAAAACTAGATACTCATTGATGGCCAATTGAGCAATGATGTAACATAAGCTAACAGGTGTTCCACTCAGAATCTAGGTTATGGGTATCAAACTCAAGGCCCCAGAGCCGGAACTGACCCACAGGATACTTGGATCTGGCCCATGGGGCTGCCCTCAAAACAGTGAAAGGTTAGCTGGCAGTGCCTTTGCCACCAAAAATGGAGCTTGGGAGGGTTGCGCACTGTCTTCCCGAGATCCATTTACATGGGCAGAGGGTTGCAGGAGGCTGTCACAGCCAAAAATGGAGCACAGGAGTCCATTTTTGCTGGCAGAGTGCTCAGGCCACCACAGGTGTCCCTAACATGAATGATGTGAAGCTGGCCACGTCAACATTGACCACATCTATCCCGGCTCCCTGAGGTTGAACACAGCCCTGGTGCAGCCCTCAATGAAATTGAGTTTGACACACCTGATCTAGGTGAATATTTTGCATCAGATATAACAGCTAGACCAGAGGTGAAATCTAGCAGGTTTTGGAGAACCGGTAGCAGAAATTTTGAGTAGTCAGAGAACCGGCAAATGCCACCTCTGGCTGGCTCCAGAGGGCGGGGGCGGGATGGAGATTTTGCAGTATCCTTCCCCTGCCACGCCCACCAAGCCACACCCACCAAGCCACATCATGCCCACCAAGCCACACCTACAGAACCGGTAGTAAAAAAAAATTGAATTTCACCACTGAGCTAGACCTCTGCAGAGCACAAGGGAGGAGCCATGCAGGATCTATGTCCCTTTCCCTCTTAAACCCCCAAACAACATGTCCTTTGCATTGCACAAAGCCCAGATAAGATGCATACTTGTGCACTGAGCCATATATTTGAATTTCAAATTATATTGTGGCATAGTGTGATATCTAAACTTTTAAACTAAACACAAAATTCCCAAATAATTCAACATAAGGCCTAGCTGAACCAATGATGTTCTGGATACAGTAAGCCTACAGGGATAGGTATGAGTAGTGGTTTCATTAGCGAGAGGAAGCAAATCATGGCAGAACAATAACAAAATTGTTACACAAATTCTGGAACTTACATATTTGCATCAGACGTTCAGGCAGAAATATGTAATAGTGCAATTGTGTGATCGTGCCGTCATACATATCATCATGGCTTGTTGCAGACATCACAGGCATTGGGGAAAAATCTATTCCCTCCTAAAGAAGACCCCAAACAGAGAGATAGAAAGGAATGACTGATTTAATTTCTTGTGGTATGGTATTTATTTGTTATCACATTCCCTCTTTTAGCTCAGTAGATCTTAACAAGCAGGCAGATGTTTATTACATAATTTCCGAAATAAAACAAACAACTAGTTTCATCTGAGCTGTGGTATAATAAAAATGTGTATTATGATGGTAATACAATACAATGTTGGCTATGTAATAGTATACATACAATTATATGTTATGAAAATAAAAAATTAAAAAGTTTATGAATAAACAAATCTGTATTATAAATGAAATGAAAACAAATGATATCTTTGCTACAAGATAATTGTGCTTGTCTTTAAAATCTATGCCTGGCACAAATGTTAAAAAAACTTACTTTGGCTATCTAGATCGTTCCTTTCATTACATACAGCTCTGATTCATTACATACACCTCTGATTCAGCGATTCTTTATAGAATAGAATAGAATTCTTTATTGGCCAAGTCAGAGGTAGGTTTCTGCTGGTAAGCCACAGAATGGGTGAACCAGTAGTGGCGGCGGCAGGAGGCACCACCCACCCGCCTGGATGTTTCTACACATGCGCAAGTGAGTGCAGGAATGAGTGCACGAGCAAACTGGTAATAAAATAAATTGAAACCTACCACTGGTAGTGTGAACACACAAGGAATTTGTCTTTATTGCCTATGCTCTGTGTACATAAAATAAAAAAATACATTTATCAAGAATCATAAGATACAACTTTTAGTGATAACATGTTTCCCCAAAAATAAGACAAGGTCTTGTTTTCTTTTGACCACCGAAATAAACACTTGGCCTTATTTTTGGGGAGATCTTATTATTTTTGAGGTGCAGGAGGAGGCAAGCATGGTCACCTCATGGCTGCTGCTATGTTGCAATATTTTCAGAGAGGGCTTATTTTCGGGGGAGGGCTTATTTTAGCGCATGTGCTCAAAAGGCCGATTGGGCTTATTATCTGGGGAAGTCTTATTTTCCAGGAAACAGGTAGTCATAGGTAGAGTTTACTTTGTAAAGTAATAATGATATATACAAAAGAGAATTTTATTTGCACAAAAGGAGCTTGTTGCTATTTGTTTCTTATAAACCAAGATGCTGCCAACAACTGTATTACCCTGATTTTTTTTAGAATAAGAATATGTAAATTGTTTTATAACCTTTCATTTGCTATTCCTAGTAGAAATAATATTCTACTATTGGTTCCTGTTTTTCTTCCTCTAGATTTTTCCTTGTCATTTAAATTATTATCTTCAATTTATCTTTTCATTAGAATCACACTTCATTATATTAATTATTTATTTAATAAATAGATAAGTTACGCTAGAACAACTAATCTATAGAACATCTTGCCTCCAAAAGCTGTGGATGCTCCAACACCAGAAGTTTTTAAGAAGATTGGATAACTATTTGTCTGAAATGATATAAGATTTCCTGTCTGAGCAGGGGATTGGACTAAAAGGTATCTTAGATACTCTGTTATTCTGTTATATTTACTTATCATTGAATCAGAAAATTTTATATGGTCCAAAAGCCACATCAAACCATTTTAAAATTCCAGTTTCATTCCTTGAGATAAATATATAAATTTCTCTCATAGCATCAAAAGATTATTCTTCCCCAATAAAAATTATTACTTTTACTTAACCTTTAAAATATGCATGATTTCATATCACTTAGCTGTTAGAAGTCACACCTTCCACATCTGAAGACAAGGAACATTTGGTTAAATGTTGCAGCTGTTAAGAGTTTTGGTCCTTGGTAAATATATTTCACTCAAACTTCTTTCTGGAGATTTCTGTAAATATAAGGACTGCAGCATTCAGAAGATGGTGGGGTAAAGAGGGCATCAAACCATTAAGTCTTAAGAAAACCATATTACACCATTGTAACAGAAGTCCCATCCCTTTTCATTGCATTGTGATACCATTTGCACATCACCATGGAGCAGAGTGGTGTCATATTCTTTATTATTTTGATAAAAACACTCAGAGTTACAGATTTATTAATTTTATTCCAACTTTATTATTTTTATAAATAACTCAAAGCGTGAATATATATAATCCTTTCTTCTATTTTTTCCCCACAACATCAACACTGTAAGATGGATTTGATTGAGAGAGACTGACTAGCCCAAGGTCACTCAGCTGGTTTTCATGCTTAAGGTGGGAAACTCAGAGTTTCCTAGTTTCTAGCCTAGTACCTTAATCACTACTAGACCATACTGCCATTACAGGTGGCTCTAAACTAGAGGTGGTATTCAGCAGGTTCTGAATCAGTTCTGGAGAACCAGTAGCGGAAATTTTGAGTAGTTCGGAAAACCAGTAAATACCACCTCTGACTGGCCCTGCCCCCTTCTATTCTCTGCCTCCCAAGTCCCAGCTGATCTGGAGGAAATGGGGATTTTGCAGTAACCTTCCTTGGAGTGGGGTGGGAATGGAGATTCTACAGTATCCTTCCCCTGCTACATCCACCAAGCCACGCCAAGCCCACCAAGCCATGCCCACAGAACCGGTAGTAAAATAATTGAATCCCATCACTGCTCTAGACATGCCCATGAAACTTTCTCTTCATTATTATTTCTCTCTTAGTCTTGGCAATAAAGGATTGTGGTGCCAGTTCTTGCTTAATTGCTGGTTCTGACTATTCTTTCTGGTCACCTAATTTGCACTTGTGATCCAAAGTGCAGTTGTGGCAAAGCATGCACTCCACACTAATTGTCAAAGAGAAATAAGTAATTTTTTTTGTTTTAAAAACTTGAAATCAAGTCAGAACACAAGTGTGTTTACTGCAGTTGTGGCTTGTGTTAGGATCTTCTTAGCAGCATGGTTAGGAGTTGCTCTATAAATTAATAATGCTAATAATGGATCTCTTTGTGCTAGAATCTGTTTTGAAGTCTGAACTACACTTTTTGCTCCCCCATGGGTTTGTGGATAGGGAGGTCATTGTATTATGAATAAAGTTGCCCTTTACTGCAAATTCTTTTACTTATCCAGTAATAATTGTTATGACATCACCAGAGCACCTTTATCTAGATAGTTTATTTTAAAACAATTGCTGGCAGCAAATTTTGCAAAATTAATCATGGCTGCAAACTTTGCAGAAAAAACTTGATATAACAGACTAGAAAAGTGTTGGTGAACCTTTTCGGCACCGAGTGATGAATGGATGTCCAGATAATTAAATTTTTATTGTTTGTGGAAGAAAAAATTCTTAGTAATAGCTATTTCTTCCAAGATCATAAACATTATTTGTTTGTTTGCTTGTTTGTTTAAAACATGTATATATCCATTCATTTTATAGCAACCTTTGGGAATTCCAGTTATTTTGTTATGCCATTTGATCACTATAACTCTCAATGCTGCTTTGCTGTTCACTGAGTTAAAACACCCTTCATATGTTTGCTTTTTTTATTATTGTGCTGGAGTCATGACTTTTAAATATGGGACCTATTATCAAAAGCATATAAATGAGAGAAATTAATCAGCAGAAATCATAATGAACTAGTATTCCCAATGTCACTGAATCAGAATCCTCTGCCTGATAATAATAAAAAATAATAATTAGATGATCATCTCAGCTAAGGATGAAAATTACTGGATTGTTTCAGTAACAAATCTATCAGATTTAGAGTGCGAATATCCTGCTGTGCACTAGATGGCAACAATAAATTAGGTTTTGTTATATGTCTTTGCTGTTATCTAATAATTGTCCAGATAATCTTCCTCTTCAAAACCTTCAAATTATATTTGAAGGGAACACACTTCATTTATTTTTATTTATTTTTATTTATTTATAGTTCACATTTTACATTTCTGAATCGCCCATCTCCCTCAAAGAACAAAAATACAACACTTCCAGCAAGTGATCATTACCTTTGGGTAAAAATAAAAGATGATATGCAATAACTAAGACAGGAAAGTGCATTTCTCCAAGACAAAGCCACTATCTCAGACTACACAGGAAGGTTTATAGTCAATTACCAAAGCAGTAAACTGCAGCACTTTTTAAAAAAATTCTGGTTTTTCTTTTTGCTTAAAAAAATTACTCAGAACTTAACCATGTGGAGAGCTGAATGGATTTGTTAAGCACTTGAGGATTTGCTGGAGTACATGCTATTATAAGTATTTTTGTGAAATGACTCATATGTTTTGGCTGATGGTGCCTCATTGTGTTCACAGAATGTGTAACTCTGCTGGCAGTTTCTTTGATACACAGTAGATGTAGAGAGGTGAACAAAACATCCTTGCTTTATTATTATTTTCCCATGCAATCTTTTCAGTCCCGGTTTCTTCTTTAAGGCTTCCAGTTCTGGGTCTGTTTCTCACTGCTTCCTGGTGCCTCCTTCCAGTTCTTATCTTGCCATCTTCTGGCTGGTCAAAATATTCTGAGTACTTCCTCTTCCCCATGCTCTGTACCAGAGCAGACCAGACAGGCTGTTACATCTGAAAAGTTCACAGTGTACCCAGGATTCTCGCAGTCTATTCTTCTAAATTCACACATAAAACATGGAATTGTAACCAACCACATAATTGCACTTACACAATATGCTGGGCTTAAATGTAGTTGTACCATAGAGTCCTTGGTGTGCTCTGAACTTTGTTTTCTTACAGACAAATATATGGACACACTATCCATAGTTTGAAGACCAAACACCAGCTTGCTAGCAATCAACCCCAGTTAAGCAGAGATTAACACCAACATTAATACTAAACCAATAATCAAGCCATCAATAATCAAGGAGTTACCAACTCAGACAAATAAACTAACACTCTTAATCAAGGAACCAGCAATGAACATCCTCACCAACACTGACAGGGCAAGCCATCAGTTTTATAAACAGAAAGCAAACCCACTCCCTTCCAGCACTAATGATGTTATCTAGTTAGGTAATGGAACATCTTCAAGAAAAACAACCAACATCAGAGAGCATCAAAGACCCCACAGTTCAATCCTGAACTAAAAATATTTTCTTGCATTGGTTAAATGTAGTTAGCTATTAGTGGCTTGGTGTACTGAACATAATTATGTATAGGAAGTTAAAACCAATCCCTCTGATAGAAAAATGAAATATCCCGAAAAAAAATTAAGAAGGCAGAATATTATATTTCCCTGGATAAGAAATGAAGAAACATGTTTTAGGCAGGAAATATAGACTCACTCTTAATAACCCCCACCTTTGTGAAAGGGCCATTAAAATGCCATAACCGGTCTATTCTACATAACAGAGATTCCCCTTCAGCTCCAGGGTGATGGGATTAAGGCATGATAATATTAGCCTTTACCCATCTCACCACAGAGCATTTGAGAATACAACCAAGCTTGGGACTCAAAAGACATACAACCTACAAAGTTAGCTAAGACACTCCGCTCCCGGCCTCTGGGAGTCTGACAACCAATCAGAATACATTTCTTACACAGGAACAGGAAACAGAGGTGGGGCCGAACAGAGAGTATAAAAAACTCAGGAACTCTCATCAAGCCCCTTTGCTTCTTTTTCTTCACTCAACATCTTTGAGGCATGTGTAAGGAGATTAGATTTTCAGATTGGTAAAGAGGGACACCTTTGACCAGGGCGGGGGAGGGGGCTTGATTAAAAATTTTATACGGAGCAACAAAAATTTTCATATAATGCAAAAATAGTATTGTAATTTTTTTTTATTTCAACATAACTACAATTTACAAATATAAATTGTAACTCTTGCCAAACATCAACATTTTGATCACATGACCATGAGGATGCTGCAACGGTCGCTAAGTGTGAAAATGGTCGCTAAATGTGAAAAATGGTCATCAGTCACTTTTTTCAATGCCATTGCAACTTTGGTCACTATACCACCTTTCTTGCCACAGTTCTTAAGTGAATAACTGCAGCTGGTATTTTGTATTTTGGATAGAATCTTTTTTTAAATAGTCTAAGACAATTTAAAAAAAGAATCCACACAGAATAAATTGAAGTAAAACATTTCAAAGTATTGTGCATAGAATTTTTAAAAATGGTTTCACTTCAATTTATTTTGGATAGAATCTTTTTTAAAATAGTCTAAGACAATTTAAAAAAAGAATCCACACAGAATAAAACTTTTAAAAAATCCTATGCACAATAAATAAAATATTATTTTAAAATACATTACAAAATAAAAGAAAAAAACCCAGTTCACTTACCAGCAGGCACAAGTGAGTACTCCAAGTCAATCCAGAATGATATAGATGTTAATACAAAGAACTGAGCAAATTAAAATGGTGAAATTAGTCAGGGAAATATTTTTCAAAGAAACTTTGCCACCATTTTTTCCCACACAAGCCAATCTCCAACCTCCGTGCCCCTCCTCTCCAGAAAATCCAGGAAGTAACACTCGCAGCTTCTCTAGCCAAGCATTTCCTGGAGCTCTATGGTACTTGGTCATTTTTTTCTTATAAAAGGAGGTAAAAGGGCGAGGGGGTCCGTTTTGTTGCTTTAACATTTTAATATCTTCAATAAAAGTACTGAGACAGAGAGAGGGGTTAAACAGGGTGTCTTTTGTCTTGCGCCGGTTAGGATTTCTTAAGCAAATCCACTGGGCTTTCAACATGAAGCCAGAAAATCGGGACTTTTTAAAAACGCCCCGGGACACAGGACAAATTGTTATAAAGCGTGACTATCCCGCTGAAATCAGGATATCTGGTCACCTTAGGCATGTGATCCCCTTTTTGCCCAGGACTGCAAACCATGTGGTCCTGTCCACCATTAAAACCATATTTCCAAGCAGCTTCCATGTTTCCAGTGTCTCTTTCCCCAGTTGGAACTGAACCCAGAAGGACATTTCTTCCAACATATATATGTCATAAAAGTTCCCGTAAACTGACAGCCACAATATCCTTGACAATTCACAAAATGGCTGCCATGCAGAATACACACAGTCATATCAACTTACCAGAAACCAGACTGTTCATCACCATCCACTTTAACCTCACAGGGTCTTCCATACCACACTTCACCTGATATTTATTTGAGCTGCGAACACAATTTCCAAACAACCTCTAAACTGCTGCCATTACCTACCAGCTTTCATTTTTTAAGTTTTCCTCTACAGTTAGTTCTGTAGGCATTTCTGTAAATGATTATGCTAGAAGAAGATACTTTGCAACATGCCAACCTCCACCCCCACCCCACTTTCCAAGCATAATTTAGTTGAAAGAGGCAATTTAGGCTATCAAGTCCAGAAACATTCTTTAAGCATGGAATCCAATTTAAACCATCCCTGAAAAATAGCTTTCCATACTCTGCTTGATTGAATCCAACAAAGAGGAAACAACAAAAGGAGTGGGATTCTAGCTAGAGTACTTGTGCAAGAGTGTTTTTATTTAGGATTTGCTCCCCATTCACTTCCTTTTCCTACAGCCATCAATCTGCATCAGTGGTGGGTTTCAAATTTTTTTAGAACCTCTTCTGTAGGTGTCGCCTGTTTTGTGGGAGTGGCTTGGCGGCAATGTGACTGAGTGGGAGTGGCTTGGCAGTAATGTGACTGGGTGGGCATGGCCAACTTGTAAAATGTGGTGAAACTCATTTAACAACACTCTTGCTTCGCAACCAAAATGTTGGCTCAGAAACTCTGCCATTTGAAGCACGCAAGTCTTAAAGCTGTCAAGTTACAAGACCCTTGCACCCCTAACCTTTTAGAAAAAAACCCCCAGGGATGTTCAAATTTGACAGCTTTAAGACTTGTGGACTTCAACTCCCAGAATTCCTCCTCCAGTCATGTTGGCTCAGGAACTCTGGCATTGAAGTGTGCAAGTCTTAAAGCTGTCAAGTTACTAGACCCTTGCACCCCTAATCCTTTAGAAAAAAAACCCCAGGGGTGTTCAAACTTGACAGCTTTAAGACTTTAAGGTTTAGATAGGACTCTTAGAGGCAGGCGGGGCGATTGGTGAGCCAGCCAATCAGTGAGCAGCAGGCAGGGCAAGCATGGTGCGGATGGGCGGGGGGAGGGAGCTGGAACCGGTTCTAAATGGCATGGTAGATTTGTGTAACCTCTTTTATAGAAGAGGTTAGAACTGGTAGGAACCCACCCCTGATCTGCATCCTCTTCTGTGTAATGGAGTGTTATGGAGTCAAAATAGAGAATCTGGCCCAATTGCCCATCTTTCTCTATTATGCTATTATAACACTACAGCAATCTTAAATACTGAGGAGTTTTATTTCTAATGTTCCACTTGTGACTTGTCCAGTTCCCTATTGAATGAATAGCAGAATGGCAATGCAAGAGGCATTTTTATCTGCATTAGCCTGAAAAATCCATAGGCATCTCTCTGACTATTCTCACTATTGTTCCCTGCCTTTTTTTTTTGTTCACAGATTTTACATATGGTATGGTTATTATTGGAATAAAAGAAAAAAACAACAGTTTAACTCCATTTCAGATAGAAAGATCCTGTGTAGCGACATAGGTTCTACCATCTTGTTTCTTGCTTTTGTGCATGCACAGAGCAATTTTTATTGCAGTATGCATGCACACACAGCGTGCATCAAGCGCGCGCAGGACGCACCCACAAGCAAACCAGCAGTACTAACTGACGGAACCCACCCCTGGGCCACTTCAAAATGTAAGTAAATGCAAGACACCCCTGCAGACAGCTTATGAGAATTCTGTTGAAATATTCTTTCCCTTTTGGGAAAAAAATAAAAGCAATTTCTTTCTCAATGAATTGAGAAAGAACCGTAAAAAAGTAAAGATTTGTTTTTCTAGGGCTTAAAGTTACAGTGTGTCTGACATCCAGTTTGGTGCAGTGGTTAAAGCATCAGGACTGTGAAACTATAAATTTTGTCTTAGGCATGAAGCCAACTAAGTGACCTTGGGCCAGTCCTTCTCTTTCAGTCTTAGGAAAAAGACAGTACAAGAAAACTGCAGTGACTTCTCCAGGCAGACACCAAGAGACAACACTAACTTAAAGGTAAAAAATAAATAAATAAAATTATGTCCAGGATGTTAAATCTCCCAGTTAATCAACCTTTCGTATCAAATAAATGGCAGACATAATAGTTAGGAAGAGCCTGCACTTGGAAATTGAAAATGAACCTTGAAAATAATAAAGGTAACTTTAGCTATTTCAATATTTTTAATATATAACAAATGTAGATATAATATAGAAATGCTAATTATCCCAACCAGGGATGCTCTGGTATTGAAGGAACAAGCCACATTACAGATTTTCAGCATTTCAAGGGATAAAAATAATAATAATGGAGATTAAAAGCATGTTCACACAATGCAGGTAGTTCTTAACTTATGACCACAAATGAGACCAAAATTTCTGTTGCTAAGTAAGACAGTTGTTAATTGTGTTTCGACCCATTTTTTCACCATTCCTATCATAGATGTTAAGTGAATCACTGCAGCTGTTAAGTTAGTAACATGGTTGTTATATACCAGTTGCCAAGCATCCAAATCTTGATCCCATGGCCATGAGAATGCTGCAACTGTCATAAGTGTGAAAAATGGTCAGAAGTCATTTTATTCAAGGGGTTGGACTAAATTACTTATAAGATCTCTTCCAACTCTGCTGATCTGTTAAATAATTAACAAGCATATTCAGTGGTGTTGTAACATCAATTGGTCACGAAACAAATGGTTATAAGTTGAGGATTACCTCTATTCTAAAGTGTCATCAAAAAAGCACAACAAAGAATGTTCTTTCTGCGCCAACTCAGAAAGCTCAGACTGCCCAAAGAGTTACTGATTCAGTTCTACAGAGGAATTATTGAGTCTGTCATCTGCACCTCCATAACTGTCTGTTTTGGTTCTGCAACCAAACAAGACAGACATAGATTTCAACAAATAATTGGAACTGCAGAAAAACAATTGCAGGACCTGTATACCGCATGAGTCAAAAAGAGGGCTTTGAAAATATCTACAGACCCCTCACATCCTGGACATACATTGTTTCAACTTCTACCCCGACACTATAGGGCACTGCACACCAGAACAACTAGACAACAAGGACAGTTTTGTCCTGAATGCCATCACTCTGCTTAACAACTAATTCCCACAACACTGTCAATAATTTACTAAGAATATATTACTATTCTTCTTCTCTTCCTTTCTAATATCTATCTCTCCACACTTATAACTATAACTATGTTGCTTGTATCTTTCAATTTATATTGTTTTTATTTGTTTCCTAGTATGATTTGATAGCTTATTAGTAAACTTGACTATCGCTAAGTGTTGTATCTTTTTATTCTTGATTAATGTATTTTATTCTCTTATGTACACTGAATACATATGCACCAAAGACAAATTCCTTGGGTGTCCAACCATACTTGGCCAATAAAGAGTTCTATTCTTTTCTATTCTGATTTATAGCATGACACAATAGGTTAGGTTTACATGTTACACAAAATATGTTCTGAGATTGAATCTAAATGTTGCATTAGATGACAATAGGGTTTATTTTGCTTTGGCTAACTTCACCTTGTAAGAATAGTCATTCTTGTTTATATACCATAACATTGATTAGCATTTTCAGGAGGGTGAATCAAAAGCCAAAACCACTTTTATTTGGGCTTGGGTTTGTTGTTGTGTGAACTCAACTATTCCAATTTGTAAATAATTAATTATGGTGTTACCTTTTAGGTGAGCCTAACCATCTTATTCATAAACCCTAAATAGGAAGCTATTATGGGATAGTAATATCTGAACCCAGTTGAAACAAAACATCCAAACTTCTTTGGATAGAAGGCTATTATATGCACGAAGATGGAAAGAGGAGACTATACTCACAATGAAAGTTTTGCATCTTGGAGCGGAAGGAGGAGGACGCGACAAGAAGGTAGTAAAACAGCAACCTTTATTCTAGCAGAGTAAACTATGATTAACCTGGCGTGGTTCGCGCCAAACATTTATACCCCCGGGTTTGAGCAGTGAGCCAATGGGGCGTCGAGTGTCTCGGCCAATCAGGGAAGACATTGAACCGGCTCCGCCCGCAAGCCAGTATTCAACACCCCTCCCCCCCTAGTCAAGTACCCTCACGAAGGGCAAACATAGTCCTGTAGATAGGTGGGACGGTGCCGCTCTCGTCCCGACCTTCGTAGCTCCCCGGCAGCTGTCGTCGGGGGGGGAATCGCCAACAGAGGCAAGTCTGTGGCGGAACGGTGATCCTGTGATGCGGCCCCGAGAGATGGCGCTCCAATTGTCTGAGATGGTATCTCCGCAACAGCCGGAGTATCCGACGATGGACCCGTACAATCTGGTTGGAATATATGGTCAGAGTCTCGATAAAGGCTTTGAGGGAAAGAATGGCCAAATGAGGCACGTCTGTCCGAAAAGTTCGTATCGGCTTGTCCCCCGTTCCCCGAGGAAAGGCAGTCCGTTGGGGATAAGGTCATCAAGGGTAGCTCACGCTGAGGGCGAATGTCTGGGGGGCCCGGGCCGTCTATTTCCGCAGGGAGGCGGCGCCTTAACTGGTCCAGGTGGCGCCTCCATTGCGTTCCGTCGGCCAGACCGGCCCTGAAGGAACAGGGGCCAGTCAAAGCTGTGATTGTTGCGGGAACCCACCGTGGATC
The DNA here is from genome assembly GCF_051295495.1 of Thamnophis sirtalis. Classification (NCBI taxonomy): domain Eukaryota; kingdom Metazoa; phylum Chordata; class Lepidosauria; order Squamata; family Natricidae; genus Thamnophis; species Thamnophis sirtalis. Next base: position 29,649,198 of record NW_028261384.1, on the reverse strand, counting down.
CCCTGAAAAGGAACGAGCCCAAACGGGATCCCCTAACTTAAACGTATGGGACGGAAGGGCCCCCAAGTTGCTCGGTAAATCCCCTGCATAAAGTGGATGGAGCCTATCTAGGGGGGTTCGCAATCTCCTACCCATCAAGAGCTCCGCAGGACTTTTATTAGTTGTTGGACAGGGTGTAGAGTGCTGGCTCAAGAGATAGGCCGCCACTCTCTCCTGCCAGTCACCCTGGTCCATGCGGCCCAAAGCTTCTTTAGCTGAGCGAACTGCGCGCTCCGCCCTACCGTTACTAGCTGGATGATACGGGGCTATGGCCGCGTGTCTAATCCCTTGCTCTGCCAAAAATTCTTGGAACATAGTGGAGGTAAACTGGGGCCCGTTGTCTGAAACTATCACATCTGGTAGCCCGTGTGTGGCGAACATCTTACGAAGAGCCCTCACGGTACTCTCTGCCGTAGTGGAGGTCATGATTACCAACTCCACCCACTTAGAGTAAGCATCAACCACTATCATAAAGTTTCGGCCGTGAAAGGGACCGGCAAAATCAATGTGTAAACGGGACCATGGGCCTCTAGGGATTTCCCACTCACGAGGGGCGGCTGTGGGGGGATTCGGCCTAGAATTTTGGCATATTCTACATCGACCTACATAATCTGCGATTTCCGAGTCTAACAAGGGCCACCACACATAGCTACGGGCTAAAGCTTTCATTCGCGCTATACCTGGGTGATTTTTATGGAGCGCGGGCAGGATTCGTGCCCGTAGAACTTTGGGGATCACTACCCTATCCCCCCAAACAAGGCAACCCCCGTGAAGGGCAAGTTCGGCTTGTCGTGCCTTAAACGGTCGAAATTCTTCCGCTACCTTTTTTTCGGGCCACCCCCTCAACACCCATGAAGCTACTTGGGACAAAATGGGGTCAGCCTTTGTGCAAGCTGCAACATCCGCGGCTGAAACGGGGAGATCGGATTCAGCAATAGACAAAATGGAGAGAGAAGGCACGAGGGCTGTGTCCGTCTGTGGCAAAGGGCAACGACTCAGGGCGTCTGCGTGCCCTAGCTGCTTACCCGGACGGTATACCAGCGCATATGAATACGCCGCTAAAAACTCAGTCCAACGTGTCATGCGGGGAGACAAAATGGGGGGGGTTGGCTTATCGCCCGCCAATAGGCCTAAAAGCGGCTTGTGATCCGTAACAAGGGTGAAATTCCTACCGTAAAGGTAGTCATGAAAACGCTTAATACCGGACACTGCAGCTAGAGCTTCTTTGTCAATTTGGCTATAATTTCGCTCCGTTGACGAGAGCGTCCGGGAGTAGAAAGCTATAGGAGCCTCTGAGCCGTTCGGGAGGACATGGCTCAGGACCGCCCCTATGCCATAGGGAGAGGCGTCACACGTTAAAACTAGGGGCATCCTGTCGCTATATTGAATTAGGACTGCTGACGAGGTTAAAATGTCCTTTATAGCCGCGAACGCCTGCGCTTCACGGCTACCCCATTTCCAGGCCGCTGACCGGTCAAGCAATCGATGTAACGGTTCAGCTAACGACGCCTTGTGGGGAATAAAAGGGGCATAAAAGTTTAAAAGCCCCAGGAACGCCTGCAATTCCGCCCTCGAGGTGGGTGCAGGAGCGTTTTTTATGGCCGCAACTTTCGAGGGAGTGGGGTGGATGCCCTGTGCATCAATAAGGAATCCCAAAAACTCTACTTGGGGAACAGCAATTTCGCACTTGCTGCGCTTTAACTTCAATCCAGCCTCCCTAAAACGTGTAAGAACCTCCCGCAGTGTTTTTAGGAGTTCCAGGTGGCTAGGGGCTGCAACCAGGACGTCGTCAAAATAAGGAACGACGCCTGGGATCCCATGGAGCAACCGCTCCATGAGGCTCTGAAATATCCCTGGGGCAACCGAAACGCCAAATTGGAGGCGGCGGCAACGGAAAGCCCCGCGATGGGTAACAATGGTCTGGGCTGTAGCCGCATCATCGTCTACGGGAAGCTGCTGATAGGCCTGTGCCATATCCAGCTTGGCGAAAATGCGGCCTTGCCCCAAAGAGTGAAGTAGATGTTGCACTACAGGAACAGGATATGGATTTGCCTGCAGGGCCAAGTTGATGGTCGACTTATAGTCGGCACATATCCTCACCGATCCGTCGGGTTTGACCGGGAGGACTATAGGGGTTTCCCAAAGGGCATGATCTACGGGCTCTATTACCCCCTGCTCTATAAGCTTATCCAATTCAGCATCTACCTTTGCTCTCAATGCAAAAGGAACCCTACGTGCCTTCAGCCTAATAGGCGCGACCTGGGGATTGAGGCAAAGGGAAATGGGGGTGCCCTTATAACAACCTAATTTCCCATCGAACACATCTGCGAACTCATCCAAAACGCTATCTACGGCACGGGGAACTACCCTATGCACCCCTTCTATAGTAAGGCCCAAAACGGGGAACCAATCTAACCCCAGAAGAGCGGGCAGGTTATCCTTAACAATTAAAACTGGAAGTTTCCCCTTAAAATCTCCATATTCCACCCGAATGTGGAATATTCCTGCCGTGGGAATCCCATTTCCCTGGTAATCTAAGAGGGAGACCCCGGCAGGGCGCAATTTACTCTGAGGAACCCTAGGGCAAAGGCGGGAAAACAAAGCCCAAGATAAAAGGGAACGGGAAGACCCGGAGTCCACCTCCATTCGGCAAGGCTGACCTTCAAGACGAACGACGGTGCTAATTTTGCGACCGCCGGCAGGGACGTGGGAAGCCTGATAGACTACGCACTCAGCACTAGGGAGCTGGTGGGTTGAATAGCAGTCCTCAGCTCGCCTCGCTGGACGTGGTTGTTGGCGGCGTTGCAATGTCTGACGCTGGTTGCTGGGCTGCATGAACGATGGGGCTGGCAAGAGAGCCCGGCAAACCTTGGCGAGGTGTCCTTCTCCTCGGCAACGGCGGCAGACAGCGGAACGAAACGGGCAAGATACGCGGCTGTGGCGGCCGCCGCATCCACGGCAAGGCATGTTTGAAGCTGGCTGGACGGACGTCGGTGGTTGCTGGTGTGGCCTCTGCTTCGGCTGCGTCCTCATCTGTCCGACGGTTTCCTCCTCCTCGTCTTCCGTGGGGGAGAGGTCGTCAACGAGGTTCGTCTGATTGGAAGGCCCCGCAGCGGTTTGCGTGAAAGGTTTCAGCTGAAGGCGTTCCATGTCGGCCGTGGATTGTTCGGAAAGTTCTGCTGCTCGCGCAGTCTCCACAGCTTGCGCCAAAGTAATCTTGTGGTTCCGGAACATACGGCTGCGCAATTGTACGTCGCGGACCCCGCATACAAACTGCTCCACAAGATTCTCCTCTAGGTCTGCAAAATCGCATTGGGCGGCCACTGTGCGCAATGCCTCGAGGAACTGACTGATAGATTCGCTGGGCTTCTGCACTCGGCGGCGAAAAGTAAACCGACGAGCAATCAAAGAAGGTGAGGGGGCGTAATGGTCCCTCAACCTGGACATTAGCTCGTCCCACCCAAGTTTGTAAGCTGGCCTCGGAGCGGCCAGGGCTCTCGCAGAAGCAAACATAGAGGGCTCGCAGCAAGACAGGAAAAAGCTGCACTTCTCCTCGTCAGTCTGTGCCCTGTTCTTTGACGCGATTAAATAGCATTCAAAACGCTCCATGAAGCCGTCCCAGGATTCTCCCGCAGACCCAAACGGCGCGAAAGGAGGAAGCGCTGTTGCCATTCTGATGCAAAAGCCAGGGAAAAGGAAAGAAGAAACAGAGAAGATTTTTGTTCGCTGCCGGCGTTCCTAACCTGAAAAGTATGATTCAAACGCGGAGGCAAGCTGGTTTGTTCTTCTCTGTGGTCACGGGAATCTCATCCCACCTTCGTCGCCAGTTTTGCATCTTGGAGCGGAAGGAGGAGGACGCGACAAGAAGGTAGTAAAACAGCAACCTTTATTCTAGCAGAGTAAACTATGATTAACCTGGCGTGGTTCGCGCCAAACATTTATACCCCCGGGTTTGAGCAGTGAGCCAATGGGGCGTCGAGTGTCTCGGCCAATCAGGGAAGACATTGAACCGGCTCCGCCCGCAAGCCAGTATTCAACAGAAAGAACAGAATTTGAAACTAATGGAGCTAGAGATGGCAAAATTGACTGCTTTAATTACAGATTTCAGTACGTTCCTTGTGGCTTGGAGATCATAGTTAGAGTTCCTATAGGAAAAGGAGGAAAATGAAGTTTTGACTTTGGACTTTGAGGATTCCATTTGATTTGATTAGAGAAATATTGTGAATTATTAAATGTTATGATTTGTTTATAATTAATAGATTTTTATGTGTTAGATTAAAGGTAAGCTAAGAATATATGAACATTATTTTCAATGTTGATTACTAGCATTTTAAATGTATTGAAATTATTCAATTCTCCCAAAAAATAGAGAAGGAACAAGGGCTTAGTCATATTGGACTAAATTCTTACTAACAGATGAGAGATGGTGTTGAAGTTACAGGAACCTTGGGAAGAAGTGGTCATACAATATTTTAATTCAACATTATGCAAGCACAAGCAATAGAACAAAATCAAACTAGAGTCTTGGACTTTATGAGAACTGATTTCAATAAGCTTAAACTTTGGTAAGCAATCCATGGACAAGAATGCTCAAGGAGAAAGCAATCCAAGGAACTTGGAAAATTTTGAAAAGTGAGATTATAAAAGTCTTGTCTAGCACAATTCCAATGAAAAAAAATAGGTCTCAAAAGAAACCAGCTGGCAGACTGGATAACAGAACTTCATGACAAAGAAGCCCCTGAGCTGGAAGATGCCAATGAGTTTGTCCAAATGATGTGGGGCCTACTAGAGACATGGCTTGAGTGGAAGCTAAATCCGAGATTAAGGCGCTGATACAAGCAGGCCGGCTCCCTAAATAACTAATTTGGGAGTTTTGGAGATAGTTTGGAAGCTGAGAGAATGGCCAGAACATCTCCTCATCCACCACTCGTCCAGAATGCAGCCGCGTGAGAGATTATGGGTGCACCTCGGTACATCCACGTTACACCTATCCTCCGCGAGCTGCACTGGCTACCGATCGGTCTCCGGATACGTTTCAAAGTCGTAACTTATAAAGCCCTTCATGGTATTGGACCTGGGTACTTGAGAGACCGCCTGCTGCCAATTACCTCCCAAAGACCCATTAGATCACACAAGGTCGGCCTCCTCCGGGTTCCATCTACCAGCCAATGCCATCTGGCTACCACCCGGGGGAGGGCCTTCTCTGTGGCAGCTCCGGCCCTTTGGAACGAACTCCCCGCAGAGATTCGGACCCTCACCTCTCTCCAGGCCTTCCGAAAAGCCGTCAAAACCTGGCTGTGCCGGCAGGCCTGGGGTTGATGAGTTCCCTTCCCCTCTCGACCTGTGTGGCTGTGTGATTCTTGGCTATTTTAACTACTTGTATTGTACTCTGTGTTCCCTTTCCCCCCTTTGAGTTGTTCACCGCCCTGAGTCCCTCCCGGAATAGGGCGGCATATAAATAAAACAAATCTCAACCTCAATCTCACCACTTCAAGAAGGTCCTCAGCCCAGACCTCAGGCAAGCCTGTGGCATCAGGGGTGTACCAGAACACATATAAGTCTCGCAGGGTCAGGTCAGGTCTTTATGGCTGCATAAAGAACTCTCTGATAAACTGAAAGATAAAAAGGACAAGTATAAAAAGTGGAAAGAGGGACACATAGCTAAGGCAGAATATCAACAAATAGTCTGGGCCTACATAATGAAGTCAGGAAAGCTTAAGGCTCAAAATGAACTAAGTCAACAAAAGTCAAAAATTACAAAAGAAGCTTCTTTCAACATGTAAAAACAAGAAAAAAGGCAAAGAAAAGATAGGTCCATTAATGGGAGAAAATGGCAAGACGGTGATGAGCAACAGGGAGAAAGCAGAATTGCTTAACTCGCCTTTTGTATCTGTCTTTATACAAAAGGAACAAAACAGGCCAACCTGTCAAAAACAGTACCGTAAAAACAGGTTAGGAATACAAGTTAAAATAGGCAAGAAAATGGTAAGAAAGCACCTGTCCACCCTAGATGAATTTAAATCACCAGGACTAGATATATTACACCCCAGGGTTCTGAAGGAACTGGCAGGCGTGGTCTCACCATATCTTTCAAAGATCCTGGAGCACTGAGAAACTGCCAGGTGCCTGGAAAAGGGCTGATGTAGTTCCCAACTTCAAAAAAAAAAGGGGGGGGGAGGATGAAACCAAGAAACTACAGACCTATCAGTCTGACAGCAATACTTAGGAAAATTCAAGCAATGAGTCTGTAAACACCCAGAGGCAAATAAAGTCATAACTAAAAGCCAACATGGGTTTGTCAAAAACAGATCATGCCAGATAAATCTTATTGCATTCTTTGATAAACGGACAAAACTAGTGGACCAGAGAAATGCTGTGGATATAACTTGAATTTCAGTAAGGTATTTGATAAAGTAGACCATAACATACTGCTTGACAAGATACAAAAATGTAGGTTAGACAACATCACCATCAGATGGATTCCTAACTGGCTGACCAACCACATTCAATGTGGAGTCCTTAATGCAACTGCATCTACATGCAAGGAAATATGTGGTGGGATACACCAGGGTTCTGTCTTAGGCTGGTACTCTTCAATACCTTCATCAATTATTTAGATGAGGGGATAGAGGGGAAACTAATCAAATTTGCAGATGATATTGTAGAAACCCCTCTCCTAGAAGAATAAAATATTCTAGGAAATATTAAAAAGGCAGAATATTATATTTATCTGGATGAGAAAAGGAGAAACATGTTTTCTAAAGACAAAGAGCAGCTCCTTGCAGCTCCCTGCCCTCAGCAGATACTTGGTGCTCATTGAGGACTGGGCCAGCCTATCTACAAAACAAAAGACCTCATGACCATCTAGGACATAATAGGATTATCTATCAGCAGAGTTCACCACATGACACAACCAAGCCTTTCACTACATCACCCAGCAAAGTTCAACCCAACTTGATTCGGACAAACATGACTCCACATGGGAGTCTGACTGCAACCAATAAAATACATGCCCTTGCCACAGGAACAGGAAGCTCAAGGGCAAGGCCCAAGAGAGAGTATAAATACCACTCATTCTCCACTCTATGTGGTCAGCTGTCCAGAATCACACATGCTTGTGGTTCTGCTTCACCATTAAACCATCTTTCCAATAAGCCTCTATGTTTCCAATGTCTTTCTCTCCACTTGGAACTGAACCCAGATGGACATTTCTTCCAACAATACCAAACGGGTAAGTATAAACAATGCTCCAGAAGATAGGCTTAAGATACAGAAGAATCTTGATAAAAAAATTCTTTAACAAAAACCAAGTAACTTCTTTGGATGAAATTGATATGTTTATTGAAGTTTGTTTCCATAACAAGATATTAGATCTTGGTTAGATCTTAACCAGCCCGGTGAATTGAAAATACACAGTATTCTTAATAAATATACATGTTATCATCAATGTACATCTCAGTACAGTTGGGCTTAACTGCTGGAAAAGCACACATGGAGTTGGGTATTTATTACCCTCCTGTCAAAGGCAGCAGGTAACAGTACAGGACAATTAACATCAAAGACCTGATAATTGCATTGACTCACAGTTTCTTCCTTAACAAAAATGTACAGTACTTCCTCTGCAGTTTGCAAACATTGAGAGCTGACCTGTTACTGGTTTGCAGAGGAAGCTGGCAGCAACTTCATCTGCAAATCTAGGAAGGCATGGAATGGAGGAAACCACAACAACAACAACAAAAAACCCAATGCAGAAGCAAATAGCAGCAGCATTTAGCATACTCATAATATATATATAGATATAGATATATTTGGTCCTTCTTAGTTCCAGAAACCATTACAAGTTTATAAGGGCTAATAATATATTCAAATTTAACTTTAGGGGTTATTTCAATGCAATGTTAACTGTACAGAGTGGGCTGTCCTTATAAAGTAGTCTGCAAAGGGCAAACCTTATAGATGACAGAAGATTAAAGACATGGATACAGTACCTTATTTTGACTCCGTTCTTAGATTTGCTTGTTTGTTTACTTATTTGTATCCTGCCCTTATTATTTTTACAAATAATTTAAAGTAGCAAATAATATGTTGTCTGTAATGGTGAACCATGGTTTTCATTAGCCTATTACCCCATTAGCCCTATATTCTACATAGCCTCTAAGATAATTTATGATTTATCTCCACATAGGAATACAAATAATCCCAAGCCATTTCCATAGTGTACAATATATTCTGCACTTTACAGGCATAAAGGCGGCCCTAGAGATATAGTGAACATTTTATCTTACAGAAATGATGCCTTATTTGTCAAAAAGGATTCATAATAGTGTCCAACCAACTTTTTTGGAATGGGGAAATAAAATGAAGAAACTGTTAAGTTTAGCTTCTGAGGAACTCATTAAGAAGGAACATTAGTAACTAAAGCCTGGACTTCATAAGTGTAGAGAGTACTGTATTAAAAGAACTCCTTAAGATCACAATTCTTTCCTGGCAGTTGAAATCAATGGAACATCAATGGAATAGTAATAATAATAATAGTAACAACAACAATAACAACATTTTTTGGATACAGGTATGTCTTATTTTTTTGCTAAATCAGTCCACAGGTCATTATGTAAAAAATATGACATACCCGTATCCAAAAAGTCATGTGAGCACTAAGTGGAAAAGGTCACCAAAAATGGGACGGTGAAGATTTTGTGGGACTTTCGAATACAAACGGATGGTCATTTGGAACACAATACACCGGTTTTCATGGTTGTCGAGGGCCGAAGCGTACAGTTTATTGATATTGCTGTACCAGGTGATGCCAGAGTCGAAGAAAAAGAACTGAAAAAAAATAATGAAATATCACGACCTGGCCATCGAAATTACACGACTATAGATGAAGCATGTAATAGTAATACCCATTGTCATTGGAGCACTTGGTACCATGTCCAAGAAGTTTACAAAACACTTCAAGAAATTGCAGCTTCCTGCAATAAGACCAGTGGAACTGCAAAAAACTGCGCTACTAAGAACATCATTTATTTTAAGAAGATACTTGATTGATACAGAGGATACTGGCAGCAACCCATATCAACCATTAGCACCAGTCAATGGTATTTGCGACACATCTTTAAATGTTCACTTGACTGAGTTTTATGATTAATGAATAAAAGAAATAATAATAATAATAATAATAATAATAATAATAATAATAATAATAAACTGAGATGATCAAAAATCGAGTTAAAAAGGTAAAGAATTGGACATCACCTGGAAAGGACCAATTACATGGTTTCTGGCTCAAATATCTGACCAGTTTACATGCAATATTGGACAGGCAACTGAATGAAATTTTACAAAAGGGCCAAATTGATGAATGGTTGACAACTGGAAAAACATACTTGATTCAGAAAGATCCAACTAAAGGAACAACATCTGAAACTATAGACCAATAACATGCTTACCAACAACCTTCAAATTACTCACAGGCATTATTGCAGATAACATGATGGATTATTTGGAAACAAACAACATCTTGCCAGTACAATTGTATAATAATAATAATTGTTAACAACAGGTACATTAAAGAAAGAAACAGAGTCACTAATCCTGGCTGCGCAAGAACAAGCTATCCGCACAAATGCCATTAAGGCCAAAATAGAAAAACCCTCTGATGATGCCAAATGCAGACTTTGCAAAGAAGCTGATGAAACTGTTGATCACATACTCAGCTGCTGTAAAAAAATCGCGCAGACTGATTATAAATTGCGGCACAATTCAGTAGCACAAATGATCCATTGGAATTTGTGCAAAAATTATAATATTAAAACAGCAACAAACTGGTGGGAACATCAGCCTGAAAAAGTCATCGAAAATCAGATGGTCAAGATCTTGTGGGATTTCCATATACAAACCGACAAAATACTGGCGCATAATACACCAGACATCACACTGGTTGAGAAAAATAAGGTCACAATCATAGACATCGCAATACCAGGTGATAGCAGGGTCGCCGAGAAGGAACATGAAAAAATCGCAAGATACCAGGACTTAAAAATCGAAATTCAACGACTATGGCACAAACCAGCAGTGGTAATTCCAGTGGTAATTGGCACACTGGGTGCTATTCCAAAAGCACTGGAATTACATTTAAAACAGTTAAAAATTGACAAAATCACCATCAGTCAAATGCAAAAAGCCGCACTGCTTGGATCTGCACGCATATTACGAAAATACGTTACGACGTCCTAGGCCCCTGGGTGGGGCCCGACTAGTAACCAATGCCAAATCCGGCGAAACAACTGGCCGCTGTGATACAATTGTATAATTGCAAAACCAAAAAAAACCAAAAAAACAATGTCACAAGCGGAAATAACTGATATTCAAGACACAACTAAAGACATTATAGTAGAACTCCCAGAAGAAGTTTTTGGGGAGGAAATAATACCACCACCACTAGAACCAGTTATCACTGAACCAACTGATGAACTAACTCAAAAACAAAAAGAATTGAAGGATAAGATCATGGAGCATTTTCTGCTTAATGAGGAAAGGCAACATTTACCATCACTAAAAACTGTGCCTAAGAAAAATTTGGCCCCTTATCATGAAAATGGTTAATGCAGTGTTTTCAACAATTGAATCGGGATCCATCTTGGAAACGAACCAGTTAATGTACAGCGCAGATGTAATAGTCACTAATGAACTAGGCATTAAAATCAAAGTACCTAGTCACACAACAGAAAAAGCATCAAAGCCAAAGTGGAAAATCTGATTAGAACAAAAGGTCAAAAAATTAAAGGCAGATGCTCGTAACTTAAAGAACATGCATGAGCAACGGCTTAAAAACAACAAAATCATAGATCGGCTAATCAGAAGATATAGATTGGATACAAGAAACATCAATGAAGCTGTAGAGATTGTAAAACAGCAGATAACAGCAACAGCTACAAAAATTGAAAGATATGAGGCACGAATCATCCAATATAAACAAAATCAGCAATTTTGATCAGACCAACAGCGTTTTTATCGAAGTCTTAATGTGAATGATGACACCAAAAGTGAAAAACCAGAAAAGCAGGCCACAGTTGAATTCTGGAAAGAATTGTGGGAAAATGCAAAGGATTACAATAAGGAAGCAAAGTGGATACATGACTTTGAGAAAAGCATTGGCAACAAACAAATGCAAGTATTAGAAATAACAACTGAGATGGTCAAAAATTGAGTAAAAAAGGTAAAGAATTGGACTTCACCTGGAAAGGACCAATTACATGGTTTCTGGCTCAAATATCTGACCAGTTTACATGCAATATTGGCCAGGCAACTGAATGAAATTTTACAAAAGGGCCAAGTTGATAAATGGTTGACAACTGGAAAAACATACTTGATTCAGAAAGATGCAACTAAAGGAACAACACCTGAAAACTACAGACCAATAACATGCTTGCCAACAACCTTCAAATTACTCACAGGCATTATTGCAGATAACATGATGGATTATTTGGAAACAAACAACATCTTGCCAGTAGAGCAAAAAGGCAACAAAAGAAGGAGCAGGGGCACAAAAGATCAGCTCCTAATTGATAAAATGATATTAGAAAATTGTAAGAACAGAAAAATGAACTTGAATATGGTCTGGATTGATTACAAAAAGGCATTTGACTCACTGCCACATAGTTGGATCATAAAATGCTTAGAAACAACTGGCATTAGCAAAAATATTACATCCTTTACTGAAAAGGCGATGAAACAATGGAGAACTGTTGGCAGTAGGGAATGAGATCTAAGGAATGGATAATATCAAGCAAGGAATTTTCCAGGGTGATTCACTTTCACCTCTTCTCTTCATCATTGCAATGATTCCACTATCAGTAATCTTAAAAAAAATGAAATTAGGCTACCAAACAGCCAAAGAAGCTGAAAAAATTTCGCATTTACTATATATGGATGATTTGAAACTCTATGGAAAGTCAGAAATAGAAATCCAATCATTGACAAACACAGTCCGAGTATTCAGCACCGATATTTCAATGCAGTTTGGCATGGAAAAATGCACCACTGTATCCATAAAAAGGGGCAAAATCACTGCATCTGAGGGAATTGAAATGCCCAATGGCCAACTAATTAAATGCAAAGAAAATGAAGCCTACAAATACTTAGGCATTCTGCAGTTGGATAACATCAAGCATGGAGAAGTAAAAACTATTGTCAGGCGAGAGTACACCAACAGAGTTAGGAAAATTTTGAAATCTAAATTAAATGGTGGAAATACAATCAATGCCATAAATACCTGGGCAATATCAGTTATAAGATACACAGCTGGTATAGTTAACTGGATACAAGCTGATTTGGACATTTTGGACCGAAAAACCAGGAAACTAATGACAATGCACTACAGTTTACATCCACGTGGTGATACTGATAGACTGTACCTGCCCCGAAAATCAGGTGGCAATTATTACAAGTGAAGCAAACAGCTGAAGAAGAAAAACATGCACTGGCTGATTATTTAAAAGAAAGTCAAGAACATCTATTAATCGAAGTAAAAAACAAAAATCTACTGAAGGCCCAACAGACAAAACAAGAATACAGAAAAGATGTGATAAAATCAAGAATGGAGAGTTGCAGAACAAAGCACTGCATGGCCAATTTCTGGAAAAAATAAAAGATAAAGTGGACAGTGAATAAACGTGGTTATGGTTAACAACAGGTACATTAAAAAAAGAAACAGAGTCACTAATCCTGGCTGCGCAAGAACAAGCTATCCGCACAAATGCCATTAAGGCCAAAATAGAAAAATCCTCTGATGATGCCAAATGCAGACTTTGCAAAGAAGCTGATGAAACTGTTGATCACATACTCAGCTGCTGTAAAAAAATCGCACAGACTGATTATAAATTGCGGCACAATTCAGTAGCACAAATGATCCATTGGAATTTGTGCAAAAATTATAATATTAAAACAGCAACAAACTGGTGGGAACATCAGCCTGAAAAAGTCACCGAAAATCAGATGGCCAAGATCTTGTGGGATTTCCGTATACAAATGGACAAAATACTGGCGCATAATACACCAGACATCACACTGGTTGAGAAAAATAAGGTCACAATCATAGACATCGCAATACCAGGTGATAGCAGGGTCGCCGAGAAAGAACATGAAAAAATAGCAAAATACCAGGACTTAAAAATCGAAATTCAACGACTATGGCACAAACCAGTAGTGGTAATTCCAGTGGTAATTGGCACACTGGGTGCTATTCCAAAAGCACTGGAATTACATTTAAAACAGTTAAAAATTGACAAAATCACCATCAGTCAAATGCAAAAAGCCGCACTGCTTGGATCTGCACGCATATTACGAAAATACGTTACGACGTCCTAGGCCCCTGGGTGGGGCCCGACTAGTAACCAATGCCAAATCTGGCAAAACAACTGGCCGCTGTGATACAATTGTATAATAATTATAATTATAATTCTACAAAAAACCACCCTACTTGGAACAGCTTATATCCTCCAATGTTACTTTAACAGTTCCCAGGTCCTTGGTTAGGACTCGAGCTGTTGAGCTACCAGCCAGCCCCAAAGGCTGTGAATATCACCAAACATTAGCCACATAATAATAATGGCTATTTTTTTTTTGACAAGACATAAGTCCAAGCTAGATAAACATCCATCCAATAAAATTAGTAAACACTTATTAACAACTAACCAAATATAATCATGCCTATTTAAAATAATTGTCTGCAATTCAGTTTCATATGTATGCAGTAATGCTTGACTTATACTTAGCAACTGTTCAAAGTTACAAAGACACTGAAAATAGTATGACTTACAATAGATCCTTACACCTGTGATCAAAATTCAGATACCAACCAACAGCATGTAACTATGATGATTGCACATCCCTGGAACCCATGATCAGCATTTGTGACCTTCCCAGCTGGCTCCAAATAAGTAAAATCAATGGGGGAACCCAAATTCGCTTAATGACCACTTGATTTACTTAATAACTGCAGTGAATTGCTTAATAACTGTGGCAAAAAAGATTATAAAATCAGGCACGACTCACTTAACAACTGCTTTGCTTAGCAATGGAAATTCCAGTTCCAATTGTGATTGTAAGTTGAGGACTATCTATACATCCATAAGTAAAACAAGTATCAATTTAGAAATTGTCAAGATTTAGGAGGTCACAGCATAATAACACTAACGCACTCTGGTGAGAAATGGAAGAAGATCCTCCATAGAATTACTTAAAAACATTGCCATACTAGTATATTGGTATATGCGTGACTGGCAGGTTCTTAGTACCAGCACCACTAGTTTAATTTGGATCAGACTTGAATAGGGTGCTAGTAAAAAGCACCCATGCTGTAACAAAATATAATAATATCAGGGAACATTCAGAACAGCCGAAATAGTACTGTTCTGGATTAAGCAGAGTAATTCAATAAAAATGATTTAGTAATGCAGTACTGTGCTAAAATGGGAGACACCAATAGCCTGCAGTGACAATTGTTAATGCAGTTAAGTAAATGCCACATTTATTATTTGAGCAGCATGGTGTTTTGTGGAACCAATACATAATTTATGTATATATGTACATGCTTTAGAACTGTTAACTGGGCAGTAGCTGGGGCAAGTAAAGGGAATTCACCCATTGAGCAACCCTCATATCTAGAACCCCAGCTGGCAACTTTCCAGCTGACAAGCTCTGTGTCCAACCAGTGCAATCCTCGTATATTTTACTACAAATGTTGTTTCATTGGTTTTAACTCAGTGTCAGACATAAACTTCGTTAATGTGACTTGCAAACCCTGGTTATGACTACTACCATGGCTGAACACAGTTTTCATTGATAGTTTGTAAGTAGTGTTTACACTGAATTTTTGTAACATTTGTTGAATCAGATAACAATGGTGCAATCTATCCACATTTATTTATATACCTATTATTATTATTATTATTATTATTATTATTATTATTATTATTATTATTATTATTATTATTATTATTATCATGATTGCATCATGTGCCAAGCACATTAGACTACAAGCATATTCTACAATTTTCAGACTTGACTACATCTCACCTTTCCATTTAAGGTTGATGTTCTTCCTGAAATGTTTGGCACCAGATTTTTTTTTAGCTTTCCTCTTATTCTCCAACCATCTGGTGGTACCCAATTGATTGCAATCTTTGCTGGACATTGCTCACTCATCTGGAGCACATGTCCAGCAAAGCATGTTCTGCATTGTATGACTATCTCAAGAGTCTTCAAGAATTGTTTGTTTGTAGTATTTCCTCATTTGTGACTTGGGACCGATATGAGATATAAAGAACTTTCTGAGACAATATTGTTGAAAGACATTGCTCTTATGAATTCTTCTTGTAGATTTCTAGGTCTCATTGACATAGATAGCAGTTAGTATGACAATGGTATTAAATGAGCTGATCTTGGTTGCTGTGATTATAGTGGATCTGTGGTCCATATTGAGTGCATTTGTTAGAAGGCAGAGTTGCTTTACCTATTCAGCATTTCATACCTGCTTCTGTTCTTACATATGTATCCATGATGCTTCCAGATAAATTGTTCCACAAATTTTAAAGCCTGCAATTTGTCTAAACGGGATATTATTACATCCCATATAGTTTACTTCCTCATCACGATGAAGAATGCAGTGAGATTTCCTAGGGGGCCAGTTAGGATACACTGTATGAATTTATTTGGGCTAGGCCTGGAAATTGTTCTAAAGTCTGGTTTAAGTATGGTATATTACAATGATGACTAACCTTTTCCAAACCAAGTGCTCATAACGCATGTGCACGAATGCGCATTTGCGTGCCTGGATCCCCAAAATGCAATGCACGCATGCCTCTGTGCATTGCTATGCCCCATGCATGCATGCACACCACTGCATGTGCCACACCGCCATGCATGCATGTCTCTGCATGTGCCCTGCATATGCGTGCACACCCACTGCACATGCCCCACCCCACACATGCACAACAGAATATGAAGACCAGCTGGCCGGCGGGAGGTGCACATGCATGCATGGTGGAGCTGAACTGGGGCAATGGCTTGCGTGCCCAGAGAGGGTGCTGCGTGCCACCTGTGGTACATGTGCAATAGGTTTGCCATCACTGGTATATTGAACTGAGTTTTTATAATGCACTGCAGAGCTGTACATCAATATTACTGGAGGTAGCGTGCAGAGAAAATTCTGGAAATCTCTACATTTTCAAGTTGCCAAGGTTGAGAAACTGTATTATAAATTATAGATTACTGCATGAACCATAATTGTTGGCTTAACACTGTACCCTAATTTCAAACCATTATGGTTTAGCAGTATTATCTGAATCCTATATATTTCTTATAATATTTCTTCCTAAGAATTGGATTTAGGATTGCAGCCTTTACCCATTGTTTACTTGACTATCTGGCTACAAAAAAAAAAAGACAAATCCCTTCACTGTGGGCTGTGGTGATGAAAGCCTGTCATTCATCCGCTACCCTGCATCCCCTACCTGCCCTAGGAAGAGGGAAGAAGAGAAAGCAAGACCCAACGTCGGGCAAAGAGAATGCCACGAAGACTTCACTTTTCCTGCCGCGCACGCCCTGAACTTCTGCGCATGCTCTCATGGAGGAGGCGCGCGCCTCGGCTGGATCTTCTAGCCTTACAACTCCGCGCTGAGAGCGATGCGTCTTCTTGGGGGAGAGAGGCGGGGCGCTCAGATACAGAGAAGGCCGGGAGAGGGAGGGGGCGGTACGACGGCGCCCTCCCGCCCTCGCCTCCTCCCGGCCAGAGGCTGGAAGGCGGGGCCTGCGAGGGGAGGAGAGAGAGGGAGAGCGCAGGCCCTTCCAGCGAGCGGTGCGAGCGTCCGGGCTAGGATGCTCTTGGTATCGCCCTGCGGGGGCAGCAGCTGCAGCAGTAGCAGAAGCCGTGCCAGGGACTAACCCGCCGCTTCGCTCCCTGCCGCAGCCGCGCTAGCGCCCGACGTGTTGCTGCCTGAGAGACAGCCAGCCAGCAGGGCTGCTTGCTTTTACTGGCCCCTCCTTTCCCGCCGTCTCTTCCTTTCCCTCCCCTGCCCGTTGGCGGCTCCGGGGCACTGACCCTCGCCGTCCTCTTCCTCCTCTTCCTCCTGGGTTGCTCCTCGGCGGCTCCCATGGCGGCCCCGGGTAATATCGTGTCCGTTATGGCGAGTAAGACCAAGACCAAGAAGAAGCACTTCGTGGCCCAGAAAGTCAAGCTCTTCCGGGCCAGCGATCCGCTGCTCAGCGTCCTCATGTGGGGAGTGAACCATTCGGTAAGAGACGCCGCTGCCGCGCAGACGACTCCGGGGGGCGGGAAAGGCTCTCCTGGCTGTAGTTTCTCCCCCCTCCTGGCGCAACGGGGCTGCGGAGATAGTCCATCAGACCCGGCTAGCTGCCGGCTAAGCACGATGGGAACTATAGTCCCGCGCCTGTGGAGAGCCGTCAGGTAGGGAGGAGGATTCCCTTCGGTTTTGCAGGTGTGTTGCCGCCTGCCTTAATTTCCCTCCTTTCATTAGAAAGGTGTGATGGGGTTGATGTAGCTCTCGTCTTCTAATCAATTGCTGCTGCCCTGTGACTGCAACTCCCCCCTCCCTCCCCCCAATCTTGCAGGGCCATCTTGCTCTTTCACACCTCGGATTTAGACTAATCTGCAGGAATTCAGAAGTAGCGGTGCTCCATAACAGGATCGGTGTAGTTGATTGAAAGAGGATACAAAATTTCATTCCGGGGAAAGAGATGCTCTTCTGCAGAAAGCATAGATAACCTCTTGGATTCACTAATGCAGTGCCATGTTTCCTTTGGGATGTCAACAGCTGTGGGTGTGCAGCTTCCCGTTGTTTTTCTGTTCTTATGCGTGGCTGCATCTTTGCAAAGCCTTCAGTGCCTATGATACTGTCAGTATTTTGGTAGGATAAGTAATTCTGCTTCAAGCAAGGGCTAAATATCAGCTGCTAGAATATTTCCTTTAGTGCTTGCCATAAGCACCCAAAGATGACTCTTCATAATGCTATACAGACATTATCTTGGTTGGACAAATAACTATTTTTATGCAATTTCCTGGGGTCATCTTCACCCAGAGAACACTGGGGTCCAAACCCAGTGCACATGTCACAGTATGCATATTTGTTGTGATGGTTGATAGACAGCACATAATTGAATGTCTACTTGTCTAATGGTTTTAGTGCCCCCCCCCATTTGAATGTATTTTTCATAGTATTGCTACAAAAGCAGTCATAAAACAGTGCAGAGGAATTGGGAAACTTTTCATTCTAATCCCCAGTACATTCAATGGATCATGGAGTTGGAAGCAGAGCAGTAAGGAATGTCTTGGATAAAATATGGTAGAGTCGCTATAGTAGAGAAGGTGATGGCAATGTGCTGTCTTGGACTACTGCAGTGTCCTGTTTCTCAGCTAGGAATAACAGTTCATTTAACTATGCAGTATTATGCTAGTGAGACCAGAGAGAAAAGAAATGTAAAATGTAGTTTGACAGAAGAAAAATACTATTGAAGATAACATGATTTTGATAATGATGAAACTCATGTGATCTAAGCTGTTAGAAATGACAGAATGTGGATGGTATAGAAAGTGTGTCATTGTAATTGTATGAGAATTATATTCACCTAGTTAGGGGAAGTAATACTGCAGGTGTGTGTTTGTGAGTATGTGTGTATGCGCATGTGTGCACATAGACCAAATATGCAGGGTTTTGTTCAGAGTGGCAACAAAGATTGGTTCTAAAGATTATGGCGGGCTATTTCTTGTGAACTTTTGAAATTTGTTTCCTTTTTTTATTCAGCACAAGAATTAACATCTCATTAAAGGGGGAAAAGCTGCTTAAAGAAATAGCTAATAGAGCACAAATCATGTGCTCCCCCCCTAGTAGTATTGTCTGACTTTAATATAATGAGAATTTGCTTTATTGCATAATGTGTATGTCCACATATATTAGCTGCCACATCTTTTAGTAGAAGCTATATTTGGTATTTGCACATTGATTCTAAAATCTGGTTAATTCACTGTCTTCTTTTTCCTGGAAAGCTGGTCCTGTGCCCTGCTGTAAATATGAGTACAGATAAATTCATTGAATGCTTATATTGAAAATGCTTGGGCATGATTAACTTTCATACAAAGGGGTGTTCAAAACATAAAACTTCCTTAACTTGAGGGAAATGGCAACTTTCACATCACATATAGTTATGATTTCACAAACACTAGGCCACTGTTTCTCAAACTTGGCCTTTTCAAGAGATGTGGACCTCAACTCCCAGAATTCCTCATCCAACATGGCTGGTGTAGAATTCTGGAACATAAGTCTACACCTCATAAAAAGGCCAAGGTTGAGAACCACTGCTGTAGGCTGAACTGGTAGCCAACTATTGGTTTTGTGATTAATTTGACAATGCTATACATAAAATACAATAGATGATTTTCCTTGAGCAGAGATGAATGTATGTATATGTGCACATATTTGCTCATACCACACATGAATATGGAGGTTTGAGGAAGTTTGCTAATTCAGCCTCTGATTCTAAAGTAGACATTTTCTTTCTTCTTGAAATACAAATAGAGGATTTAGAGAAATCAAAAGTAGGGTAACATTAACCTTTCATTGCATAAGCAGAATTTTATTTTCCCTCAAAGTTACATGAATATTAGTTTGCACTGTCCTTTGCTGAAATTTCTAACAAGACTTTTTTTATGAAAAAGGAGGAAATCTGCATGAAAACTTTCCATTAAGTCTAATACTGTTATATTTTCAAGAGAAGAGAGCAGATCTGGAGGATGGTTTCTGATAATTGATTGTGTAAACAGTTATTTGTAATAGTAATGTTGTAAGTTGCTTATAATGAATTAAATTTTTATGGAGAGTTTCCAGAGTTAATACAGTGCTAAGAACCTGGTACATCTGGGAAAATGCATTTTATACAGCATCTTCAGTTTTGAATTTAAATAAGTGAAAAGAAACTCAACTCATAATTCAGAAAACAGTATATGTTGAATTGTAATAATATTAAAGGTAAACCTCAAAATATACATTTTACTGGTTTCACTATCAAGTATTACCTTTAATGAGAAAAGGAGGTGTGAGAGTTAAATTTTCCTTTTATCTTCAGTTAAATTCAACTGTTCAAAGTAGTATATTCATTTGGCAAGTAATTGTTTTCTCAACAATTCTACATTTTCACACAACAGCTCCTGTAAACCTTGCCACCAACTGGAATTGATAGGAGCCAAAGCCTAAACATCTTGCGTATTTGATTACAGAGTTGCGCAGAGATTATGACCGTGTTATTCTCTTTTTTGTTCAGTGTATTACCCTTTTTTTTTATATTGCTGCTTTGTACAGTCCTGAATTCTATTTTTGCTCTGCCACTAATAGTTCAGGCAGCACAAATATATTGTAGATTTTTCAACTCTATTCATCACTTCATATTTTCTCATGCTGGAATGCCCATCCTAATCACCAGTTATTTTGTGTTATCCTAAATGTTTCATCTCTGTCAAATTATTTATATCTCACATCAAATAAACAAATGAAAAAGTAAATGTGAAGTATTTGGGATTCCCCCTCCATAAAAGTATGAGAACTGATCACCTATTCTTACTTTGTACTTACCTTTTAGAGGACATTTCCTTTAGTGTGGAATTACTAAATGTATCCATGTGTTTTTGATGGGAGATTGTTGACGAGCTCTTAGATATTTGTTGGCAAGAAATGAATTTGCTGACAACTCTAAACAAGACTTTTACAAAATCAAGCTAACAATTGTTTGGTATTGCATACATTGGCTTCTCGATAATTTGGTATATAAGTATAATCTTTATTGTCATTGTACTTAAATACAACAAAATTGGTTTTTGGGTTTTTTTTACACTTCCCTTTCCATATTTTATGTGTGAGGATTCACATCAAGCTAGGACACATAATGCATTAAGTACAGTATTTAAATGTCAGTTAAAGGCATATCATTCTATGAAATTTGGATTTGGTGTCTGAATTGTCCTAAAGTATTGAATACTTTAGTATGTCAGTGATTGAAAACTGAATATTGACTGTGGGTGTTGGCTTAAAAAAGGCAAGAGAATTATTTGCTTAAAAAATAACAGTACATTTTTACTGATTTCCTGCATCTTCAATATATACTCATGACAATTTGAGATAAAGTAACATAATACAGTCCAGAATAAAATTACAGTTGCAAAATCTACAACAGCTGCTGAGCTAACATAAGTAAACACACAGTATCCTAAAGTAATTAATACTGACTCATTCAATGGCTATTTAAATGTCTTTGAGTTTTTAAAATAAAGATTAGCTTTTGAGAGTACATACTTTATTAGATTGGTCTACTTGTTTAGAAAATTACTATCACATTTGGGCTTGGGGGGGAATCCAATGAAGCATCATGTGACAGTTCTTAACTGCCATCTAGTGGCCATATGGACTTTTGCATTCCAGATCTAATAGTCCAAGGATAAATAAAAATGCCTCCTTGAACTAAATTTTAAAAGTTCATATGTGGGATTGATTTAAAAAAAATCGAAATCAGTGGTAAAGATTCTTCTGAATATATCAGTACTAGATCCTCAAAAGAAACCCAAAAGACTAGTAAATATTTTGCCACAAAATTTAAGAATATTTTTATAGTTCTGTGGTCAGTTATTAATGAAATAAGAATTCTTGACTTTAGAGACAAACTATTTCATGTTAAGCAGTCTGGTTTTGTCATTGATAATATAGCTTTGATTAATATCTTATACTAAATATTTCCCATAATTAGTGCAATTACATGGATATATATACACACACATACACATACCTACACATATGTACACATACATACACATACATACATACATACATGCATGCATCTGAATAGGTCATCTTAATAGTCTAAAGCCTTTTTTTAAATTACTTTGTTGACATTTCTAGTTATGGTGGAATGTAATCCAGAATCACGAGGGAGGGGATGATTCAGGGAGCAAAGACACAATATATCTTGGAACCGATAGGCAGGAAAAGAACAAAGGCTTTCCTCCCCTCAGTTGGTTTGCACAATATATCAAATAGTTTATACAGATAAGTCTTTAGTCTGGGAAGATGAATAAAGAAACTACTCTAAACTAACTACTCATATTCTTCTCGGTTTCTTTGGCCTGATACAAATAAACATAATAAAGATAAATTAGTTTATAAAAGAGAAGTTCAGAAGGCACAGAAAAAAAAAGTAAAATAAGGCAACAAAGAAAATAAAGAAATAATTTTCAGCTTCGTCACAATGAGAATATGTTAATACCGTGGGCTGGAAGGAGTGAGACCTAGCTTAGAGTCTTTGCACAGCCGCAAAACACATAAGCTTGACTTCCCCCAAGATTCATAAAGCCATTATTTGATCATTCCCAGGGGAAGGCAAGCAGTCTAGGAAAATTCTTGTAACATAGATAGAAGTCAATAAAACTTTTACCTCAATTATTTGTAAGCAACTCTGGTTGCTTGTGCCTGACATACACTTTCACTCTCGTTTACTGTTACAAATGAAACATCCTTTTCTAGATTTGTTTATTGTATTCCTGTTAGTATTAGTAATTTCAATTTTTGTCTTTCATGGCTTAAAAACTCTGTAATGTCCATATCAGATAAAAGATTTCTTAAAGTTGTTTTTATCTTCCATTTATTCATTGAAATTTGTATCCCGTTTCAGATATTAATTATCAATATTTAAGTCTATCTTTCAAAAACTTTTCAAGATAACAAAAAGTTATAGTCATTTATAGCCAAAAGTTTTAGCTTAGCCATTTCTACTTGGTCCTTTAGTTCCCTTTAGTGTCCTTTTCCATTTTCATCAAGCCTCAGTTTCTAATGTGAGTCGGCTTCCATTTCAATCATTTTCCATGAATATATTATTTAATTATATTTTTTCCAAATCTTACAGCTCTATTTAAAACTTTCTTATACCAAAATTCTAGTGTGTGTGTGTGCGCGCGTGCATGCCTTCTGTCAATTATATATTATTTTAAATTCTTAAATCTGTTTAAAATTTGTTAAATCCAAAGATTTAAGATAAAACTCACCAGATGTAAAATTCAACTCACTGTTTTGAAGGTCTCTAATAGCAATAAAATGGTTACATTGAACATTTCTAAATGTGATTGGAAAATGAGTTTGGCTGGCTTATTGCTTTATAAAGACTCAACTATTACTGAGAACAAAAGTGTCGGCTCTTGGTGCTCAAACCCATGGGAGACTGCTGCCATTCACAGCACTTTTGGGCAATCTTCTGTTCTTTGCTTTTTCAGAAACCTTTGAAAGACTAGTCAAAGGACCACACTTTCATTATTCATAGTTGTTGTTGTCTATGCTTGTTCGTTGAGATGTCTTCCGACAGTGGTGACTCATATCTCAATGGAATGTTTCTAAATCCTGATTCTTTTGTACAAACCAGACCCATTCTTTTTAGAAAGATACTTCAAGAACTGTCAACCATTCTGTAATGTTATAACGATAAACCTAATTCCTGAAGCATAAATGTATTGATTTTTGAACTATGAATTGTCCTACAAAAGCAAAGGACGTTTAGAATGGATGGCAGAAAATCATACACCATCTTCCTCTTTGTTGTATAGGATAAATTAAAAGCGTTTTCAAGTACTTCAGAGGGGTGCCTTTTCTCCCTTTGCGTCTAATGCCAAGCTTATTTGAGAAGACCATCTATTTCTTCCTAATAGTTTATAGAAATAGTTGTAATTCAGAATTCTCTGATACAATGCCCCTTCAGATATGAAATCAAGTTAACTCTTACAACGCCCGTCAAAATAGATTATTAGGTTGGTCATTCTTACAGATTAAATTAGAATATTCTGAATTCTAATTACTTAGTCATTGTTGCAAATGTTGCTTAAATTTCATGTTGCTGCATTTCCTTTAGAAACGCAAAGGTGCTTTTTCAAGAGGCAACTGGACTTTCTGATTTTTCTTTGAAGACATTTCACTTCTCATCCAAGAAGCTTCTTCAGCTCTGACTGAAGCTGAAGCTTCTTGGATGAGAAGTGAAATATCTTCAAAGAAAAACCAGAAAGTCGTTGCCTCTCTTGAAAATACATCTTTGGGGCAACTATGACCTGGATGACTGAGAATCTCCATAGACATTTTCCTTTGGAAACCAATATAAGTAAATCACATACAGGTAGCCCTTCACTTAATAATTAGTTTAGTGTCTGTTCAAAGTTACAACAGCACTGAGAACAGTGATTTAATGACCATTTTTCACACTTATGACTGTTGCGGTATCCTGATGGTCACACGATTAAAATTCAAGTGCTTGGCAACTGATTCATATTTATGACATTTTCAGTGTTCCGAGGTCACGTGATCACCTTTTGCTGCCTTCTGACAAGCAAAGTCAATGGGGAAGCCAGTTTCATTTACCAACCATGTTACTAACTTAACAACTGCCGTGGTTCAGTTAACAAGTGTGGCAAGAAAGGTCAAAGAATGGAGCAAAACTCAGTTAACAAATATCTCTCAGCAAAGAAATTTGCTGCTCAATTGTGATTGTAAATTGGGAACTATCTGTACTGCATCTTAAAGTAGGACAGAATTGATCTACCGAGATGCCATTTTCAAATATTAAATCATAAAATATTAAAGAGAATTGTGAAGGAAATATAAAAACTTTCTTTGTAGAATTGCGCACCTCCTGTAGGTATAAAAAATCGCATTGCAGGGAAAATTAAGATCTCGAAACTTAATAGACATGATGTATCAGTGATATCCCAAAGCTTAAATTTATTTAAGTCAGATTTATTTATTTACTTTTACTTTTTTTTTTTTTTAACTTTTGCTTTATTTGTATGCCGCCCTTTTCCCTAAGGGGACTCAGGGCGGCTCACAATTCAAAAGGGAAGGGGAAACAACAAACAATAGACAATACAACATGTTAAAAAAAGAAAAACACAACAATCGCACAATTCGAGTGGGGCTATAATCTTAACCCCAGGCCAGCCGGGACAGCCAGATCTTTACAGCAGCGTGGAAGGATTGGAGGGTGGTGAGAGTCCGAATCTCCACGGGGAGTTCGTTCCAAAGGTACGGAGCAGCCACCGAGAAGGCTCTCCTCCGGGTAGTTGCCAGTTTGCACTGGCTGGAAGATGGAATTCGGAGGAGGCCTAATCGATGCGATCGAATCGGTCTGGTGGAGGTAATTGGCAGTAGGCGGTCTCTCAAGTACCCAGGCCCACTACCATGAAAGGCTTTATAGGTGATAAGTAGCACCTTGTTTGTTTCTTAAATTTTTTATTGATAAACAATAGCAGACTGGCCAAAAAGTAGAATTGAAAAATCTAGATAGGAACACCAGACAAATAATGATAATGAATTATGTCCTTCATTTGTGCAGCAGTATTGACTGACTCTACTTGCCAAAGAAAATATGGGCATTATGTTGCAAATCCGACAAGAAGAAGAAAAGGCATTGGAACAGTATCTGAAGGATAGTGAATAAGATGCACTAAAGCTAGTATACCAGAAAAGCTTATTGAGTTTGAGACCAAACTTGGCCTGCAAGAAAGACCAAATGAACAACAAAAAAGAGGTATGAAAGATAAAGCTCTACGTGGCCAATACATTTAAAAAATAGTGGGGAAAATAGATAATAACAAGACCTGGCAATACCTAAGAGCAGGAAAGTTGAAAAAGAAACATGAGCTAATTCTGGCTGCCTAAGAGCAACCCTTAAGAACAAACACATACAAAGCCAGAATTGAGAAAACAGCAACAGACAACAACTGTTGCTTCTGCAAACAAGCTGAAGAAACAGTGAACCACCTGGTTATCTGCTGCAAGAAGATTGCAAGAAGATTGCACAGACTGACTGTAAACCACAGCATGACAAAGTAGCAACAATGGTGCATTGGAAGATTTGCAAGAAATATCATTTGCCTGCAGTCAAGAACTGATGGGACCATAACATAGAAAAAGTAATAGAAAATTAAGAAGCTAAAGTGCTGTGGGACAGACAGGCACCTATCACGTAATACAACATAACAAAGAGCCATGGTGACACAGTGGTTAGAATGCAGTATTGCAGGTGAACTCACTGCTCACTGCCAGAAATTTGATTCTGATCAGCTCAAGGTTGATTCAGCCCTCCATCCTTTTGAGGTTGATAAAATGAGGATCCAAATTGTTGGGAGCAATATGCTGATTCTGTAAACTTAGAGAGGGTTGCAAAGCACTGTAAAACAGTATATAAGTGCTATTGCTATGTCTAAGTGCTATTGCTTTTGTTAACACCACAGACTTATCAATATAAAGACCTGCAAACAGAAATAGGGCAACTGTGGCAAAAGAAAGCAAAGCTAGCACCAATAGTCATAGATGCCTTAGGTGCATCCCGCAAACATTTGAACACTATCAACATTGACAAATTCACTATCAGTCAATTGCAAAAGGCAGCTTTACTTGGAACAGCTTACACCCTGTGATGATACCTATAACGCCATCAAATCCTTATCTTCCTATCCCAGGTTCTTGGGAACGACTCAATTAAGTGGATAAAAATGTCAAATCCAGTCTGAACATCTGGCTGACTGTGCAATAAACCATTTATCATTAAAAGATAGAAGGGAACACTGAGAACCTGGGTCTTCTCTTAGTCTGATAATCATCTCCAGAGTGATCCCCGCTCCCCGTTGGGACCCCAGGTCAACTGGCAAAACCTGATCTTTAGGCCTTTACTGAAGGTCAGGAGAATTCGTGCAGATCTCACCTTAGAGAGTATGATATCCAAGGAGCCATGGCTGAAAAGGCTCCTCTTCTGGAACCTGCCAGCTGGAATTCCTTGACTGACGGGGCTAGCACAATGCCAGTATTCTTTTTGATAGTTCCTTGATTAGGATATCATTTCTGTTTGCTTAATTGTTTTCTGATGTTAATTCCCACTTATCTGGGTACAGGGTGCTCGAGGTGGTGTGTTCTGGTCTTTTTGTTTCCTTTTTAGGTTTCTTTTCATCTCCTTTGAATAATATATAAATTTAGATTATCTCTATGTGTCTTACTAATGACTGATTTGTCTGAATTTCAGGCCTCTAGGAATTCCTTAACTTTTTTCTTTCTTTTTAAATCTGATATAGGATGTTCATAGCTTCCCAGTTGAAACAATGACTGAATCTTTCCTTGTGTGGTGGGATTAATGTTTTTAATTGCTAGTTGATGTTCATGGGTGCACTATTCAAATCTTTTCCCTGTTTATCCTACATAGTGTTTATTATAGTTCTTAGACTGCATGTAGTAGATGCCTCCTGTTTTTTTCTTTTTGGGCTCTCTAGTCTTGTGGTTTACTTAAAATGTTTTGAGGGCTTTGGTTGGTTGGTGTGCTATGGTGATGCTGTGTGATTGCAATAGTCCATTGGTTATTTCTAAAATGTTTTGGATGTATGGCGATGTTATCTTTTTCATACATTGATTTTACTAAACTGGATTAAATGGTCAGGCCCTTTTTGACACATTTCTGTGGATATCCATTTTGTTCAAAGATGTTACATAAGTGGCCTTTTTCCTTTTTGGGGCTTTCTGGGTTGTTGCAGTGCATTTGTATTTATCTGAATAATGTTGTTTGAGGTTGATTTTTGGGGTGGGCCTAAATATATGCTCCCCCCAAAAAATAAGCCCTAGTGAAGGGGTGGGTGTGGCCAGCATAAGAGGCAGCCCTTTCCTTTCCCAGTCACCTCATGGAGGTTTAGCCCTTTAATGCCCTCCCTGAAAATAAGCCTTAGTGAAGGGATGGGCGCAGCCAGTATAGGAGGCAGCCCTTCCCTTTCCCGGTCACCTCATGGAGGTTTAGCTCCTTAATTGTTGTCCACTAATCCGCTAAGCCAACGAAGGCTGTGTAATTTGGCTCAGATCTCCAGAGGACCTCCCCAGCTGCTGGCCTCCTCTCCCTTTTCCTTCATTCTTTATTGGGATTGCAGCACAACACATATTCCCAAAATGCTCCATCAGAAACCTTCAGTCTTGCAATCTTGGGAGGGGAGCCTATGCTATGATCCCAAAGAAAGAATGGTGTGTATGTAAGAGAGAGAGAGGGAAGGGAGATCCGATCCAACCTCGGAGAGTTATCCAGGGCTGGCAGCAAAGTTCTCTCCATGTCTCCCCCCTCTCTCCTTCTCTCTCTTACACACACACACAAGTCCGTCATTCCCACCCCTCCCAAGGCAGCCACATCCCTTCACTAACCTGCTTTCCTGATCCATTCTCCACTGCCACGTGCAGGACAATAAAAGTAGTCTGGGACTACTTCAAACTTTGCGAGAATTTTTTTTTTTTTTTTGGGCGAGAAGTTGGAAGGTCTGAATTGCTGGTATTTTTTTACCATAGTCACACAGACTAATTTTCCTGTCCTGAACGCGCAGTGGAGAATGGAGCTGGAAAACAGATGAATGAAGGGATGTGGCTGCCCTGGCGAGGGGCAGGGGTTTGGCATGGGTGGCTTGACTGAAGTGCCTTCAGGTAAGTTGATGTGGGGCTTTGGGGCAGCTCCGCAGCCCCTGCCTTGCTTCATCCTCCTCCACTACCACCCCACTGCCTTGCTTCGTTCTTCTTTGCAACGCTCAGCCTCTCAAAGTAACAAGAATTGCCTGCATGTTGCTTCTGGGCAGGGGAGGCTTGGTCCTCTTACTCGATTCTTCTCTCTCTCTCTCTCTCTCTCTCTCACACACACACACACACACACACACACACACACACACACACAGACACAGATTCAATCTCTTGAACTGGGCACTTTTCGCCCAGAGGGAGACAAAGCGGGTGAAAAGTGTTTGGGCACGTGATAGGCATCGGCTTGCATTGTCACATGTTTCGGCTGTTGAGTGCCAGCCCTGACAGCCGCTGCAGTTCTCATGCCAGCTCTGCAAGGCAAGCAAGCATGGGGCTGCTCTGGTTGCCTGCAGTGGCTCTGTAGCCACCTCACCTTCCGTCCAGTGCAGCCCACCGCCAATCCCTGGTTGCTGCCCAGCAGCCTCCACTACCTCCCTCTGCAACTACCTCATGCACAGCTGGCATGAGAGCTGCAGCACCCACCAGACCCAGGATTGTAACCTGGCACCTGCCACACCAAGCAGGTGTGCAGGCTGGTGCTCAATAGCCCAAAGGAGGCACCTTCCTGCCGGAGTTCCGTGTCCAGCTGGTGAGCAGTTACCAGGACTGCCCAATTATCAACCAGCTGGCTGCATGGTAGGAGGGAGCTTCCTGCCCACTTGAAAGAGAGGCTGGGTTGCGTAAAGGGGCTTTTCTCTCCAAAGACCCTCTCAAGCACTGGGTTGTGGGCTCCACCTCAGGGATCCTCAATCGGGGCCAAGCTCTTGACAACCGATTGAGGTAAGACTATTCTCGCCATTGACGGAGCCGGAAGTCAGGTAAGATGTGCGTCTCGCTTCTCCTCCTCCCTACCCCTCCCCACCTGCCACCCCCAAGTTGCACTCCAAAATGGTTTAGTTTATTCTATTTTATTTTATTTACAGCCAGAAACCAAATTTATTAAAAAGAGATGAATGCATACATAACCAACAGAATAAATTGTTGTGTTTGTTTGTTTGTTTGTTTTTGGTTCCTTTAGTCAGTGTAGACTCCTGGGAACTTCTTGGACATGTCCCTGTAGTTTTCTTGGGAAAATTTCAGAGATGGCTTGGCCTCGCTACTTCCTAAAGCTGAAGGAGAAGGACTGGTCCAACATCACCCAGCTGGCTTGTGTCTGAGATTGGACTACAGTTTATAATCTCTCAGTTTCTAACGTGGTGCCTTAATTAGCTTTCTTTTAAGAATCACACTATACTACTATATAACATTGTGTTAGATTTTGTAGATTACAAATTATGTAGATAATTTTAATAGAAATGTGCAGTTCCTGGAAATGTGCTATTTAAACTGGCTTCATATAACATATTAAACCTAAATATGATGGTTAATGGTTAATCGTGGTTTTTAAATAAACTACAGTTTCCTGCATTCATATAGAATGCTAAACTATAAATGGAAGTTTGCAAGCCATAATTATTAGGTTCATGCAACATGCTAAATTAAGTATATAATATTTTATCCTTGTGTGCTATGCAAATTAGATCCCCAAATTGGTTTCCTGGTCTTGGAGAGCAATAGCAATAGCATTTAGACTTATATACCACTTTATAATGCTTTACAGCACTCTCTAAATAGTTTACAAAGTCAGCCTATTGCCCCCAACAATCTGGTCCTCATTTTACCTACCTTGGAAGGATGGAAGTCTGAGTCAATCTTGAGCCTGGTGAGATTTGAACTGCCAAATTTCAGGCAGCCAGCAGGCAGCAGAAGTAGCCTGCAGTACTGCTCTCTAACCACTGCGCAACTGCGGATGCATCCCATCTGCCTGATTTTCCGATATGAAAATCAATAAGAAAAAGCTGGGTTATTTTTTTGAAGGTAAATTTATTTAAATATAGAATTTCAGCTTTCAAAAGTTATAGCTTTAAATAACTTTTTCAAAGACCCAATAGTATTTGGATCTGTTCCATTAACTCCGAGTAGTTAGCTATAACAGCTGTTTGGTAAAAGCTTGTCTTGTCAGGGAACAGAGTAATCTGATACTCAAACACAACATGTTAAAGTTGAGCAAGCATTGCTTCTTTTGCATAACTACATTGTACTTTCTCCATTATGATTGTTCTTTATGATTTGGCATGGAAATCAAGCAACCATTAACTCAGGAAATTCTTCTAGTTTCCTTATCTTTTAAAGTTCTGTGTGTATCCTCAACTTCATATACTTTGTACTTTTATGTTTCTGGAAGGATACTGAAGCAGGTTTTTAACTGAAAATAATTTTGATGTAGTTTTTCTTTTCTTTTTTTAAACGAGTGGATTGAGACTGCTCTCTCAGTTTCATTTCCAATAGAAATGATACTGAACATTCAATTTGCACTTTGGGATAGCTTCAGGAGCTATAAAATAGTAAATAGGGTCTTTATTTGTCATCCATTGCCCATTCTTGAGCTTTTAGTGGCAGTTAAATTGTTTAGGCACAAGCTGGTAGTCAGGGGCAAGAGAATTCCAGTCCACCTCAAAACTTGATGGAAAGAATAAGCATTGAAGCGAAATACAGGAATTTGCCATTTTTTGTTAGGCACCCTAAAGAGTTTCCAACAATGAGATAAACAGCATTTGTGTCTTCATGCTTGCATGCTACTATGACAGCTCTCAGTAGAACACTTAATCTGTTCTCTGGGGTAATAATAAACATCAAAGCAAGAAATGTTTACTAGATGTTCCTGAAATGTTAAATATTTTGGTTTAAACACTTTTAGTGCCAAGGCCTTCATATTTTAATTTGGGTTGATATTTAATGATATTTAATATTTGGGCAGTATGAAATATTAGATACAGAGAAGTTTCTGAATAATATTTTCTCATGGGAAATTTTCCAGGGGAGGGTAATAAGCCCAGTCTTATTATAAACTGAATTAATTTTTAAGGATAACAGACATCATTTAGTGATCTTTTATAATGACCTTCATCTGTTCTGAAACTGATTTATCACCAATAGATATGGAAAAATTCTCCGATTGTACAACTTCCCACATAGTTCTACATAGGCATTTCCGGTTCAAGGCAAACTGATTTGTGTGTGAAAGCAGTTTCTAATTAAAGCTATCCATTTTTTAAAAGCATGGAATAATGGGCTTTTCTTATTATCATCACTTCCATTTTGCCTTTTTCTCCTTCAACAATATTCCAGCCCATGGGGACTATCTTAATGCAATATAACTACATAGTTTTATTTCCTCCCCTGTGACTATCTGGCAACGATGCATGTAGTGTTCTACGCACTTGAAGGTGAAATTTGAAGCTTATTTGTTTACCTGCTACCAGTTTCTACATATAACCCCCAACTAACAAGCACAATTGAACTCAAAATTCTGTTGCTAGGTGAGATATTTGCTAAGTGAGTTTTGCACCATTTAACGAGCTTTCTTGCCACAGTTGTTAAGTGAACATGGCTTCCCCGTTGACTTGCAAAAAATGATCACATGACTCTGGGACAGTGCAACTGTCATAAATATGAGTGAGTTGCCAAGCATCTGAATTTTGATCACGTGATCAGGGGATGCTGCAATGGTTGTAAATGTGAAAAATGGTCATGTCACTTTTTCAGTGGCATTGTAACTAAGCAATCAGTAAACAAGGACTACCTGTATTGATAATACCGGGGGGCGGGGGATGGGATGGAATAGGTTATAAAATGGTTACTTTTCAAGATTAGATATTGCAGTCTCAAGAGATGGGAAACTATCTTAGAATGTTTAATTCTCTTGTTCTACTAACATTGATTTATTTGGAAGATAAAAATATTTAGTTGGAATAAAAAAGGCATTTTCAGACGTCTGGGTTCTTTAGTGGAATGAGTTGAAATGTTATGACTGATTATGGCAAAGGTAATGTACAAATCTTGTAGCTCATAAAAGAAGGAAATGAGATGTAAAATTGTTCTGTTTATTTAATTTTGCATTCTAGTTTCATGATAATTAAAGAAACTTGCCTTTCTAAAGGAGATTTTAACTACTTCATAAAAACAGATGAAATCAAAAAACTTATTTTCCCACTCAGAAGAAGAGATTTTTT
The DNA here is from genome assembly GCF_051295495.1 of Thamnophis sirtalis. NCBI lineage: Eukaryota > Metazoa > Chordata > Lepidosauria > Squamata > Natricidae > Thamnophis > Thamnophis sirtalis. Next base: position 29,616,485 of record NW_028261384.1, on the reverse strand, counting down.
AAATATATACAGAATATCTTAGAAGCTGAGCATTAGGAATAGAATAAGAATTAGAGTTAGAATTAGAATAGAATAGAATAGAGTTGGAAGGGACCTTGGAAGTCTTCTAGTCCAACTCCCTACTTAGGCAAGAAACCATACACCACTTCAGAAAATATATTCTTAAAAATTTCTAATTTTAGAGCATTCACAACTTCTAGAGGCAACTTGCTCCACTGATTAATTGTTCTAACTGTCAGGAAATTTCTCCTCAGTTCTAAGTTGCTTCCCTCCTTGATTAGTTTCCACCCATTGCTTCTTGTCCTACTTTCAGGTGCTTTGGAGAATACTTTGACTCCCTCTTCTTTGTGGCAGCCCCTGAGATATTGGAACACTGCTATCATGTCACCCCGAGTTCTTCTTTTCATTAAACTAGACATACACAATTGCAGCAACCATTCTTTATATAAAAAATATTGATCAGATTAATGGTAGTTTCAATATTTATACCAGGACCCAACTTTTAAAAACTAGAAGAGTATGTGTTATAAAATACAAAAAGAAAAACCCAAAAAACAATGACTAGTTCAAATGACTGTACAGATAAAATGTTGTACATGAAGAAATTCTGTGACGTAGTTTATCAGTTATCCAGACATAACATTTTGTAGTTATCATCTTTCTTAAGGATCATTTTGGATTTTTCTTTTTTTCCCATTCGTTTTCCCATTTGTAATATTTAGACTAAGATTTGGATTAGAAGGCCACCAAGGTCCTTTCTCATTCTGTTACTCTGTTAAGATTGGAATAATCTTACTTTCTTTTTAAAACATGTCGGTTCCTATATCAGTTGTTTCATTTGGTAATTGAAACCACATAAACATTATTTTTTGTATAATAGTATGAAAAGATCTATTTGAAGCTTGAGATCTTTTCCATTTTTCTTACCATATATAAAATAATTAGCCATAGTGCAATCAGTATAACTTTACATCAAAATATTCAATGGAAATTCCTACAACGTGTTAGGATTAATTACCCATTTATAACATATAGCATATAACAATAACAGGTAGTTTAAATATTGCCATCCTATAATTATAATCATTCAAATGTTACTACATTTCATTTTTTAAAAAATATTTAATTTTGGATTTAAAAATATGGAACTATTTTAATACAGAATTTTTCTACTAATACATTTTTGTTTCTGTTTTTATTCTTGAGATACTAAAATTTAAAGTCTTTTGTAACTTACTTTTTAAGAGGGAAAAGGATTGTACTTTATTCTAATATGTACTCATTTATTTAGCATTAGTTGCCAAATGTTTAAGATGCCTCAGTTGAACTGTCTCTTGATAACTTTTAAATAATAAAAAAAAAGAAAAGAAAAACTTTAAATGCCTAAAATATAAAAGTTGGTACCTAAGCAAAATAGATATTCTTTTAAGATTGTTCAATAATTGAAAGTATTCCTTTATCTTTGTGAACATTGCTTACTTTGCCCCCTAACCTAACAATCAGTTTTCAGTTGCTTTTTCAGACTATAATAACTTTCTCAACTGCTAATTTAGAAAATGGGGTTTCCAAGCAAAAGATCTCTAAGCTTTGGGGTCACAAAGCAGAAGGAAATATAGGATGAGTACTCATATGCAGCATATTTTGGGTTATTATAGTGTTTTTCAAACTTGGCAACTCTTAAGAGGTGTGGACTGAGGAAATCTGAGAGTTAAAGTCCAGGCATCTTAAAGTTATTGAGTTTAAAAAAATACTTCTCTAGAACTGTGACAATTATTGCAAAATAATTCCTAGAAAATTTTTTGAAATGCACAGGAAGTACAGTACTATTCTGTTTTATATCATTTGGCAGCATTATAGATTTTTTCCTCATAATCAGATTAAATTGTAGTCTTGTCTTTCCCTTTCTCCCTTTTGAACTAATCTAATGTTAGGCATTTTTAAAATCTAGCTGTGAAAGCAAGAACCAGTTTCATGTAGTGGTTAATGTACCAGATTAGAAATTGGGAGAGTATGAGTCCTAGTCCTGCCATAGTCACAAAGCCAATAAGGAGACATTGAGCTGCCAGTCCTTGGAAGAAAAAAATGGCAAACTGCATCTGAAAAACCTAGCCAAGTAAACTGCAGTAACTAGCCCAGACAGTCATCAACATTGACTCAAAGGCACACATACATACCACAAACAATTCCAACTGATTAGTCAACATTGCCTCATATCAAAAACGATTCAGAGCAAAGTTTTCTTGATTGGTTCTAATTACCGTAATATACAGTGATGGTGAATCCATGACATCACATGACATTTTGGGTAACACATTAGTGTTTACAACACGCGACAACTATTGAAAGTAGACCCTGATCTTACATGATTTTCAAAAGCTGTGGAGGATGTGTGAGAATGGGATGTGCTCTTGCACAGCTTCTAGGAGCCGCAAAGAGGGCCACATTCTCATGCAGTTTTTGGAGGCTTTAGAAATCTCAGAAATAGCAGTAGACTTATATACCGCTTCATAGGCCTTTCAGGCCTCTCTAAGCGGTTTACAGAGAGTCAGCATATTGCCCCCAACAATCTGGGTCCTCATTTTACCCACCTCGGAAGGATGGAAGGCTGAGTCAACCCTGAGCCGGTGAGATTTGAACCGCTGACCTGCTGATCTAGCAGTAGCCTGCAGTGCTGCATTTAACCACTGCGCCACCTTGGCTTGAAGTAAGCATTCTCCAAAGCTTACTTCAAGAACAAAAGCCTTATGTAACCCAAAGTAGCCTCAGGTAGATTTTAGGAGGCCGTCAACACAAACAGAAGGTAAGCAGTGTGTGATAGATCTTGGGGACTGCCGGGTCATGGGGGCCATTGTGTTATTTCCCAAGGCCCATGACAGTGGTAGTGGTAGAATTGGAGTTGAGACCCAGGCCTCTACTTTTGGCCCAGTCTTGGAACTGCCACCAAGTGTTGCTGTTCTGAGTAACCTAGATAAGGGGATATAGAAAAAAATTTCTCTTGGTGTGAGGTGAAAAGCTAGTAGAATCAAGGCATCTTCTGAAAACAGTCCCCACAGTATTATTATAATGCATGATAGAAATGAGGAGAACAGTTATCTGATGATTTAGACAGAAAGAGAATCTGTATGTACGTAAGCAGGCGCGGTAGCATCTCTTCTCTCAGACAGGAAAAAAAAATCTCAATTATACGTTGCAAGATTGATGCCCCACATCTTGGCTTTTGCCTGATGGACAAACTTTCCCCTCAAAAAAGGAAGTAGTACAATTAAGTGTGCCAGTATGAATAATGCTGGGTTATTTTGCCATAGTAACAGTATGTCCATTTTATGTTAGTTAGGGAAGTCACACAATGAGATTGGAGTATTTCCAGAAACACATTTTACTGAGGAAGGCATAGCAAAATGATGACTGCTTGAAGCTGCCTCGGTGTGGTAGATTCACTAAGGCAGAAAACAATAGGAAATAGGTGTGTGTAGATGCTTTTTTAATGCAGTTAATTGGCTTGGTATGGATTTATAGTTAATGGTTAATGTTAATTACCCTTAAACAGAGTTGCCCCTGTTTTGTACTTAGATAGTGAAAACCAAGAAAAATCAGAAGTATATAACTGGTAAGCAGAAAAGATAAAACTTCTGTACTAATGCCATGAAAATTATCATAGCCATAATCATGGAGTCAGCAGTAACTGAGATCAAATTGAAGAAGACTTTAATTTACAGGTTCATTTTGATATCAATACAGCTATCCAGAAATGTCAATTCTCACTTTATGCTTTGTTGAAGTGGATTTTCAAGTGTGGTTACCATTATGTATAATAAGATGCAAGAAAAAAAGGAAAGGATATAATCTTTGAGGATCCCAGAAGTTACCTGGATGACAGGTGAAGCCCCTATTGACAAGATTTTATTGGAGAAATTTCAGGCTTGATATTTTTATGTTAACTAGGACAATTTCACTACTTTTAAACAATGTAAAATCTTTCCAAATAGGAATTCAGGTATGGATTGATTGTAGATATGTGGAGATTCCAAATCTCATAATTTACAGCAAGCACGTGGTAAGCAAGACTGCTGTGATGAGTTCATGCCAATGTTTTTTAATCAAAATATGTTAACTTTTAAATCTAGTGTTCTAAAATGATCTAAGCCTAGATTAGGGGTGTCAAACTCTATTTCATTGAGGCCTGCATCAGGTTTGTGTTTGACCTCGGGGGGAAGGGTGGCTGTGGCCAGAGTGGCCGTGGCCAACTCAATATCACTCGTGTCGGGGGAACCTGTGGTGACTTGAGCATTCTGCCAGAGAAAACTGGCTCCTGAGCTCCATTTTCGGTTGCGACAGCTTCCTGTAACCCTCTGCCAGTGAAAATGGGGCTTGGGAGGACCCTCCTGACCTTTTTGCTGGCAGAATCACCGCAGGTCAGTCCTTTGTTGTTTCTAGGGCAGTCACATGGCCAGATCTAAGTACCCCGTGCCTTGAGTTTGACACTCCGGGCTTAGATGAAGGTGCATCATGAAACAAACATACACCTGTTTGTATATGTATTACAATGGCAGACATATGTAAAAAAGGAATTGAGTTTGCATAATGATGTCGCAATGTGCCCTGAGCAATTAATCTTAATTTATTTTTAAATATGAATCTTAATGTATGTTTAAAATGTAAAAAAGACACATTCTATCTCTCTAATGCAGACGTTATAATGTCTAATATGGAAACATGTTATGACATCTGAATATATATTCTAGAAGATAAGCCCACATGTCATAGCATATTGTCTCCTTCCCTACAAATTATTCTAAAAATATATTATTTAATAATTTTGGGATTAAGCAAAGGAATCTTTAAAGAGTTTTTAAAGTATCACAAGGCTTATAATTGTACTATCATTCAGATATATCCAAGATATCACAGAGCGGATTTTAGATAGCTTTAAATTGCTTTATATCGTGTGAGTCATTGGTAGCTATCTAAGGTTTTAGCAAAAGCCTTTCAGATGCTACCTGATAGTTTGATTTCAAGACCACAGGGACTAACTACATGTTGTGAACTCTAGATGTTGTGTTTTTTTAACAATGGTTCTTCTACATGCTTTTATAAACTAACTTTCTACTAGGAAAAGCACAGATTTTGTTTTATTATTATATAAGCTTTTTCCTTGCAAAAATGTGGGGGTCTTCTTTCTGATGCAACCATTTATTTTAATTTGTGTCACTGTTATTACACAAGTTAACTATTGTTTTCATGCTATTTGATTCTGTAAGTAGCAGATGATGCAAAACCATTTTTGCCTTTGGCACAGAAAGCCTCAATAGTGGCTGGTTCCTTGAAGCCGGTCACCAAAATCTGGAAACAATTGATTCTTTTTCTATTTTCTGTTTGATATTCTTAAATTAAAGAAGCATTGCTTTTGAACATTGCCTGAGAACAAAGACAAGTCAAGAGATTGCCTTGCTGTGCCTGTCTCCATTGTTGTAGATTCTCTGTTGTCTCCCTGTAGTAAGTAATGCTATCTGTAATTTAATAATTGCTGAAAAAAAGCATTGTGCATTTGGAGGGAATTTTATTATTAGCAAGAAAATACTAAACGGCATATTAAACTGCCATAGATGAACACAACAAATTCAAATTTAATTCAGACATAAAAATATGCTAAATAAATATAATACTAATACTTCATAATTTCTGCAGTAAAGAAATTATTCTGCAGATTTTGGAAAATCTGATTTCTAAACTGAGATAAATCTATTTTATAGTTTATAGCACATCAACTATGGAATAATTTTCACATATTCTCCGTAATTGGTTTGTTTTAAGATGAAGAATTTCATGAATTGTGTGTCCTGTAAAATATGACTAGTATTCATGATGGTTAGAAAGTCAACATCTGGAGGTCTTCATGTTTTCCAACTGAGGCAGGAAGAAATTAATTTCTTCTCATATTTCATTTTTTTTTAATTTCCTTTTTGTCTTCTTTGTAGATCAATGAACTGAGCCATGTTCAAATCCCTATTATGCTGATGCCAGATGACTTCAAAGCATATTCAAAGATAAAAGTGGACAACCACCTTTTCAATAAGTAAGTTATGCCACTTATGTTTTGTTTTATATTTTTCAGTTGAAATAAATACATTTTTACTTAATTTTGATTCTCTGAGTAGGTTTTTTAAAAATATGCTACCATGTTTCCCCAAAAATAAGACAGGGTCTTCTTTTCTTTTGACCCCCGAAATATGACTGTGACCTTATTATCGGGGTGGGTGGGCAGGGAATGGACTAGGCCGCAAGACTCCGCTTCAGTTTCTGAAAAATGGCACTACCGAGCAAGCGGGGCTGGCTGGCTGTGATGGCTTGGACTTGGTGGGGCTCATCAAAGAGAGAGAGAGAGAGAGAGAGAGAGAGAGAGAGAGAGAAGGGTGGGAGAAGAAGGGAAGTGAAAGTGGGGGGGGGAGTGCAGCTTAATGGGATATTCGATATCCTGCAAGGAACATTTTCCCTCCTCCTTTTCTTTTCTTTGCAAAAAGCAGAGCTGTGCCAGCTGGACAGGGTGGAGATGAGGCGGGTGGGATACTTGGGATGGGGAGAAAAGACTGCTGAAGAAAAAAAGGAAAGGAGAAAGGGAGGGCTTTGACTTTCTCAGCGCCTCTCCCCTCTTACTTTAACCTCCAAGCTTCTCCACTCGCACAGCCTCCTCCTCCTCCCTTTACCTGTCCCTCTGTGGGAGCAATACTTTCCAAAAGGCACCTGGAGGAAAGAAAAGGATGAGTGACTTCGGCGGCTGCCACTGAGCATACCTCTATGGCTGTTCGGGCACGCTTAACAAAAAGGTAGAAAGGCAGTCGAGCTGCCAAAAGGGAGCACCATACCTTGCCAGGCAGTGTCCTGAGAACTTTAGGGGGCATGTGGAGAGGGAAAGACAGATAGAGGGGGTGGGGTGGGTGGCAGGGATGTTGGGTTTCCTTCCTTCTGTTGTATGACCACCGGGTGACATGTGATGGGCTGGGCACAACGTGTCGCTTCTCCAGAGCCCTGCCAATCTTTGGGGGCAAGTTTCCTCCCCCACTTCTCCCAACTGGATGTATTGGAGGGCAACCAAGGGGCCTACCTGAACTCCACCCCCAACTCACTGCAACCATCCAACATAGGGCTGAGGAGACCCGGGTGCAAAATGTGACACATTTAAACACATAAAAAATCACAACCCTCTCCTTTCTCCTCACCCACACCCCCCACCACAAATTACCCCTAACTTTTGGGTTTGATACGTCCGAAAAGCCAGCCATCTCTCGTCGCACATGCGTTTAAGTAGGTTTTTTTGGGGGGGGGGTATTTTTTTGGAGGGGGGGTTGTTAGTTTAATCCATGTGCTGAAAAGCCCGATTAGGACATGTTGTATTTTCGGGGAAACACGGTAAGAATATCAGCAGTTCTATTGTGCAGTTGGTTTTTCATTATATTTTTTTCTACTTGGATCCCAAAATAAATTGAAAGGTGGAAGAGGAGGAATTCCAAAGGAGTGAAGGAAGCAACGTGCTTACCGTCCTGTGTAGGCCTGATGTCCTGGAAGTTATCACTTCTCCAAAAGGTTGCTTCGAAGCTAAATTTCCCAAAGTTTCAGCTCTGGTCTAAGAAAATCTCCATTAGTATGCATCAACTAATAGTGCTTCTCAGTATAGTTCTACAGTTTAGACTTGATGTTTACATGACTTAAAAGGGTGCTATTAATTCATTTTAAAATATTCTAAGAGGTAGAGATTAATGCTGCTGTTAATGTTTGGGAATTCTGTAGTTTGAAAAGTTATAGCTAATTTAAAAATTGATTGTTATACCTATTAAAGATTTGCTAAGTCAATTTACTTATCTATTACTTAACAAAAAAACTATTGAGGATTTGCTAAATCAAATACAGGTTACTTCTGGAAGTATTTAGGAAATAGAAGCACAGGGTTGATGTATTCCATATGCACACAATCATTAGAATCGGAACTGCACAAGTGGAATATTCTATTAATTCAGTGTCGTATATATTAATATTGGATTAGTGTTGCAGAAATAAAGGCTTAAAGACTGATTAGAGCTGAAGGCTGCAAGTTGTATCAGAGACTTATATCCATGGAATGGAAGAAAATATTTTTCTGAAGTTAGATGCAGATTCTGCGATTTATGGAGAATTGCTTGACTAGCAGAGCAGAAATGCACACTAGGACTATGCACAGTTCAAGAATAATTCCAAATAAATATTTTGGAACATACTGGACCTCTTTTAATTGGGTACTAATATAAGTTTAAAAAAAGAGATGGTTGCTTTAATAACTTGATTGTGAATCATTTGAGTATTCTGTAATCCAGTTCTTTGTGCCCCTAAAGTTTTGAAATTTTCTGCTAATTTATGCTATTGAATATCTAGAATTCATTTTGTCTTAACTAAATTGACTCTTGTAAAGAAGAGAGCTCCACCTGCATAACTATTCCAATTATTCCAGTAATGTCTCCATACCACCTGAGACTCCCTTGTACAAATCTCAGAATAGTTTTAAGTCCATCTTTGCCTGGTTGAAAATTGGCGTCAATGTGACATCTGGAATTGTAGTGCAAAGGTCTTTAGGATACAGCAATTTTGCAAGCTTCTAAATAATAATAATTACAATTGTGTTTGG